>NW_027397096.1:16417830-16429229 GCF_003265705.2 Callorhinus ursinus
AAAAACAAACTGAGGGTTCTAGAGGGGAGCGGGGTGGGGGGATGGGTTAGCCTGGTGATGGGTATTCAAGGGGGCACGTTCTGCATGGAGTACTTGGTGTTATGCACAAACAATGAATCATGGAACACTACATCAAAAACTAATGATGTAATATATGGTGATTAACATAACAATAAAAAATTTTAAAAAAGACCATTTCTAGATGCGAAAGTACAAGAGAGTTCTTTTGTTGTTGTTGTATAGAACATAGTCTAAATAAATAAATAAATAGAGAGGTCCCGGGTTTTTTTTTGTTTTTTTTTTTTCAGGTGAGGCCATATCCTCCTTTGTGAGAGTTCTGGGCTGGAGCAGGCCATGCTATACATTTCACTTTCTGTCCAGTGGCAGCTAACAATTGCTGACCCTCCCCTTGCCTAAAGGCTCTATCCTTAAGATTAAACCAAAGGCTTTTAGGTTAATTTCCATGCCAAAGCAAACCAACAAAAATGATGCTTTTAGAATGACACGTTCTTCCATGCGCTAAAGAAATGTTATTGGCTAACCGAATTTGAATAAAGCGATCCTCTTAAAATCAATGCCAAGGAGTTACATTTGGTCGAGAGGTAAACATGGTGAAGCTTTCTAGAGATCTTGAGGCTGCAAGGGTTTCCTGGCTCAGGAAGCATAACCCAGGGAAAAACACATCCTAGTTTAGGGATCTTCATAGATATGTTAAAGTACCTGGTAAGAAATGGAAGATGACATTGAAACTGAATTCATAAAACTCTTCCAGGTCTAAAAGTATATGACTTTATTCCAAGGGTTTCCAACCAGCAAATGACAAACTAGTAGATCTGAACTCCTCACGGGCTGTGCCATGGATACCCCAAAGGAAGGGCAGACAGCAGGAGAAACAGCTCCTTCCTCCCTCCTGTCCCCTCCCCTCACACATAGGGTAAGGTAGTGAGGGTTTATACATATCCACTCGTTTATTAACCATCTTTGGAAGAGAGACCATTAGGTCCCTGTTCAAACATATGGGGTCCCCATTTTCTGTACACACTGACTGAGCAGAAGGGATAATTGTTGAGATAATGATCTCAGCTTACATGAGTTAACTTTGGTTATCTGGATAAATTAAGACAAACTGTTTCCTTAAAGTGGTTCCCTTCCCCTTCTGAATTTAGTTACTGCCCTAAGTGACCTCAGTCCTATACACATCACAGAAAAGAAAAACAGAAAGCCCTCTTAGGAAGAGAAAAATAAAACGATGTGATTTACATGAATACAGAAGAATGAACTATTGTTACAACTTCCTTATACACTCCCTTCATGGAGAACTGAGAAATGCCAGGGCTCCAGAGGAACAAATGCTTGGTACCACTTCCCTGTCTATCAGTAAAATGTTCTTTTCAAGTAATGTACAGCCCGCCCAAATTCTTGGATCAAGGCACTTTTTCACCCATTCTTTCTTTCTAAAAAAGAACTCAGCAAACATACATATTTATTTTGTCTTTTTTAAAAAATGAATTTTTTATAATTGTAGAAATAATATTCATTATAGGAGAATTGGAAAATGCCAAAAAAAGAGTAAGGAAAAAAATGGCATGTAACTCCATTATCCACAAAGACCTAGTTTAATATTTGACATATTTAAGCACATAAATACTTCTATATGTTACAAAATGGGAATGATTTTAACAAGCTATAGAGAGATCACACCTAATTTAATTCTTCCATAAGTCAACATTTCCAATATTTTTAAAATATAAATATTGCTGGAATACTCTGTCATTTCATACGGACCAAGGTGGTCCATAATTCTAATTTTTTCATTAGGAAAGTTTCCCTAGAGATAAATTTTGGGGTAGAAGGTATTACCATTTTAAGGTTCTTTATGCTTTTTATAAGCCTTTAAGAAGTTTGTACCAATTTATACTCTTGCCAGTAGCACAGGAACATCTCAAAAGGACTGGATACTGTTGTTAATACAAATAATTTGATAGGAAAAAGCATGAAACTCAGCTTGATTTGGACAAAGTTTTTATTACTGATCTGTACGATCTCCTTAAAATTAGAAATATAAACTTTCTGCATATATGTCTCTAAAATTACTAGTACTTCAGTAAATGATTCCAAATAAGTTTACTGAAGAGGTTACTGGCTTTCCTGAAGCTCCTCCAGAAAACCATTTCTAAGAATGTCTCCATTTCTTTATCATGTTGTAAAACACAGTGTATACTTTTCTAATGCTCCATTTATTAATAAAATAAAAATTATTCAGTGGTAGAGAATCAGTAATCAGTGTAGAGTACAATGACCAGAAGAAACAGAAGATGTGGCATAGCATACAGTAGCTTCTTTCTTGCTAAGAGAACCTCTATGGCAATGAACACAGCTAACTTCGCAGGACTGAATATGGATGTTTGGAGCTGTAGCAGCTATTTTGTAATGCAGAGGTAACAAACAGGAGGAGGAAAAGTAAAAAGACCCAAGCGTATTACTGGCATCACTGATCAGCTACACCAGTGCCAGCAATACTGACCTCTGCCCTACTTGTTAAGTGAGAAAAATAAACCCCTTTAAGTCACTGTTAGTACAGTTTCCTGTGGTATTGCAATGACACATATAAGAGAGGAAGCTTTGTGTCATAAGATTCATATTTATATTGTGCGTCACATGGGTATTTACCATGTATGCTCAGACCACCCTTCAGAGTAAATCTGTCAATCTAGAGCACACCATACCAGATAAATACCAAAAAGTCTTAAAGATATCCTATTCAAACTCAGAAAAGAAAAAGAGAAAATTGACCTGTAGAGGAACATAAATGTGGATTACACCAGGCATCTCGTCAGAAACCAGCCATGTAGCTTTTATGAAGATGGCGCCAAAGGCTAAGAAGGAAGCCCCCTGCCCCTCCCAAAGCTGAAGCCAAAACAAAGGCTTTGAAGGCCAAGAAAGCGGTGCTGAAAGGCGTCCAGTCACAAAAAAAAGAAGATCCGCATGTCACCTACATTCCAATGACCCAAGACACTGCATGTGTGGAGACAGCCCAAATATCCTCAAAAGAGCGCCCCCAGGAGAAACAAGCTTGACCACTATGCCATCATCAAGTTCCCCCTGACTACTGAGTCAGCCATGAAGAAAACAGAAGACAACAACACACTTGTGTTCATTGTGGATGTCAAGGCCAATAAGCACCAGATCAAACAGGCTGTGAAGAAGCTCTATGACATTGACGTGGCCAAGGTCAATACCTTGATCAGGTCTGATGGAGAGAAGAAGGCATATGTTCGACTGGCTCCTGGCTATGATGCTTTGGATGTTGCCAACAAAACTGGAAAAATTTAAACTAGGTCAAGTCGGCTAAACTAAATAAAAAATTTTTCCAAAAAAAAAAAAAAAAAGAAAGAAAGAAACCAGCCATGTAAAAAGAGAGTGGAGTAAAATATATACTATACTGAAAGAAGAAAAAAGCCACCAACCTGGAATTCTATATCCAATGAAACTGTCCTTCAAAAGTGAAGGAGAAATAAGTTTTTCAGACAAATAAAAACTGAGGGAATTCATCATCAGCAGACCTATTATGGAAGAAATGTTAAAAGATGTTCAAAGGGAGGGAAAAAATTAGATAGGTCAGGAACTCAGATCTACATTAACATAGAAAGGACCTGTTTTATTGATTTCAAGCTTCTTGAAGGTATGAACTTTGTCTTACCCATCAGGTATCACCAGGGCTTAGCATAATGCCAGGCACACAATAGGTCCTAAAGACCACTTGAATGAGTACATGAACAAATAATTTGGAGTTTTCTTTTCATTAACCCAAAAGTAGCTATGGAAACATGTCTATCCTAAATGGCAAGATAAGGTTGTTAGGTCTATCTCTAAGCTTTTCTGGGTCTTAAAAACACAGTAAAAGTCCCAGGCTAAAATTCAAAGGTTTGTATTTGCACAGATGCTCCCTTTCTTATAAAAATATATTCATTTGCATAATTTCCCTGAAGGATAAACTAGCCTCACAAAATAATGTCAGGGGACGGTGAGCTTGTGAAGTAACAAACTATTCCCACGGGAGGCCCACTAGAATTCTCCTTCCACCCATACACAGTGACTCTAATGTCAAGAGCAGGTCGGAAGACCAAGCAAGAACCATATTCCACTCCACACTGCTCCAGTTCTGCCCCTGGTTCACCCTGATATTGGTATGGTATCATGTCCAAGGATCCAGAATTGTCCAAATCCTTACTTCCCCTCTCAAAGTGTCCGCAAGGCCCCATGACAATCAGAGTTTTGTTTTATTAATAGTCACCTCCCGTGAACCCAATGTAGGAACTTGGTGAAAGACAAGATGAGGCATGAAGCTTGGCTTACAGCCAGAGACAGAGTTGGGGGGTCTTACTCACCCCTCTCCCCTCAGCCCCCCAATTTAAATCTTGGGACCAACATTCTCATACAGCCTCATACCACATGCTCATCCTGAGAGAGAAGTGAGGAGAGGAAGACCTGAGGCTCTGACATATCCATCCCACTGTGTGCTCAGGAAGATGGAAAAGGAGAGGGAGAGAGAGACAGTATGAGCAAGAGAGCAGAAGAGCTAGTCTCCATCTGTAGCAGGTAGAAGAGTGCCACACATGGGTGCCTGGCATTCAGACATGGCAGCCCTGCCCACTAGTGAAATATGGCTTGATAAGTGTCTTAGGTTCAGTAACTGTTCTATCACTCATGTCGGTAACTCCTCTCAGCAGAGAGGCAGAAGGCTGAGAGAAGGGGGCAGAACCATCCTATAATCTGGGAAAGAAGACACTCATGACGCAAATCCGTTTATCTCACCTGTGGGGGTAGTACTGGAAACTTTTCATTCATTGAGGTAAATCTGTTCTCATGGGAGTTAAATCTGTATTTCCCTCCTAAAGGCCTAACTTTCTGTTACCCAGCCTGGCTAAACACAACTTTCCCAAGAGTGCCAGGGTTTTCTCTTTCAGTCAGTGCACAGTATTGAAAAGAACAGTCCTTGGAAAAGAACTGTCTGCTCCTCACCACACTCTTTGATTAGAAGACCCTATTAAGGACAAAAGCATAATGCAGGCAATCCCTTCTCACAGTGCCAGACATTCAGATTTAAAAATATTAAGTTAAACCATTAACCAGATCAGCTCAGACCACTATTTACTTGGTCTAAATTGAGGATGTGAAGCTCGGCAGGCTGGTTTCAGACTGTCTGTTGGCATGTCACAGGGTCTTTTGGGATCGTTAACACAGCACAAAGCTCCAACAAGATCTGACTGTAGATCACTGGGAATGCTTCTGTAAGTGACCTGTGGCGCTTCTTTACCAGGGGGACTTCTCAGCACAGCTCAGAGGTCAACATTCACTCCCAAGTGGCCCTAACTTAAAAATCGGGAAGAGTGAACCTTCAAACGGACATTGCTTTTGTCTTACAATATTCCTTTTTTCCACTTACCTTTCCGTTTCTACAGCTTCTCTAGGGCACTCCCCTCATCTCGACATCAGAACCCCCGCCCTCCGTCTCCCAGCACCATGCTGGATGCTTCCCATACATCGGTGATACTCAAAGTATAGTCCCTGGACTGGTAGCTTCAGCATCACTTGGTAACTGATTAGAAATAAAACGTAAACAAAAGAAGAAGAAAAAAATATAATGCAAACTTTCATGCCCCACACCAATCCACTGAACCAGAAACTGGGAGTGGGGTCTTGATTCTGAATTTTAACAGGCCCTGTGGGTGATTCTGCTGCATGCCGAAGTCTGAGTACCACACTGCCATATATCATTTCATTTCACGATTGTTGAGAGGTCAATATCATCCTGAAAGTTAACTATTGTCCTTGTTTTGAAAATGAGGAAGCTGAGATTTCATCAAGAAAAAGTAACTTTATCACCCTGCTAATAAGTGGGGACTGGCTCCTGGCTACTCTCCAACCCTAGCTTTACCCCAGTCCTGTACCCTTCCGGCTCTTCCTGGAAAACAAGGCAAGCTCGGCCTGGCTCAGGGACTCCCACTCACTGTTCCCTCTACTACAATGATTTAAAACCCAGCATGTCCACCTGAATCTCATGGGAAGCTATAACATTAAAAACAACAACAACAAATCACTTTATTATGAAACATTTCAAACACACATAAAAGTAGGGAAAACAGAAGTAGATCAACCCCTATAATGAAAGGGGAGTTTTTCAAAAGGACTACCCAAGCCCCAACCCAGATCAATTAAACCTCGGATTCCAGGATAGGGCTTGGTCATGTCTTTGGAGCTCCTCAGGTGATTCCAACGTGCTTGAGCTTTGACAAACACTCTCTGGCCATTTCTCCTCCATATCTGCATGGCTATCTCCCACTTCATTTCTATCTCCACTCAAATGTTACCTCTGCAGGGGCAGCTCTCCAGATTCCCTTATCTAAAACACAACACATCACCCCTGGCCACCACTGCCATACCATCTCTCTATCCCTTCATCCCACTTTACTTTCTTCATAGCATTTTTCACCCAACATTTCATTATATACTCTGGGTTTGTTCTCATCAGTGAATGTCATTCATTGTTTAAGAACTCATTCATTGAAACAGTAGGTGCATCTTCCTGTTCACTGCTTATCCCCAGTGTTGTGAGGGCAACAGCACACGGGAGGCATGAGATGAATATTCTCTGAATGAAAAACTGAATGATAGTGGAAATAGTGGAGATTTTAACCCAGGACGATCTGCTTCCAAAACCCATGTTCTTCCCATAATACCAAAACCCATGTTCTTCCCATAATACCCATCTGGGCTAGCTTTCCTTAGTCTCCAGAAAGAGAAAGTAGTTCTTGCCTTGAAGCAAGCTGTAAATTTGGTGCTGAGCTTATCAAAGCAGGCTGGTTCATGTCCAGTTACTAGTTCTGAGGTCTTATGTGGCTCACTTCACAACTCGTGGTCTTATTTCCATCCGTAAAATAGGAAAATAAGCCTGTTTTATCTTCCAGACTGGTTTATAGGGATAAAGGAAACTTTTATGTGACAGCATTTTGTAAATTAAATCACCATATCAAGGGAAGTTATTAACATTACAACATGAGGAGGGAAAAAGAGAGGATGGAAACAGGGCAGGCAAACAGAGTAAAGAAATGAACGGAAAAGATGAGGGTGTTGGACAGAATGGTTTCAAAGAAACTTTCAAAGTCCAAAAATTCCGTGATTTAATAGAAAAGGAGAAAATGAAAAAGTATCAAAATACTATATATCAAAAGTAGCCATCTGTCCAAGAACATGATTCAGAATTATCTGTCTACCAAAAAAAAAAAAAGCTACAACCTTTTTTAAATTTTAAAATATAATTTATTTGTTACAGTGGAAAACTCAAATGCCTCTATACTTATTTCAATCTTTTCAAAACATGTAATAATAGATGACATCAGAGCTCACCAAGGACCAACATAAATGGCTATACATGATCCAGATGTAGGACTGGCTTTATTACAATGGGGATATTCATCTACAGAATATGGTCCTCGGGGCACCTGGGTGTCTCAGTCCATTAAATGTCTGCCTTCGGCTCAGATCATGATCCCAGGGTCCTGAGATGGAGCCCAACATCTGACTACTCAGCGGGGAGCCTGCTTCTCCCTCTCCCTCTGCTGCTCCCCCTGGTTGTGCTCTCTCTCTCTGTCAAATAAATAAATAAAAATCTTAAAAAAAAAAAAAAAGAATATGCTCCTTCCACAAGTCATGATAAATACTTTGATAGAGAGGGTCCCTTTCGCATGGGCACTACATGTAAACTTACTGCTGCAAAACTCACGTAATCCAAGAAGATTTACCAGATTACCAGTCTCACTTTCCCTTTATGGGTCTTACAGATGCCCAGAAAAATTAGAGTAATTAACAAGAAAATGGGGAAAGACAGAAGGGGGGATCAAGGCACTCATCTCAATAGAGTTGAAATCTTTAGATGGCTATTAAGAAATAGGATGAATGAAGCAGAAAGATATTGATGGGGGTGAGGCAAAAGCCTTAATGCAGCACCTTCGAAAATTAGGGACCCCCTGGTGGCCCTTCAACATTAAAGGGTCCCAGATAAGTCCACTCTGTTTACCCCAGTTGTTGGAATTTAAAAAGCCAGAAAGCAAAGATGTCAGTAAGAAACCTCACCTGGACTCACCTGCACAAATGGTCAGGTAGATTAATCGAGATGAAGACTGATGACAGAGGGACCCCAGTCTTCTGGTGTGACCCCCAGTTGGGGACCTGAGGACCCAAGGCCATATGCACTCAGGTGGGTAAAATGGTTTGGGTGGGTGGAAGAAAAGACACATTAATGGTAACAGGCAGAGTGGATTAAACACCACTGGACCATAAGACAGATAAAGGGCTTTGCGGCAGATAGGTGCAGGTCTACAGAGAGTGTGGGACAAGTTGATTTCACATTTGATAAGGTGTGGTATTCAGATGAAAAGTTTTCCTAACTAGAAATTAGAGGGAATTCCCTTCTGGGAGGAAGGTAAAACATGGGACTCGAGTCAACCTGGAAAGAAAATGAGGCTTTAGCAAAGTGGGCCAGGCAGCAAATAATGCTGGAAAAAGCTAGAACCCAGTAAGGATTCTAGGGAAGGGCTCATACCCTGACCCAACAGGGCCTCTTGACATTTAATACAGATGGAAATCAAAGTGGCCCTAGATGGCCCTTCAACCTAGCTGCTGAGGCTCAAGGGCACACCTACTGGAATCCCACGGCCCTTTAAACTTAGAGAAGTTATCTGGGAGTACCTGTAATTTACATCAGTGTACCATGAATGCCTTCATCCCTAGAACAGGTTGAAATAAGACATATAGTATGGTTAATAGGGGTGGGAACTATTCTGAAGACCACTCATGTCCTCCCCACCAGAGAGAAGTGGGCCTGCTACATAACAATACACAATGAAAACAATACACAGTACAAAGCCAGTCACTGTCTCAGCTCACAGACACAAAAGCAAAAGAGCACAGGTCCATTGGAGGGGTAAAAGGTAGAGTGGTCTGGGTTGGCTAGAGGACAGGGGGGCGTGCAGATGAGTCAGGGACATAAAGCTGGAAATGTAAGTTGGGACCAAACTAGTTTAGTACAGAAAGTCAACAATTTCTGACAGTACACCTTATAATTTTTCCACTTTACAAAAGCACAAAAGCAATATGCATTCAGTAGAAACTGTACTTTGAATGTGGAATCTCGATCTTTCCCAGGGCTAGTGAAGTGTGATATGGTACCTTCTCCTATTGCTGGGCAGGGACAGTGAGCCACAGGGTCAACAACTGATACAACTGTTCTGCACCCATACGATCATTCTGTTTCTCACTTTCAGTACACTATTCAATAAACTACATGATATTCAACACTTTAGTATGAAATAGGCTTTGTGTTAGATGATTTTGCCCAACTGTAGGCTAATGAAAGCATTCTGAGCACGGTGAAGATCACCTAGGCTAAGCTATGATGTTCAGTAGGTGAGGTGTATTAAATGCATTTTTGACCTATGATATTTTCAACTTATGATGGGTTTATCAGGATGTAAACCCATCATAAGGTGAGAAAGATCTGTATAGCCTACCTGGAAGCATTTGCCTTCTCTCAGAGAGGGAACACAGGAAGGAGCCTATTTACGGCACAGGTCTGGAAGTGGATAGCTGAGCTCTGATCCTAATTCAAACCCTCAGCAATCAACCTGTCCACATACTCATTTTCGTAGAGGTAAAAAGGTGATAATTACCGTATCTTACATTAAGACTGACATGAGGCTACTAGGTATTTATCCAGAGGATACAAAGTGCTGATGGGAAGGGGCACATGCCCCCCAATGTTTATGGCAGCATTATCCACATAGCCAAAATATGGAAAGAGCCCAAATGTCCATCGACTGATGAATGGATAAAGAAGATGTGGTAAATATACACAATGGACTATTACTCAGCCATCAAAAAGAATGAAATCTTGCCATTTGCAACAACATGGATTGAACCAGAGTGTATTATGCTAAGCGAAATAAGCTAGAGAAAGACAAATATCATGATTTCACTCATAAGAATTTAAGAAACGAAACAGATGAACAAAGGGAAAGGCAAGGAAAAATAAGATAAAAACAGAGAGGGTGGCAAACCATAAGTCTGTAGTTAAGAGAACAAACTGAGGGTTGCTGGAGGGGAGGTGGGTAGGGGGATGGGCTACATGGGTGATGGTATTAAGGAGGGCACTTGTTGGGATGAGCACTGCGTGTTGAATGTGAGTGATGAATCCTTAAATTCCACTCATGAAACCAATAATACACATACATATTAACTATTAATATAGTTAATATGTTAACTACTTTGAATTTAAATAAAATAAGAATTAAAAATAAAAAGACTGACATGACGATTGAGTAAGTCAATACCTGTAAAGCACTTAAGCAGTGCCTGGAACATAAGAAAGCATGCCACGGGTGAGCTATGACACTAGTTACTCTTAGCATTAATTCCGCAACCAACAGTGCCACTGAAAGGGGAGTGGTAAGACCACAGCCTCTCCTTCAGGGGCTTGAGCAGACTGTAACGTGTAGGAGGGAAGGGATCAGGAGGGAAGGATCAGATCCTCAGAAGGCCAGGAAACTAGTTAAAGAGGTCACTGCAATTCTAGGTGAGAGGTACCATCCAAAGTGGCAGCCACAAAGGAAAGAAAAGGGAAGGGAAGGGGGCAAGACATCAGCCATGTCTGAGCAGTCGCATTGACAAAACCTGGCAAATGCCTGGATGTGGCTGGTAAGGAAAATGGAATAGTCAGAAGAATAAAGGATTTTGTCTGAAAAGATGTCCACTTTTGCACCAAGGCAACAACTGAAATTACACTCAGAAATGAATTCTGCCTGCTCTAGGCTGTGAGCTTTCATCTTGTCACACCCAGTGGCTCTGCAGCACACACGTTCAGAATGCCCCCCTACTCCTCTGCCAGGAAACCCTGATTTCACTTACCCTGCCTAAGGGTGACTTTTTAACCCGTGTGCCACGCAGTTGCTACCACACAGTGTAACTGATGACAGATCTCAGGGGCAAGGCAATCTTTCCACCTGGATAGCTAGCTACCTGGTTTCAAAGGCGTCCGGGAGCGCCTTGCTTAATAACCAACTCCATTCCTTCAACCCTTTAAGTTCATCTTTCTCCCTAAAGCTTCAGACTAAATTATTAAGTGCACCTTGCAAAGAAGGGGCGGCTGCGAAAAGAAACAAGCCACTAAAATGAGATGATAGTAGCTCCCTTCTCAGGCACGCTGCTCCCCACTCACACTATCACCCTGCACACCCACCTAGTCTCCGAAAAGCCCAGTCTCCTCTCCACCTGTATGCAAACCCTAAGGTTCGCCCTACACACACACACACACACACACACACACACACACACACACACACACA
>NW_027397096.1:16429239-16441592 GCF_003265705.2 Callorhinus ursinus
CACACACACACACACACACACACACACACACACACACACACACACACCAGGGGCACCCACCCGGGAGGGGGATCCACGTCCCTTGCACGCAAGTACAGGGGGCCAAGACTCAGCCGACCACATTTTAACTCTATCCTTAACTTCCAACAGTCCACTCCCACCTTGGCCCTCAGAACCGAGGTTGAAATGGATGACCTCCCAACCAGGGGGCAAAGTCGGCTGCAGGCACTGCCCTCGTGCTCGCTCCTCCCAGCT
Organism: Callorhinus ursinus; assembly: GCF_003265705.2. Taxonomy (NCBI): domain Eukaryota; kingdom Metazoa; phylum Chordata; class Mammalia; order Carnivora; family Otariidae; genus Callorhinus; species Callorhinus ursinus. Next base: position 16,429,495 of record NW_027397096.1, read on the forward strand.
CTGCGTGACTAGCTCAGGCCCTGACTTCCAAGGCTACAGCCCCGCACTCCCCCCCGGGAAGCCTGGCCCCGGCGAGCGACAGCCCAGCGTCCTCCAGAGGGCCGGAAGCTACCTCGTCCAGCCGCCTGTAGATTTTGAAGCCTTCGTGCTCCAACAGCAGTTGCCAGTCGTTCCCTACCCGCCCGAACTGCTGGAGCTCCTCACAGGCCTTCTGGAACTCCTCCCCGGAGAAGCCGCCACACGCATGCTCCATCTTTCCACAGCCCCAGCTCCTCTGCCTGCAGGGGAGGCCTCAGACCAGCTGCGTGTGTGTTCGGGGGCGGGCCGAGAGGGTGGTCCAGCGTGATTGGCAGGGAACAAAGGCGTGACGGGGAGCTGTTGGGACTTTTGGCGAAGAAGGAGCCTAGAGGGAGGCGTGGTCACGGAGGGGCGGACTCAGGGAGGTGGGCGGGGCTGATCGGGAGCAGCCAGGGTGGGAACGGAAGTAAAATCAGAAAAAAACTGGACTTGATCTGCGGTAAGATGGAGGGGCTGGGCTTTAAGTGAAGAGGCTTCTAGACGGGACGGAAGGGAAATGGAAGAAACTAATGTCACCTCAGAAACCTCTCCAGGGCCCATCTCATACTCCTCCCCACCCGCATACCCTCCAAACTTGCTTGGGTGTCTGTCCCTCCTTTACCTTCTCTGAAGAAGGCAGGGAAAGAAAGTCCCTGAGGCGATGGGTACACTCTGGAGGTGAGATGGACAGAGCAGATATGCTTGAAAATCTCAAGCATGCTAGATGCTAGCATGAATGCTATTCAAGGGTCAGATGCTAAAACTGAATGCTCAAAGGTCTTTTTGTTCCCCCAGGTCCTTTGGGTATTACTGTATGTCCTACCAGCACGCTGTATTTGGCTTTGGATAAAGGAGGTAGTTTAAACAATATAACATGGGCGCCAATAAATTCTGAAAACTCATGTTTCCTAATCTGTAAAATGGGGTAAGAACTGTGCAACCAATGTGAATTGAGGAAGTGACTACGTAAAATAAACACAACATGTTTGCACATGTTTGGGCAATGCCTATCAAAGTAAATGTTCAATAAAATTTTCCACTTATTTTACATTACTGTATTGAAATGTTTCTCCTTCTAAACTTAAAGCCTTGAACCTGAGGACAAACTATGTTCATGCCAATTTCCAAGAAGAGAAATAAGATCAGATGTGGCAGCATAGATAAATTACTCTTTTATTCAATTCAGTGCTGGTTCTGTCTTGTTTTATGAGGATGAGAGGAGGGATGTGGTATTTTCCTAGACTAAATGCACAAGAGATTAGAGACATACTTTCCTACTGTTTTTATAATGCCTTTTAAGTTCTCTCTTCTTTATACAAACTGTAGTAAAACTAAAATGCAATTGCTTGAATAAAGCAATTTCATCAAACCCATGGGCTATGAACTATTTTCAAATATCTTCAAGGAATCCCATTATAAAGGTATGCTTTGATGAAGCTGCACCTTTATCACTGTATAACAATAGATTAATGAAAACAACATGAGAGTGTAAATGACACTGCACAAGATACGACATATAGGGCAGAAATTCAAATTGCATGCATCAGACATGTTTAAAAGTGTGTTTACCTACTAGACTCGGCAAGTCAATACACATATATATGGGTATGTTGAGATCTATACCATGTTTGCTTTATTATAGTTAATAAAGGAAAGAATCATATTAGCAAATAGCTTTTATTTGGTGCAACCTCTGAGGTCTAGAAAACACTTGGAGAGAGGTCTAGATCAGCCTGTTCTCCTTTAGCACTTGCCTGTTTTAATAGGCCATCCTGTTTCCTTTGTGAAAACACTCTCTTGAGGAACTTCCAACAACATGACAGCTGAAGCTCCTGGCCCCAAACATGGAAATTCTGGGCAAAATATACCAAAAATAGTCTTAAATATACAGTTTAGCTGAAAATAAAGCGTATACACCAGATTTCAGAAAGGCAAGAGAGAATGAAAGCCAGGGACACATGCACATTGGATATCTTTAGAAGGGATTGACTACCCCCCCCACCCTACACACCCCCACCTTGTTTCTCAGTGGAGGAACCTCCTTCCTTTAGAATAATACTCTTGGCGTCACTCATTGGCTCCTTCCTTCTCGTGAGAAGAGGGGTGATTTATGAGTTTAAAAAAAGGAACTGCTAGGCATGTCTGGATCAAGCCCTTCTGGCTGCTCCTTTCTGGTACCTCTCCACTTATAGAAAATGTGCATTCTCATCTGCCCTAGGTTATACAGTAAACTCAAGAGTGCAGGCTATACTACTAGAATTGAGACTTTCCCATGGTGTCTGTGCCTGGAGGCCAAGTTTGGTTATAGGCAGTGTTGTAATTCCTTTGTTGCCTCTATTCTATAAACTGCTTCATTGTAGTAAAGGTGAAATGCTCATTTCCATTGTCAGACTTCCCCATCTATCTAAATGGATTCAGAACACAGGTGGGGAAGAGAGGAATTTGGAGTTTCCTAAGTTCCAAACAGACAGAAGCTCTAGGGGCTGGGGCTGGGGTTCTAATACTCACATAGGGACTGAAGACATGCCAGTGGGCGGTAAGTGGTGGGAGGTTGGATGGGGGACTCCTTCATAAAGCCTGGATCCCTTGGGGTACCTGGGTGGCTCAGTAGGTTAAGCATCCGACTTCTGGTTTCTGTTCAGTTCATGATCTCGGAGTCCTGAGATCAGGCCCTGAGTTGGGCTCCACATGCTCCGGGTGTGGAGTCTGCTTGAGATTTTCTCTCTCCCTCTGCCTCTCCTCTCCTCCCTTGCTCCCTCTAAAGAAAATAAAAAATAAAGCTTGGATCCCTCAAGATCTGCCCCTTCCATTCCCAGGAAACCAGAAAGTCCCCAGCCCATACACCATGGAGCCCTCAAAGAAGCTCATGCTTTTCCTGAAGCCTTAAGCAGAAAGAAATAAAAAGACAAGTGGGAGAAACTGAACCCCAAATGTATGCCAGAGATGGGACCTAAATTCATGTTACCTGTACTGTATAGGAGCCACAAAGAGATAAATTAACACCAAATCTGATTCAGGGCCATTGAAATGGATCCTGTGGGAATTAGAGCCAGGGACACTTTCACAATTGAGATACATGGAATTACCCAGGAGAAAACAACACCCACGGAAGATGCATATACACTAAGTGAGTTATGAAGATCTGAGGAAACAACTCTCCACGTGAGAGAGTTAGCAGATGTGCAAACAGGACTATCAGAACCAAAGAACTACAGATAACAACAGGCCAATATGAGTAATTTTCAATATGCATTTCTGACAACTAAAGTGATGAAGGTCTAGAAACGGAACACTAAGAAAAAGAAATGAATTGAAAAAAGAACCTTCTGCAAATGAAAATACAATAGTCACTAAAATTAAAACTTTAAAAGAGAGGTAAAATTGTTCCAGAGAAATAAAGGGATAAGAAAGTGACTATGAGGCAATTCTCTAGAAAGCAACAGGGAGATAGAAAGAAATGGAAGACATGGAGGCACCTGGCTGGCTCAGTCAGAGGTGCATGCGATTCTTGATCTCCAGGTTGTGAGTTCGATCCCCACATTGGGTATAGAGATTACTTAAATAAAATCTTTAAATAAATAAAATCACAATGAGATACCACTATGCAACTACTGGAATGGCTAAAACTAACAAGACTGATCAAAGCAAATATTGGCAGGAATATGGAAGAAATAGAACTTTCATACACTGCTGGCAGAATGGAAATGATAAAAGCACTTTGGAAAATTGATGGTTTCTTTAAAAGTTACAGGGTGCCTGTGTGGCTCAGTCAGTTAAGCATCTGACTCTTGATTTCAGCTCAGGTTATGATCTCAGGGTGGTGAGATTGAGCCCTGCATCAAACCTCACAAACTCCTATTAAACATTCATTAAAATTGATGATCCTGTAAGCCACAGAGGATATTTTCAACAAACACTAAAGAATATATATCATTCTTTGATGACAATGCAAAAGCAAAAGAAAGAAAAAAGAAAAAAAATAGCTAATCCCTGCCCCCATATATTTGAAAACTAAACAAACAAAACAAATACGTACTTATTCTAGGAACCTAGCCAGCAATTAAGCCCCTGCATCAAATTCCTTTCTGCTTAAAACACCTTGGAAGAGTTCTTGTTTTCTGTCCTTACTCCTGTGTGATATCTTATTCATAGATTAGGATATTTAATATTTTAAAGAAGACCATTTCTATCAATTTAAACTATAAATCCAATGAAATTTAAACCAAACTCCATTAAGAGCATTCAAGGAACTTAACACACCAATTCTAAACTTCACAGTAAAGGTATAGGAATCAAGCAATTTGAAAAAGTAGGAAAGCAACTTTTTAAGGTGTGTGGGGGAGAAAGCTGCCCTATCAGATATGAGGATAATATAAAGAAAATATGGTAATACTGACTAGGAAAAATAAATAAATAATGAAACAGCTTTTCATCTAAAAAATACATACACACACTGAAACTTAGCATGTGAGAGAGAATGGACAATTTAAAAAAATAATATCGGAGGCACTGTATGGTGATAGGTGGTAGCTACACCTGTGGTGAGCAGAGCATAATGCAGAGACTTGTCAAATCACTACATTGTACCCTTGACATTTATATAACATTGTGTGTCAACTATACTTCAGTCACAAAAAATGGTAAAGAAAAAAATGATATTTGAACAATGGACTATCCTTAAACAAAAATGAAATTCCATTATCATATCATATACAAATGTGAATTACAGATGTTTAAATAACTAATTGCATAAGGCAAAATGTTGAAATTTTCAGAAGACAATATAAAGGTAAACCTTTATGACTTAAGAGTTAAGAAAAGATTTCTTAACTCTTAAGAAATGAGTGGGTGAGTGGGTGGCTCAGTCGGTTGCCTGACTCTTGATTTTGGCTCAGATCATGATCTCAGGGTCGTGAGATCAAGCCCAGCATTGGGCTCCACACTGGGCATGGAGCCTAATTAAGAATCTCTCCCTCCCTCCCTCTGCCCTTTCTCCTCTCTCTCTTAAAAAAAAAAAAAAAAAGATTTCTTAAAAACATAAAATAGCACAAACCATGAAAGAAAACATTAACTGATCTACATTAGAAAGCAAAAACTCCTGTTCAACTCACTATAAATAAATCAAAACCCAACACACAGATTGGTAGAAGACATTTGTTACATAGACAACAAAGGATCAGTATTGATTATATACATGGAATTCCTATAAATCAATAAGAAAAACCCATATAATGCAATTGAAAAATATGAACAGGGAAAAAATCCAAACAGCATATAAACACATGGAAAATTGTTTAACTTCCATAATAACTGGGGAGATGCAAAATAAATCACATTTCATTTCTATTAAATTGTCAAAAACTTAAATAGTAGAAGTTGGTAAATATACAAGGAAATGAAAGCTCTGACATAAAATGTTCTAGTTAAAATGTAAATGTAAAAACCAACTGGGTGGCTCACTCGATTAAGCATCTGCCTTCGGCTCAGGTCATGATCCCAGGGTCCTGGGATCTGAGCCCCACGTTGGGCTCCCTGCTCTGCAGGGAGTCTGCTTCTTTCTCTTACTCTCCTTATGCTCTCTCTCTCTCTCTCTCATAAATAAATAAAATCTTTAAAAAATAATAAAATATAAATTGTAGTTTGAAAAACAACTTGGGAAGACCTACTAAAATTGGGTATCCACATACTACCTGGCCCAGCAGCTCCACTTTGGTGAGTGTACCCCTGAGAGAACTGCTAATATTGTGTTAAGATACACATTGTTCTAGTGGCAAAAACATTGGAAACAACATAAAATATTCACCAAACACATAATAAATAAATTGTGGTATATTCATTTTATAACTTTTGAAATAAAAAAAAGAATCTATTTGTATATTATGGATAAATCTTGAAAACATATTTGAATGAAGAAAGCAAGTTGCAGAAGGATGTACAGAGTAAGAAACTTTATAGCGTTTAGTCTGAAAACTTAACAATGTGAATGGGAGGGTGTCTGGGTGGCTCAGATGGTTAAGCGTCTGCCTTCAGCTCAGGTCATGATCCCAGGGTCCTGGGATCGAGTCCCGCATCAGGCTCCCTGCTTGGAAGGGGGCCTGCTTCTTCCTCTCCCTCTGCTGCTCCCCCTGCTTGTGCTCTTTCACTCTCTCTGTCAAATAAATAAATAAAATCTTAAAAAAAAAATGTGAATGGGAAGGGTTCATGTTAACTTCAAAAGTAGCTGTACCATTTTATTTCTTTAAAAAATTATGATGCAAATAAGGCATGATATTAATATATGTGCTGGGTAGTAGGTTCATGAACGTTATATTATTCTCTGCACTTTTCCCATATTTGAGAATTGTGTAATGTAAACAAATTAAAGAAATAATTCTAATAAAGATATAATACTATCATTCTCATTAAAAACAGAAGAAAAAGAAACACACTATTCTGGAACACCATGTAAAATGAATGAGTGAGTAATAAACGTTCACAAATGCCTAACTTTGCACAGAGAACAAATATAGATTACCTGTTGTGATTGATCAGTGTTGTGTGTGTGTGTGTGTGTGTGTGCGTGTGTGTGTTTAATTGTTTAATTGGGAGACTAAAAGTATATCTGTCCTTATTTACTAGTAAAAGCTGCTAGGCACCACGCAACTGAGAAGAGAACGAACTACAGGGTATCATGGATAAAACAAATGGGTAAAGATCAGAACTTCACACTTTCCATAGGGATGTTTTTTACAGTATAGAACGAATTTGGTTTGTGGATTTCCAAGACAGAGTCATGGTCACATGACTTTTTTGCAATCAAAAGATTGGCGTTCCAGTCACTTTAAGAACCAGGCAGATCACTTTAATTTTTTAAACCTATTTTCTCAACAGTGATATAAAAATAGTACCTATCCCTGGATTTGCTGAGAGGATTACAAAAATAATACAAATGAAAGCACTCTGTAACGTGAAAGCAGACCCTTATGGAATGTATTCTCTCAATAGTTACTGCTACATTCTATAGCTGAGTTGAGTTTAATCTGTCTCTATGGTGGTCCAAATCAGTTTACTTCTTTTCTATTTGACTTGTACTGTTGAATGTCTGCTCCTACGAAAATGCTCAAGAGTTTTGCCTTGCTAGGGCAGTGGAGAAGCAGAATAGGATGATGACGCTGTTACTGGGCTCCAAAGCTTATAAACTAACAACTGTAAGTAGCTTAATAATAGCTTAAGCCTGCTGAGTACTCATTATGAGCCAGAAACTATGCTAAGTGTTTTCATTTAATCCTTGCAATACCCCCTCTGAAATCAGTTCCATTATGATCTCCAGGTTTTACATGAAGAAACTGAAGTTTAGAGAAATGAAGTAACTTGTCCAAGGTCACATGGATAGGTCAAAGGCAGAGTTGAGGCTGGGAGCCAGTTCTATTGGGTATGAGAGCCTACTTTCTCATACCTGCGTCACCTACTACCAACATAGGATCTATAGACATGAAGCAGTGAAAATAGCTGCTAACTCAATTATATCTGTAAGGGTTTCCACTCTTAAGAGACTTTTTATGAACCATTCTAGCCATAAAACTATAACATTTAATGCCAGGAAAGGATTTAGATATTGCCTTTAATTTGTTCTCGTTTATGAATTCATGTACTCACTTCTTTGATAAATACTGATCATTAGTAAATATTTATCAAATAAGTGAGTACATTAATAGATAAAAGAATAAATTAAAGACAATATCTGAATCCTCCTTAAGTATGAGTTTTTTTAAAGATGATTTTATTTATTTATTTATCAGAGAGAGAGCACAAGCAGGGAGAATGGCAGGCAGAGGGAGAAGCGGGCTCCCTGCTGAGCAAGGAGCCCAGTGCAGGACTCAGTAGATCCCAGGACCCTGGGATCATGACCTGAGCTGAAGGCAGACACTTAACTGACTGAGCTACCCAGGCATCCCTAAGTATGAAATTTTTTGCTTTTATGGCCATAACAGCAATTGTAGTGTACAAAGAAGTAAGACGCAAATTCTCATCCTTAGCTTGCCATCCTCATGAACACATGAACAGTTAATTTGAGAAATTATTTTACGTATGTGTTATATATTATCTAGCCCACCACTTTTACTTTATGGAACCAGTTGCCATACTGTCTTGGTGACTAAAGCTTTGTAATATAGCTTGAAGTCTGGAACTGTGATGCCTCCAGCTTTGTGTTTCTTTTTCAAGATTGCTTTGGCTATTTAGGGGTCTTCTGTGGCACCCCTTTTATTTTATAAGAGATAATTAGAATAAGAGAATGAATGCATAAAGAGATAATATCTTGGATAACCACCTGGTTATTTGGTTAGTCAAACCATTGTCACAGATCCATACAGACTGAAGGCTCCTAGTCAACTTAGCCTGCTAACATAAGGAAAATAAGACATACAAATGAGGTATTAAGAAGAATGAGTTTAGGGGCACCTGGGTGGCTCAGTCGTTAACCGTCTGCCTTTGGCTCAGGTCACGATCCCAGCGTCCTGGGATCGAGCCCCGCATCCGTCTCCCTGCTCAGCAGGGAGCCTGCTTGCTTCTCCCTCTCCCACTCTCCCTGCTCGTGTTCCCTCTCTCACTGTGTCTCTCTCTGTCAAATAAATAAATAAAATCTTTAAAAAAAAAAAAAACCTTCCTTTAAAAAAAAAAAGATGAGTTTATAGTTTTGCCTATTGGGACAGATACTGTATGTAAGCTTTATTAAAACTGACAGTTCAGAAAACCGGGTGTTTGAATTCTGGAAGGGATCAGAGAATAAAGTCTTCAACCACCTTCCTTCCAGTAAAGGGATTCCAGAGATGAGTTGGAAGTATTGTATTTCTCAATCCCTTCCGCTGCCCTGACTAATCACTGTAGGGGATCTGAGTTCAGCACTAGGGCGTTTCAGACAAAAGTTTAGGGTTTCACTTGGGCTGTGGTCCCCAGGCTGCGCTCTGATACTCATCAGCATAAACACCACGGCCCTTTTTTTCTGCACACCTGGAGTCCTCTCTCAGAGGGCAGGTCTCAAGTCTGGGTCAGAAGGCTCGCTGTCTTCTCCGGGAATATAGACTGAGTCCTTCGTGAATTCAGACGACCTAGCCGAGGCCAGCTGCACCCGGGCAGAGGACTCATTCAGGTCACCTCTCCTTGCCGCCATCTCCCTACGGTGGCGTGCCCATCAGATCTTTTTGGAAGTTTGAAAACCTCCTACTGATACTGCTTTCTTTCCTTCAAACCCCGCGCAGTTAGTCAACAGTTTTTGCTGTTTATACTTTCCAGATAGCTCAGGTTTGTTTACTTCTTTCTATCGGCACTGCCCACTCTCGCCAAGGCCACCACGGCTGTTCCCCTGACTGCCCAGTGCTCCTTCCAACCAGCTGGTAAGAAGTGCACCCCACCCCCTCCACGGAGAGGCCCAGAGCGCGGTAACACAATTCTGCGTCCGCTGCTCTGGGCGCTCCTCTCCTGACAAGCATCCACGGGCTTCACATTGTGTAAAACAACATTCAGAGTTCTCACCCCAGCTTACAGCGTCCTGTGCCGTCTGACTAGCCCTTCCTGGGCGCCCAGGCCACACCTTCCAGGTTTCCCCTCACTGCCCTCCAGCCTGCCGGTCCCCAGTGTCTGGGGTCCAGCCACATGTCCGCCCTCCCCACACTCCTCACTCTTTCCCATCTTTCACGTGTCAGCCTGAATCTTTTCTCCAGAGAATCTTCTTCCCTAGCCTCTTTTATATGCTCACTCAGCCTTTGGCTTTTCTCTTTTTTCTTTTTTTTTCTTTTTCCTGTACAAAATTGATTTCCAGGGGTGCCTGGGTGGCTCAGTCCGTTAAGTGTCTGACTCTTGATTTCGGCTCAGGACATGATCCCAGGGTCGTGAGATCGAGCCCCGTGTTGGGCTCCCCAATAGGCCTGGAGCCTGCTTAAGATTCTTTCTCTTCGGGGGGGCGGAGCAAGATGGCGGAGGAGTAGGAGACCTAGATTTCATCTAGTCTCAGGAATTCAGCTGAATAGGGATCAAACCATTCTGAACACCTACGAACTCAACAGGAGATCAAAGAGGAGAGTAACAACAACTCTCTGAACAGAGAAGCGACCACTTACTGGAAGGTAGGACGTGCGGAGAAGTAAATCCGAGGCGATATTCGGGAGGATAGACGGCGGGGGAGGGGGCCTCCGTCGGCCGCTTCTGGCAAGTGCTAGAGCCGCGGAGCACAAAATCGGAACTTTCAGAAGTCGGCTCTGCTGAGGGACGTCGCTCCAGTGGCTAAGCGGGGGTGGAACCTTGCGGGACAGTGGGGTCTCAGGACCCTTGGGGTCACAGAAAGACCGGGGGAGCCTGAGTGCGCCAGAGCTCCCAGGTATCGGAGCAGGGAAGCCGGCTGCAGAGACGGAGCCGAGGCGCGGGCTCTCAGCTCGGGGTTGCCATAAACTGTGATCCGCGGCCCAGTCGGGCCACTGCTCCTGCAGCAGGGATTCAACAGGCGGCAGATCCGGGGAGACTCCCCTTTCTTCCCGGGGAGGAGCGGCGCGGGAGCGCACCGCATGGATCTGCTGGGTTTGGAGACTCCACACGGGGTCGGGTGCCAGAGATACAAACGCTCGGTCACAGGCCGGGTGAGCACGGAGTGCGGCCGGAGACCGGGGACAAGGGAGTGACTGCTTTTCTCTGGGGGCGCACTGAGGAGCGGGGCACCGAGTTCTCAGCTCCTCCGGGTGGAGATTGGGAGGCCATCATTTCTGCCCTGGTCCTCCAAGGCTGTACGGAGAGCTTGCAGGGAACAAAAGCTCCTGAGATCAAGCCCGAGCAGCTTGCTTAGCCCGGACCGACAAGGGCGGGGCAGTTCCGCCTCCAGCAAAGACATTTGGGAACCACAGCAACAGGCCCCTCCCCCAGAAGATCAGCAAGAACAGCCAGCAAGCCAAGACCAAGTTTACTGATCAAGGAGAACGGGAGAACTCCAGCGCTAGGGGAATACTGCACATAGAATTCATGGCTTTTTTTTACCATGATTCATTAGTTCATCAAAGTTAATTTTTGTTAACTGTTTTTTTTTTCTTTTTCTTTTTCCCTTTTTCAACCAACATCTCATCAATCTCTTTTTAAAAAAAAAAATTTTTTTTATTTTTCATTTTTAGAGTCATATTTTATCCCTTCATAGTAGTTACTCTTATTTTTGGCATATATTTATAAGTTGTTCTCTCTTTAAAATTTTGAGATACAGTTTCTTCTAACAGATCAAAATATACCCTAAATCACTAGTGTATGGTTCTGTTCTAGTCTCCTCCCTGATCACATTCTCTCCCTTTTTTCTTTCTTTCTTTTTTTTTTAATCTTCTTTCTTTTTTCAAACAACTTCTTATCTTATCAAGTCCTTTTATAAAATCTTTTATAATTTTCATCTTTACAGTCATCTTCTATCCCTTCATTGTATCAACACTTATTTTGTACATATATGTCTTTCTTCCTTTAAAATTTTAGGAGGCACTTTTTTCTAACAGACCAAAATACGCCCAAAATCTAGTGTGTGGCACTGATCTATGCACTAGCCTGATTATATTTGATCACATTCTGCTTTTTTTGTATTGTTCTGTTTTTGTTCTTATCTTTTTTCTTTTTTTTTCTCTTTCTTTTTTCTTTCTTTCCCTTTCTTTTCCCCTGGTTTCAGGTCTTTTCTGATTTGTATACAGTATATTTGCTGGGGACGTTGTAAACCTGTTAGCATTTTGTTCTCTCATTCATCTATTCTCCTCTGGACAAAATGACAAGACGAAAGAAATCACCTCAGCAAAAAGAACAAGAGGTACTACCATCAGCCAGGGACCTACTCAATACAGACATTAGTATGATGTCGGACCTAGAGTTCAGAATCATGACTTTAAAGATACTAGCTGGGCTTGAAAAAAGCGTGGAAGTTATTAGAGAAACCCTTTCTGGAGAAATAAAAGAACTAAAATCTAACCAAATCGAAATCAAAAAGGCTATTGATGAGGTGCAATCCAAAATGGGGGCACTAACTGCTAGGATAAATGAGGCAGAAGAGAGAATCA
>NW_027397096.1:16441692-16446341 GCF_003265705.2 Callorhinus ursinus
ATTAGAATAATTGGGATCCCAGAAGAAGAAGAAGAGAGAGAGAGGGGGGCAGAAGGTATATTGGAGCAAATTATAGCAGAAAACTTCCCTAATGTGAGGAAGGAAACAGGCATTAAAATCCAGGAGGCACAGAGAACCCCTCTCAAAATCAATAAAAATAGGTCAACACCCCGACATCTAATAGTAAAACTTACGAGTCTCAGAGACAAAGAGAAAATCCTGAAAGCAGCTCGGGAGAAGAGATATGTAACCTACAATGGTAGAAACATTAGATTGGCAACAGACCTATCCACAGAGACGTGGCAGGCCAGAAAGGACTGGCAAGATATCTTCAGAGCACTAAACGAGAAAAATATGCAGCCAAGAATACTATATCCAGCTAGGCTATCACTGAAAATAGAAGGAGAGATAAAAAGCTTCCAGAACAAACAAAAACTAAAGGAATTTGCAAACACGAAACCAGCCCTCCAAGAAATATTGAGAGGGGTCCTCTAAGCAAAGAGAGAACCTAAAAGCAGCAAAGAGCAGAAACGAACACAGACAACAGACAGTTAACAGTCACCTTACAGGTAATACAATGGCACTAAATTCATACCTTTCAATAGTTACCCTGAATGTAAATGGGCTCAATGCCCCAATCAAAAGACACAGGCTATCAGATTGGATTAAAAAACAAGACCCATCAATATGCTGTCTGCAAGAGACTCATTTTAGACGCAAAGACACCCCCAGATTGAAAGTGAGGGGGTGGAAAACCATTTACCATGCTAATGGACACCAAAAGAAAGCTGGGGTGGCAATCCTTATATCAGACAAACTAGATTTTAAAACAAAGACTGTAATAAGAGATGAGGAAGGACACTATATCCTACTTAAAGGGTCTATCCAACAAGAAGATCTAACAATTGTAAATACCTATGCTCCTAACACGGGAGCAGCCAATTATATAAGGCAATTAATAACAAAAGCAAAGAAACACATTGACAACAATACAATAATAGTGGGGGACTTTAACACCCCCCTGACTGAAATGGACAGATCATCTAAGCAAAAGATCAACAAGGAAATAAAGACTTTAAATGACACACTGGACCAAATGGACTTCACAGACATATTCAGAACATTCCATCCCAAAGCAACGGAATACACATTCTTCTCTAGTGCCCATGGAACATTCTCCAGAATGGATCACATCCTAGGTCACAAATCAGGTCTCAACTGGTACCAAAAGATTGGTATCATTCCCTGCAAGTTTTCAGACCACAATGCATTGAATCTAGAACTCAATCACAAGAGGAGAGTCAGAAAGAACTCAAATATATGGAGGCTAAATAGCATCCTACTAAAGAATGAATGGGTCAACCAGGAAATTAAAGAAGAATTAAAAACATTCATGGAAACCAATGAAAATGAAAACACAAGTGTTCAAAATCTTTGGGATACAGCAAAGGCAGTCCTGAGAGGAAAGAATATAGCAATACAAGCCTTTCTCAAGAAACAAGAAAGGTCTCAAATACACAATCTAACGCTACACCTAAAGGAGCTGGAAAAAGAACAGCAAATAAAGCCTAAACCCAACAGGAGAAGAGAAATAATAAAGATCAGAGCAGAAATCAATGAACTAGAAACCAAAAGAACAGTAGAACAGATCAAAGAAACTAGGAGCTGGTTCTTTGAAAGAATTAACAAGATTGATAAACCCCTGGCCAGACTTATCAAAAAGAAAAGAGAAATGACCCAAATCAACAAAATCATGAATGAAAGAGGAGAGATCACAACCAACACCAAAGCATACAAACAATTATAAGAACATATTATGAGCAACTCTATGCCAGCAAATTAGATAACCTGGAAGAAATGGGTGCATTCCTAGAGATGTATCAACTAACAAAACTGAACCAGGAAAAATAGAAAACCTTAACAGACCTATAGCCACTAAGGAAATTGAAGCAGTCATCAAAAATCTCTGAAGAAACAAAAGGCCGGGGCCAGATGGCTTCCCAGGGGAATTCTATCAGACATTTCAAGAAGAATTAATACCTATTCTCCTGAAACTGTTCCAAAAAATAGAAATGGAAGGGAAACTTCCAAACTCATTTTATGAGGCCAGCATTACCTTGATCCCAAAACCAGACAAAGACCCCATCAAAAAAGAGAATTACAGACCAATATCCTTGATGAACATGGATGCAAAAATTCTCACCAAAATACTAGCCAATAGGATCCAACAGTACATTAAAAGGATTATTCACCACGACCAAGTGGGATTTATCCCTGGGCTTGCAGATGTTCAACATCCGCAAATCAATCAACGTGATACAATACATTAACAAAAGAAAGAACAAGAATCATAGGATCCTCTCAATAGATGCAGAAAAAGCATTTGACAAAGTACAGCACCCTTTCTTGATCAAAACTCTTCAGAGTATAGGGATAGAGGGTACATACCTCAATATCATAAAAGCCATGTATGATAAACCTACAGCCAATACCATTCTCAATAGGGAAAAGCTGAGAGCTTTTCCCCTAAGGTCAGGAACGCGGCAGGGATGTCCACTCTCACCACTGCTATTCAACATAGTATTAGAAGTCGTAGCCACAGCAATCAGACAACAAAAAGAAATCAAAGGCATCCAAATCGGCAAAGAGGAAGTCCAACTCTCACTCTTTGCAGATGATATGATACTTTATGTGGAAAACCCAAAGACTCCACCCCAAAACTGCTAGAACTCATACAGGAATTCAGTAAAGTAGCAGGATATAAAATCAATGCACAGAAATCAGTGGCATTCCTATACACCAACAACAAGACAGAAGAGAGACAAATCAAGGAGTCGATCCCATTCACAATTGCACCCAAAACCATTAGATACCTAGGAATAAATTTAACGAAAGAGGCAAAGGATCTGTACTCAGAAAACTATAAAATACTCATGAAAGAAATTGAAGAAGACACAAAGAAATGGAAAAACGTTCCATGCTCATGGATTGGGAGAACCAACATTGTGAAGATGTCAATGCTACCTAGAGCAATCTACACATTCATTGCAATCCCCATCAAAATACCATCCACTTTTTTCAAAGAAATGGAACAAATAATCCTAAAATTTGTATGGAACCAGAAGAGACCCCGAATAGCCAGAGGAATCTTGAAAAAGAAAAGCAAACCTGGCGGCATCACAATTCCAGACTTCCAGCTCTATTACAAAGCTGTCATCCTCAAGACAGGATGGTACTGGCACAAAAACAGACACATAGATCAATGGAACAGAATCGAGAGCCCAGAAATGGACCCTCAACTCTATGGTCAACTCATCTTAGACAAAGCAGGAAAGAATGTCCAATGGCAAAAAGACAGTCTCTTCAACAAATGCTGTTGGGAAAATTGGACAGCCACATGCAGAAGAATGAAACTGGACCATTTCCTTACACCACACACAAAAATAGACTCCAAATGGTTTAAAGACCTAAACGTGAGACAGGAGTCCATCCAAACCCTAAAGGAGAACACAGGTAGCAATCTCTTCGACCTCAGCCGCAGCAACTTCTTCCTAGAAACATCGCCAAAAGCAACGGAAGCCAGGGCAAAAATGAACTATTGGGATTTCATCAAGATAAAAAGCTTTTGCACAGCAAAAGAAACAGTCCACAAAACCAAAAGACAACCGACAGAATGGGAGATAATATTTGCAAATGACACATCAGATAAAGGGCTAGTATCCAAAATCTATAAAGAACTTATCAAACTCAACACCCAAAGAACAAATAATCCAATCAAGAAATGGGCAGAAGACATGAACAGACATTTTTCCAAAGAAGACATCCAAACGGCTAACAGACACATGAAAAAGTGCTCACCATCGCTCGGCATCAGGGAAATCCAAATCAAAACCTCAATGAGATACTACCTCACACCAGTCAGAATGGCTGAAATTAACAAGTCAGGAAACAACAGATGTTGGCGGGGATGTGGAGAAAGGGGAACCCTCCTGCACTGTTGGTGGGAATGCAAGCTGGTACAACCCCTCTGGAAAACAGTGTGGAGGTTCCTCAAACAGTTGAAAATAGATCTACCATACGATCCAGCAATTGCACTACTCGGTATTTACCACATATGTAGGGATCCGAAGGGGTACGTGCACCCCAATGCTTATAGCAGCAATGTCCACAATAGCCAAACTGTGGAAAGAGCCAAGATGTCCATCAATAGATGAATGGCTAAAGAAGATGTGGTGTATATATACAATGGACTATTATGCAGCCATCAAAAGGAATGAGATCTTGCCATTTGCAACCACGTGGATGGAACTGGAGGGTGTTATGCTGAGTGAAATAAGTCAATCAGAGAAAGACGTGTATCATATGACCTCACTGATATGAGGAATTCTTAATCTCAGGAAACAAACTTAGTGTTGCTGGAGTGGTGGGGGGTGGGAGGGATGGGGTGGCTGGGTGATAGACATTGGGGAGGGTATGTGCTACGGTGAGCGCTGTGAATTGTGCAAGACTGTTGAATCGCAGATCTGTACTTCTGCGACAAATAATGCAACATATGTTAAGAAAAAAGAAAAAGAAGAAAATAGCAGGAGGGGAAGAATGATGGGGAGTAAGTCAGAGGGGGAGACGAACCATGAGAGACGATGGACTCC
>NW_027397096.1:16456341-16501428 GCF_003265705.2 Callorhinus ursinus
TTTCCCCTAAGGTCAGGAACGCGGCAGGGATGTCCACTCTCACCACTGCTATTCAACATAGTATTAGAAGTCCTAGCCACAGCAATCAGACAACAAAAAGAAATCAAAGGCATCCAAATCGGCAAAGAGGAAGTCAAACTCTCACTCTTTGCAGATGATATGATACTGTACGTGGAAAACCCAAAAGACTCCACCCCAAAACTGCTAGAACTCATACAGGAATTCAGTAAAGTAGCAGGATATAAAATCAATGCACAGAAATCAGTGGCATTCCTATACACCAACAACAAGACAGAAGAGAGACAAATCAAGGAGTCGATCCCATTCACAATTGCACCCAAAACCATTAGATACCTAGGAATAAATTTAACGAAAGAGGCAAAGGATCTGTACTCAGAAAACTATAAAATACTCAGGAAAGAAATTGAAGAAGACACAAAGAAATGGAAAAACTTTCCATGCTCATGGATTGGGAGAACCAACATTGTGAAGATGTCAATGCTACCTAGAGCAATCTACACATTCAATGCAATCCCCATCAAAATACCATCCACTTTTTTCAAAGAAATGGAACAAATAATCCTAAAATTTGTATGGAACCAGAAGAGACCCCGAATAGCCAGAGGAATCTTGAAAAAGAAAAGCAAACCTGGCGGCATCACAATTCCGGACTTCCAGCTCTATTACAAAGCTGTCATCCTCAAGACAGTATGGTACTGGCACAAAAACAGACACATAGATCAATGGAACAGAATCGAGAGCCCAGAAATGGACCCTCACTCTATGGTCAACTTATCTTTGACAAAGCAGGAAAGAATGTCCAGTGGAAAAAAGACAGTCTCTTCAACAAATGGTGTTGGGAAAATTGGACAACCACATGCAGAAAAATGAAACTGGACCATTTCCTTACACCACACACAAAAATAGACTCCAAATGGTTGAAAGACCTAAACGTGAGACAGGAGTCCATCCAAACCCTAAAGGAGAACACAGGCAGCAACCTCTTCGACCTCAGCCGCAGCAACTTCTTCCTAGAAACATCACCAAAGGCACAGGAAGCCAGGGCAAAAATGAACTATTGGGATTTCATCAAGATAAAAAGCTTTTGCAGAGCAAAAGAAACAGTCCACAAAACCAAAAGACAACCGACGGAATGGGAGAAAATAGTTGCAAATGACATATCAGATAAAGGGCTAGTATCCAAAATCTATAAAGAACTTATCAAACTCAACACCCAAAGAACAAATAATCCAATCAAGAAATGGGCAGAAGACATGAACAGACATTTCTCCAAAGAAGACATCCAAATGGCCAACAGGCACATGAAAAATTGCTCAACATCGCTCAGCATCAGGGAAATCCAAATCAAAACCTCAATGAGATACCACCTCACACCCGTCAGAATGGCTAAAATTAACAAGTCAGGGAACGACAGATGTTGGCGGCGATGTGGAGAAAGGGGAACCCTCCTACACTGTTGGTGGGAATGCAAGCTGGTGCAACCCCTCTGGAAAACAGTATGGAGGTTCCTCAAACAGTTGAAATTAGAGCTACCATTCGATCCAGCCATTGCACTACTGGGTATTTACCCCAAAGATACAAATGTAGGGACCCGAAGGGGTACGTGCACCCCAATGTTTATAGCAGCAATGTCCACAATAGCCAAACTTTGGAAAGAGCCAAGATGTCCATCGACGGATGAATGGATAAAGAAGAAGTGGTATATATACACAATGGCATATTATGCAGCCATCAAAAGGAATGAGATCTTGCCATTTGCAACGACGTGGATGGAACTGGAGAGTGTTATGCTGAGTGAAATAAGTCAATCAGAGAAAGACATGTATCATATGACCTCACTGATATGAGGAATTCTTAATCTCAAGAACAAACTGAGGGTTGCTGGAGTGGTCGGGGGTGGGAGGGATGGGGTGGCTGGGTGATGGACATTGGGGAAGATATGTGCTACAGTGAGCGCTGTGAATTGTGTAAGACTATTGAATCACAGATCTGTACTTCTGAAACAAATAACGCAACATATGTTAAGAAAAAAAGAAATAGAAGAAGATAGCAGGAGAGGAAGAATGAAGGGGAGTAAGTCAGAGGGGGAGACGAACCAGGAGAGATGATGGACTCTGAAAAACAAACGGAGGTTTCTGGAGGGGAGGGGGGTGGGGGGATGGGTTAGCCTGGTGATGGGTTTTGAGGAGGGCACATACTGCATGGAGCACTGGGTGTTATGAACAAACAATGAATCATGGAACAGTACACCAAAACAAATTATGTAAAATATGGTGATTAAGATAACAATAAAAAATTTAAAAAAAAAGATTCTTTCTCTTCCTCTTCCTCTAGCCCTCCCCCCTAAAAAAAAAAAAAATGATTTCCACTTGTGATTGGACCCGTATCCCAGTGGGGGCAAAAGGAAAACAATAAAAGGTAAACAAATAAATGCTAATTTCTTTCTAGCACTGGTCTTGATCTGTAATTAGCTGAGCATCTGTCTCCTCCATCAGAACATAAACTCAACATCTAGACGTGTCCATCCCTCTCACCAGTGTGTCCCCAGTTATTAGAACACACCTGGTATGTAAACATCTGCTGAGTGAATTAATCAAGGAATTCTGTTGCTCTGCATTCTGATATTCATTATTATATGATATTCGTCTATTCAGTATCAGAATATATACACACATATATATGAATTGTATGTGCATATATTCTGTTGATCTTCATATATATGTGTGTATATATGTATAAATATATATAAGTATATATGTATAAACTGATCACCACACTAAAGTCTTTTGTTAGTTCCATTCGTTTTTAAGTTGTTCTCAGTTTTCTGTATAGACAATCATATTGCCGGGGGAGGATAAAAGGATAAATTCACCATAGCTTTTCCAAAAGCTATACCAATTATTTTCCTATTTCATGTTATTAAATGGACTAGAACCGTGGTTTTCAAAATGCCTGAGGAGATACCTCCATCCTTTCATGGGAAGGGGGCAAACTAGCAGGTCAACTTTCAGTCCTCCATCCCTGCTTCACAAGTAAGAGCTAAGCTTTTGCTGGTTTTCCTTATTGGAGCTCTGCAAAAAAAAAAAAAAAAAAAAAAAAAAAAAGTTTACAAAAGGAAACTTTAAACTATGCCTTCACTATTCTTGAGTTCTTTTTTTTTTTTAAGGCTTTGATATTTATTTGACAGAGAGAGAGCACAAGCACGAGCAGGGGGAGGGGCAGGCAGAGGGAGAGGGAGAAGCAGGCTCCCCATTGAGCAGGGAGCCTGATGCGGGCCAATCCCAGGACCCTGGGACCATGACCTGAGCCTAAGGCAGATGCCCAACTGACTAAGCCACCCAGGCGCCCCTATTCTTGAATTCTTAATTTTGATTAATCCTCAAAGTCCTATAAATATTGAAGATTGGCATTTAGTATTAGGGAGAATTGCTTGGCTTGTATTTCTCTCTAAAATACATATTTTAGACTCTTGTAAGAGCCTTTGTTCTTATGGAAAGTTTGTTTTGTCTTTCATGTTCAAGAGCTTTGCCTGGTTATACCTATAGGCATGTTTCCCATTTACTTTCAGTGAACCATTTTTAAACTTTAAACTCAAGTATTTATTTAGCTCAAAAATTTCTTCTTCTGTTGCTTTTATTTTTGCTTGTGTTCTCGTGGTTCCAGTTCCTGCTATGGAATTCCTACTTTGCACAAACTACATCTTTCAGACTCCTTCTTATTTCCTATCTTTTTTCTCCCATTATTTTCAATTATTTATTAGTTCCTGTGAGTCTTGAGAAAACTCTCAAGTTTATCTTCAGCTTCCCACTAATTGGACTTTTCTCAGTATAATAGAGGATATTCATCCCTTCACTGGGAGTTGAACATGGCAAATATATTTCTAATTTTCACCCGGGCTTTCCAGACCTCTGATTTTTTCTTGTTCATGCTGTCAACTCTCATTCTGGAGATGAAATATCTTGAGTCTTGAGTCTTATTGGGAAAAAGACTTTAAACCTTTCTAAAATGTTCACTCTTTGCTTATGACAAATATATTTTAATACAATTTAGTAGAAAAGCAGAAGCAGTGCAGGAAATGGAAACAGGCAATAGAAATATTTAACAATATAGCATATTGAGATCTTGGGGACTGGTGTATCATTTTTTGCCCCTAATAATAATTATGAAGGATTATCAATTTTTGCTTTGGCTTCTGACCTATCTTCATGGGCAATATGGGGCATAAGAGTAAAATTTTAAAAAAACAAACCAACCCGGAATCAGAAAAGCTGAAATCAAACTGTACTTTATAAACATATAAAGGTATTATGGGATATCCTTGCAGTGGAACACGAGGTAGCCCTTTCATGATCCATTTTATTGACATGGAAAGATGTTTACCATAAACAGTGCTAAAAACAAGTTTGTCAAAATTATATACAGCATAATTCTATCTTTATAAGAAAAATAACATACATCTTATGTAGAGAAAATAGAATAAAGATACAGCAAAATGTTGATAGTTCTATTGAAGGCAAAGTTAACAATTTGATTTTTTATTTTCTATTTATATTTATCCCTATTTAGTTTTTACAGTATGACTAAGTTTTCCTGGTATTATTAAAATTGAAAAAAGAAGGCACCGTGATTCCTTAAAGTGGTAATTTGTGTGTTAGGACTTTCAGTCGTGGGCTGGGGAAAATTGTGATACTTTTGTTCGAGTTAAATTTGCTAATGCAATACACACATGCAGTCGGCAGAGGGCGCAGAGGAGTAAGAGAAGGAAGTGAGGTGAAAGAGCTGGTTTGTAGCTGGTTTTATGGTTTCGTAACCTAAAGGTTATTTTGATATCCTTTTCACTCATGTATCCAAAAAATTTTCAGATTTTCGCGATCACTTATATTGCGAAATGTTTGGCATTTATGTTATCTGTAGAGTCAAAAATGTACTCCAAGTGGGTAAAGGGAATAAAAATAATGGTCTATTTTATGCCAGGCACTGACACATACTTTATATACTGTCGTCTCCTATGAAAAATGTAGGTTGATAAATTTCATCCGACACTGTAGACAGATTAACACAACCTTGATAAGGTTTTAATTTTAAAAAAAAAAGTCCACAAAGTTTAGAGATACAAAATCTCACAGCCATAGACCACTTTATAGTTTATTAAGTGCTTGCAGATTTATAATTTCATTTTATGCAACATTCTGTGAAATAGGTCATGTTTTTAAAGATGAAGAAACAAACAGGTTAAGTGGTTTATGGAATGTGGTGGCAAAGTTAGAGATTCTCCCCACCAGGTCTGTGAGTCTGGGCATACAGATTCCACTATGCTGTTTCCCTAGTAATCTAGAAATCTTCAGACATAATTAACATCTTGGCCCCAACTGGACAAACAAATGATATGAGCAATAGTTAATACCAATACAAATCAAAGAAGTATATTCTTGCTTTTTTTTTTTTTTAACAGGATTTGACATTATAATTCCCAACTCTGGTTCTTGGATTAATTAAAATAGGTTTGGTGTTTTCAACATGCTGATTTGGAGACATGCTTTCAAAATATGAAAAAATAAAAACAGTGTCATGAGATTATATCCTTTTTTGTTTTTTTGTTTTTGTTTTTGTTTTTGAGCAACAGTACTCTTTCTTTTAAGAAACCATCATGACTATGGATGATGGTGGTGTTCTTTCTTTTTTTTCTTTTCCTGTACTTGTTTAGCAAAACCAAAGTTTGAAATCCTATGTCAGTCTCTCTCCACCCACTGTAGTTTTTTACTCATCTGAGTCCCCAAGGAAGCACCATTGTTTTGATCAGCAATGAGCAATCCTAGACTCTCAGGTTGCAACAGGCTGCCAAGTTTCTTAATAAAACCATCCATGAGCTCTTCAGGTAAACTAATAGACAGGTGCATTTATATTGCAAGTTTTCCAAAATTCTCGAATAGAAAACATTTTAGTGGCTAATGAGCACTGCACATTTTCTCAACAGCTGTCTTCTTACAAACAAATCCTGGTAATCTGCCTAAGAAGTTTTTAAAAGGAAGTTGTAAGGAAAAAAAAATCAAGGAATAGAATAGAGCTATTTTCAATTTGCGTGAAAAGAATTGTCCCTTGGGGGTGAAAAAAACAAAACAAAACCTTGTTCATCCTTCTAAACCATGTGCTACTGTAGACCTAGAAAAACAGAGCTCACTATTTTAAAAACATCTGTCACCTCTTTCAGATGAGACATCCCCAAACCCTGTATTGAAAGGAAATTATTTTAAGCTTAAAGAGAGGATCACAAAGTATAGGAAAAGATGGAAAATAAAGATTAGCTGTGATGCATTAAGAAAGCAACAGAATGATTGAGATTGACTTTTTGAGATCGTAAGAAGCTGCAAAGAGAATAGTAATGAGTGAGTCCCCTGATCTGTTCAGGCTTCACTGTTCCCAAGTTGAAAATGAATGAGCTAGACTAGATGATTTTCAAGCCCCCCTTGCAGCCCAAAGGATATATGTCTGGCACTTTGTGATTCATTTGCATAGAATTTTACAATTTGTCAGTGCTTTCCGTTGCCTCCAAGTTCAGGCCATGAAATGGTTAATGGAAAGCCCCAGCCAGCTGCTGGTGGAGGGGAGCTGGTGGTGGCAGAGTCCACATTTCCCTGCAACAGGGGTCCTTCTTAGCTGAATTCAATCTGGAAACTAATCCCTTCTGCTTAAAGGAGGGAGCAAGATATACAAACCAGCCCACCACAGTGCTGGGAGAACACAGAAGCCACAGTGATGGAATGCCCAGAATGTAAAAGGAAGTCATAAAGGAGGTAAACAGAGAAGGAGAGAGAGAGAGAGTGAAAGAAACAGAGAGAGAGAGAGAGAAAGAGAAGCCTTTCTTGAAGATAATGAAATAATCAAAGAGGTATTTCATAGTGTGTATTAGAGGGAAAAAAAATCATCCTTCAGAGTGGATGAATCTCCCTACTAATACTGTGAATCCTGAGCAGTTGCAGATGTAAAACCTGTTTAATTTCCTACCACTGATATTAAAGGTCAGCATACCGGGAAGCAGCCATCTTAGCACAAAGCAGAAAAGAACCAGAACCAAATGAGGGAAACGGGAGCACAGAGATGCTACCTGATTTGTCCGCAGTCACCACATTTTAAGCAATAGAGCTGACCAAGATAAGCTAAAATCTAAGTCTTCTGACACCTGGCACCTCAAAGTTTTGCTACGGAGGAGATATGTATTATATGCCTACTGTATGCATTGGGTGTTATGCTTTGGCACAGGGGTCATGAGGATAAATTTTGTATAGCCCCTGCCCCTGAACTCTTAGACTCTCAGAAGAGATAAACAAGCAAACAGCTACTTTCTACATAATTTGGTGAGGACTATATGTAAGTAGAGCCGTGTTCTCAATCTGGTACAATTTTGCCCTCAGGGGACACTTGGCAATGTCCAAAGACATTTTCGGTTCTCAGCTCAGGGGTTGCTACCAGCATCTAGAGGGCAGAGGCCAGGGATGCTGCTAAACAGCTTGCGATGAGCAGGTCAGGCCCTCTACAAAAAAGAATCATCCAGCCGCAAATATTAAACATGCCCAGCTTAAGAAACCCTGGCTTCGAGCAGGATGTGGACACAGTAGAAGGGAACTGAAGCCTACCTGATCCGAAGATGGAGGAAGACTGGAAGGGATACTTGAGGTAGTCAGGAAAGAGGAGTGCACATCATCCTGAGTCTCTACGAGTAGGAACCAGCCAGTCGCGAGGAACATGAAAAAGTGTGTTGTGGCTGTAATCTGTGACTTGATCCAACCTGAAGCAGAGGCTGGAGAGGAAAGGGCTTTGTGCTTTGTGTGTCATGCCGAGGTTCCAAACTTTAACAAACAAAGAGAAACCACCAATGGGTTTTATCCAGAGGAGTAGTGTGGTTAGGCTCAAATACTCGATGGCTTGCTATATTAGCGTCAAGCAGAGGATCTCAAGCTTCATTTGGGACATGTATAAAACAATGCAGATTCCTGACCTTTCAAAGACATACACCTTCACATACACACACATGCACACCAAATATCCCAAGGCT
Source organism: Callorhinus ursinus (assembly GCF_003265705.2). Classification (NCBI taxonomy): domain Eukaryota; kingdom Metazoa; phylum Chordata; class Mammalia; order Carnivora; family Otariidae; genus Callorhinus; species Callorhinus ursinus. Next base: position 16,464,413 of record NW_027397096.1, read on the forward strand.
GTCATGCAGTAGGTCTGGGCTGGAACCAAGAAACCTGTATTTTTGACAAGTACCCTGTGAGGTTCTGATGCGGGGAGTCCAAATCCTTGCTAGGGTACAGAATATACTTGATGATGCTAAGACCATGATCCCACCACAAAGAAAATAAAAAGGAATTTTAGAAAGAGAGGAATACATAGGCTATCCTTTTCTCAGTTCTAATCCATAAACCTGAGAATGTGAACTGGGAACACTAGGAATCCACTGGGTCACACAGCAAATGACACAGCTGCTCTTTCTGGATCCTGTGGCCTGGGAGGGGAGAAGCGCGAACGAATTGCACACTCCATGTGACACCCTTTTGGCAGCTTCTGGAAAGCCCAGTTGCTTCTACAAAACCTGTCAAAATTCTCTGTCCCAGAGCCTCATTGGTATAGCGGTCCCTGCTTCCTGTTCCCAGAGAGACTCACCCTTAGGCTTTCCTATCAGTCCTCCCTAACACCAGGTGCTCCTGTGTCCTGTCACATAAAACCGTGAACTGAGGTCTCCGACTTACGTCATGTCATGTCAGTTACAGCAGAGGAAGGCTCCCCAAGTGGGAATTTGGACCCCTGCTGCTTGACTTCCAAATTCAATTGACTATTTATCTTGTTATTGATCTCCGTGGACACCCCACACTCCCTACTGCACTGGCTTTGGATCAGCAAGAGTGGAAATTAGTGTGTGATCGCTGCAAACCTAGAATTTCTGACTGGAACTGAAGAAAACCTTTGCACTGCGGTCAGCCTCTGAGCCAGATGTCTGTGACTCTCTTCACTGGGAAATAGATGAATATCCACAGTAAGAGGTCAATGGCTTTGCTGACAGATGCTGAACCAGGGACTTTTTTTTCTTTTCTTTTCTTTTCTTTTCTTTTTTTTTTTTTAAAGGCTTCCTACAGCTGTTCTGGTAGCTTGGGTGATAGGGTTAGCAGTTTCCCCCAAGCTGTCTTGTCTAAGTTCTCAGATATTATGAGCCCAAATTGGATTTTTAAAAATAGAATAAAAAGAAAGAATAGTAAAAGATCTACAGATGGGACCCTGAAGTCCGACAGACAGAACTCTGAAAGAGAGGAAAGAAGATTCAGATCCAAGTTTCCTGATTTTCTGTTCATGGCTGTTTTCATTGCACAACCAGAGTGGAGAGTCAGAGATGTTCATTTTGTTGTGGAAGGGATCCAAAACCTTACCCTGTGACCCTAGGAAAAAAGATCAAGTTAAACTGGAGCTATAAAGAAAGTTTTCCAAACTAAGTTTAACTTGGAAAATAAATACCAAGAAATAAGGGTAGAGAGGTTCTCCTGAGACTCCTGAGCCCATCAAATTGGAAGTCATCCAAAGTTACTGATGGCAGATTTACCCACCAAGTGCAAGTGGCCAGTTGGAGTTGAAAGTGAGCTTGGGTGCCCTTCAAGACACAACAGAAGAAACATTGTGTTCTCGTTCTGCGGTCACACCACTGTCTTGGGATCATTAGTTTGACCAAGCTTTACAACTGCTTTTACAAAGACAATGATGCCTGTTTCCTGTATAGTTTATTTAAGTAAACAAAAAGGAGACAGCAAGGTACCATCTCCTCTCTGAAGCAAAACTTTAAAATTTTTATCTAAAGAAAGAAAGCAAGAGATCTGTTCTCTGCATTGTTCCATAAGATAAGCTCATAAGATAAATAGTTCTATTTTGAACTAAGTTCAGCTGGGCAAATGGCTCCCTTTCCCACTACCCACCCACGTTGTGGATATCAGATTGTGAGTGGATAAAAATATTTTCAAACAGTTTCTTGAACTGGCCCTTCTCTCCATCAGTGGCCCCCACAGAGTTTCTATGGGAAGCTGATTGTGTGTTTCTTCTGGCAAAACAATCATTTCAAAACTCAAGAGTTTATTTTGGATGAAGTATAAACTCCTTGTGAGCAATAGAAAGTGTGCACATCAACTGAGCACAGAAACAATATTGCACAGGGATTAAGAGGGAAACTTTGGAGTCAAACGGGCTTTGATTCTAACCCTGGACTCTACCATTTTCCAAACGGTGACTCCCCCAGGCAAGTCCCTTCATCTCTTCTTTTGTATAGTGGGACTATTTGTGGCATCGACCGCCTGGATTATCTGTGAGTATTAAATGAAATAATAAATCTATAAAAGGTGTATAGCATAAGGTAAGTGCTCAGTAAATGTTTGTTTATTATTAGGTGAAGCCTGTGGCTGGATCTACATGGTACCTACCATCCAAAGAATACTGAAAAAATGCCAGTAGTAATTGAATAATTAATGTACTTAGCACTAAATAGCAGGTCACTTTGAAATTTTCCATTTGAATAATGTTCTGAGTTCCCAAGTTTATATTTGACTTCAATGTACAGTCATTCTTTTATTTATTTGTTCATTTATTTGGCAAAGACTTTCTGAGCATACACAATTGCTGATACTATCCTTGAGGATGTGGGAGACTTTCCAGTCAACACGATCTTGGTAAACCCCAATATGAAGGCTTGCTTACATTGCATAAGGACCAAACATGACATTTCTAAAGAAATCCACAGGGGACTTGGACTGCTTTTTTTTTTTTTTCCATTAACTCAGGGGGAACATAAAATTAGTTCTTGGTAAGACAAAGGCTGTTCTCGACCTGTGATATGGGGAGATTGGAACTTCCTTATGCAGTCTTCTACATGAGTAGTCCCTTGCTTGGAGTAGTGATCAATGCAGGAGAAAACACTTTCATTCCCGGAAAACATCTGTGGGGTGATTTTCTCATGGTGCACGGTTGTACAAAAGGAATTGCTATTTATGTTCTTGTTTTCACAAAGTTTAAAATTGCACTTTAAAATGGGATCAATATATTCTTTGCATATAGTCAGGACAACCAAAGCCTGAAACTGGAATTCTTAAAATATTGACTTTCTTGTTGTATGAAAAAAAGTTAGCAATGTCAAGTCATGTGTGTATATTGTACACGTGTCAGCAATTGTGTGTATATGTATAGAATGAGGTAATTATAAATTCATTCATAATTTTAGAGGCAAATTTACCTGTGAGCTACTAAGGACATTATTTGGCAATTCAGACAATGGTTCATGAATTAGTAGGCAGGCAATAATGCCTCTGCACTGGAGAAGTGGCCAGGCATGCTAACAAAATTAAGCGTGCGTCCTCCACCCTAACTGCTCTTTGTGCTGGCCTTCTATTTCTGGTGACAGTATCACCAAGCTCTTAATTACTTAGGCCTTAAAACCTTACAATTCCCATATGGTGATTAACATAACAATAAAAAAAACCCTTACAATTCCCTCTCCCTTGATCACCTCTCCCACAGAAAATTCACTGCCAATTTCTGCTGATTCTGTCTACTATGGTGTCTTTAGACCTGCCCACATTTCCTAATATCAGGCCCCTAGCACCTTTCACCTGGACAATCACAGAGATTTCCTAACTGGTGTCCCAGTCATACTCTGACTTCCCACAAGTAGCCAGGCTTCTTGTGATAATGCAGAGAGCTGACCATGCCATTCTGCTCAAAAAACACATTGTTCTCAGAATACAGTCCCAACATGACACTGAGGCCATAATCTCACCATAAACGCTTTCCAGTCTTACTCAGACTGCTGTCTGTCCCCGGTGCTCTACAAGTCAGCCACACAGGCGACTCCAAGCTCTCGGCCAGGACTCGCACTTTTCTGAGCTATGTTTATATGCATCCTTCCACCTAGACTCACCTTCTCTCCTTCCCTACTTAAAATACTCTCAACGTCTGCCTGCCATCAAGCGTTCCCCTCCCGCTCATGCCAGGCCGACTTAATTTTCCCTGGGCTTCCCATAGCAGTTTGTTATTCCCTCTAGTAAAAAGGTTACTCACATAGGTTGTTTTGTGGCTTTCCTGTCCTAGGCTATGAGCTCCCTGAGAGCAGAGACCATGCTTTGTTTACTAGATCGTACCTTCTCAACTAGAACATTAAACAAATCCCTGGCACCTGAGAAGAGTATAGTAAATACCAGTGGAACTTAAATGTTCTTGAAAGCACAGGAATGGCCTGGGTGACATCTGAAATGTCCCTACTGCCATAGCATCTGGCACAGACTCCACTGGTACTAGGCCTGTGTCTCAAACCTCCCCAGATCTGCTTAGTAAGAAGACAGCTCGATTTCAAAACCCAGATGCATATGAGGCAACACACATGGTTTCATCATCCTAGAAGCAATAGGTATGCCTTCTCAAAACACTTTTCCAAAACTAAACCTAGTGAGACTATGTCATCCTGAACCCAGGAAAATGGGACTTCCTCTGAAGTTAGGAAGAGACACGCAACCTCATAAATAATACTACACAACAGTCTTCCCAGCACAACACAGGAAAAAGCAGCGCTTGGGCTTGAATCCTGGTTTACCTCTCTCCCTAGTAGTAGCCCAATTTGCTATAACTCTTTACCTTCGAGGTGCCTCATCTTAGGGCTCAAAAGAATAATAATACATAAATACAAAGGATTATGCAAGATACATGGGGATGTATCAGGAACACAGCAGTTTCAACATATATTCGGATTTTGAAACAAGAAAATCATTTCTCATCTGAGGCTGGAGTGCCCATTAGCTCTTGTTGAAGTGAGAGGTGATTTACTCAGCCCTCCCTAAGGTTCCACTGTGTCATTTGATTTAGCAACTCTGTTTTTTTATGTTTATATGATCGTTCATAGTTACTCAGAACAAAATGGGTAAGAGAATGGTGACCAGGATGTGTATCTAAAAGATGTATGTTTTCCTTTTTATACTCACGTGGACTTCATGAGTTTCTGGTAGCTGGAAATTGACCAGCAAATAGTAAAATATGTATTTATATCTAAGGCATACCCACTGTTCCTCTTGGTGCTATCAGATCTCTCTATTTAATGTCCTAGAGCTCAAAGAAAAGTGCCTGGGGGTGGGGAGTGGTGTGGGGGAAAGCAGTAATAACATGACCTGTTATCCAAAATGAACACACAAGCACAGATCACTTTCCAAAATGTTAGTGATTTCAGAACATAAACGCAGACACACCCTTAAAAGAAGCATTGGAAAGGAGAAAAACTGGCCAGCTTCCCAAACCTCACTGAATCCAACTGGACTGGGTGATGACCCAGATCAAAGGCATGCAGTGATTGGATGGAGTGCCGGAAGGAACTGGCATCTTCAGAGCCGCTGGAAATTAGCCAACCGAACCACACCAAGCAAAGGCAAACTTGAAGCAAATATGGGCGAGTAATTGAATACACACGGGGGTGCTCTTCACAAAATGCAAAGTGTGTGTGTTCCCAAAGGAGCAATTTCCAGGTCTTCAACAGGATAAAGTCAATGGCAAAATCAAAACGCCCCCCTTTCCAGCCCAGAGACTGAATCTTGGCTTCTATCGAAGGGAAAGGGGCGAAATCTCTTCTTTGTCATCACCATCTTCCCTGCCCTCCTCCACTTCTGTATCCCCTGCACCTAAATAGCTTTGTTTCTAATCTCATTTCTGAGTGAAATAAGATTTTTTTCAAATTTGGGGAAATTCTCTCCAGACTAGCAAGCTCTGCTGTTTATGATGCCTTTGGTGGGAATGTTACATGTTGCAGGGTGGTTTCAATTTCCCAGCACCAGACTGATGTTGAAGCCTGGAAATGAGGTGCTGATTAGGAGTTCAGTTCCTCAGAGATGTGATTTTCCAGTAAACCATCACTTCCATGGTGCCTTGCCATCCTCTGATGAAGAGCGCAGATAAGACCACTACTGACTGGGGCTCTAGGGAAAGGGTCCACACAAGAAACTACATGCCATTTTCACCACGAATCCTCCTCTTCAATTACTCCTCTTCTTACATGCATATTAGGATGCAAGAGATTAGTTTACACCCCACTCCTCATGCCCACATACCTCCTGAACCCCACACCTGCCTGGAAGTATAGAACGAAGATGACAAATTCTTTTCTGCAGGTTCCAAGTAGGACAGAGGAGTATCAGGATGGGGGCTTTGGGTAGGGAACATCTTGAAAATGAAAGCCTGAATGAGGCTATAAAGAGAGTAAAACAAAGCAGGACATTCTTTTCAAACTTGGTTCCCTTTTTAAAAATATGGATGACATTCTCATAGAGGGAAACCGAACAAAATGCAGCGGCACTTAAAGGATTTCCTCTCTCCAAGTTTTCTCCGGTCCCTTAATTGTGTTTAAGCCTTGTTGAGTACTTTGTTTACAGTCCCTAGTGTGGTGATTTGCATCCCCCTCTCTGGGTTGCTGTTGGCTGAGGCAGGCAGCTGTCTCAGTCGGATTCTGGCTGGGAAAGGTAAGAATCTTTGCCTTGCTTTTTGAAAGATCTGGGAGAAAAATGTTGAATGCCTACCGAGGTGTAGTAGGGGCTGGTGGGAGGCATTGACTTAATTCATGCACTGGAAGCTTTCTGAAAATTCCCCAAACTTAAAAGAGTCTCCTGGAGCCGTGTGTTTTAAAAAGAACCCGAAAGATTTCTTCTCCCTTCTGAAAGGCTTTTAGAAAGAAGACTGGTTGCATTGTGAATAAGATTCTGCATTTGGGGGCAGGTGTCCCTTAAGGAATTCCCAAGGGGGTTTAGTATCTTATAGGCACAGAGTGGAAGCAGGTAAAAATATTCAAAGACATCAGCACTGATCACTAGGAATTCTCCCTGAATTTCAACTCGAAGGGATAAAAGTCAGTTGAAACTGCGTGTGTCCGTGAGTGTAATGATTGGTGCCTATTCTTCGTATACAACTTCTGTTTTATCCCAAAGCTTTCTTCATCTTTGTATTTATCCATACAAATCATTGGTTGTCTACTTAGAGTCTGGAGATGTGCATCTGTGTATCTAGGCATATGCACACTCTCTGTGAAGAATTAGGGTGAATGAGATGCTTGGAGCCTGGAAAGGCTGAAGAATGCTTTGGTGTTACAAGTAATGACAGACTTGCCCTCGTTCCCAGCACACAGATACACTCACTGTCCCTTATTACAGATTCAGCCAAGGGCTCACTGCGGAAAAACGGTGCCTCTGGTTTCTCTCTGGTGAAAGTTTGATTCATTACCTTTGATTTGGTAATAGGGGACTATGATCTTCAACAGGGTAAGGTGATATTGAGAGCTGCAGTGGGTTTATTGGATTATTTTAGGGGGAAAAGAGACCTATGCTAGGAGATGGAGAGGAACTGTGATCAAAGTCCACACATTGCAGATGGGAGGGATTGATGCTCTTATAAGGAGCGTCCCCAAAGCCTCCAATGTATGTAGCCAGCAGCCTCCATATCACCATCTTCCCAGGGCAATGTTGGCAAGTGCTGAAATGCCCTGGTTCTAAGCATCCTTTATCTTTGACACCAGCATTTCTCCTGGATGATGGCTCTGTCTCTTGTGGCCCCACATTTTAAAAGTACAAGGATGGCAGCTAGGAGGACCTCCAGGTAGTCAGGGTTCTCAGCACGCTGGGCTCCCCTTACGTGGTGAAGTCAGACCTCAAGGACTTTTCAACTTCAGTGTTTTTTTGCGATGAAGTAGCCCTCTCTCTGACTTCCATTCTAGAAAAAAGGACTTCTGTTCCCTCCCCCATTATGACAAAATCATCAAAGTATTTTTACTAGATGCAGGAGGCTATCTTAGAACAGAAGGGAGATGCCTAGGAACATCCAAGCCCTGCACCAATAGTTAAAGCAATCTAACAACCCAAGAGGAAGAAGGGAACAAATCTCTTCCAAGATCTAATTCACATTTGTAGATTCGCCATATTAATTAAAAAGAAGTTATTAAAACTTGTAGAGATTAAAATATAGAGGATGGATAACGTTTAGCTGCAGAAGTACAGGGATGAGCTTTTAATAGTGTGCCAGTATTATCTCATTTTTCTCTCAAAAAGGCAATCTAGGGCTTTAAAATTTCCAATAGCTTATCTGTAAAAAAGTATAAACCTGTAAGGCCACTTGGGGAATGGGCAGATATAAACCTTTAACTTTATTGTTTGAGAGTGTGATGCATCAAGCCATGTCTACTTGAATGTTTAAAATATCTTGCTCCTAAAAGTGAGCCAAGGAGCAGCAGATTGGCATCAGCCAGGAGCTTGTTACAGACCTACTAAATCAGATTCTACATTTAACGAGCTCTCCACATGATTTATGTGCCCCTTAAAGACTGGGGTTCAAACTAAGGGTTTCTTTCTTTCTGTGTGACCTTTGTGAGATTATTTAACCCCTCCAAGCCTCATTTATAAACTATTTATAAACTCATTTGTAAACTAGTGAGAATTAGTGTTAATGCATGGAGACTATATGTGTCACATCCATAGTAGATCCTCTCTGTACATGATAGCGTTGATGGTGATGATAATTTCAGCATTGCCAAAAGTACTTACCTCCTAGCACGAGCAGTAAGTGATCATGTTTAAATCAAGATGATTGGTTTCTCCCTCAACCATAGCGTTTGCATCCCCCACCCTCATTCCTAAGTGAATTAATATCAAACAAGGGAGGTTTTAAGCTTTGCATGGCCCCACACACATATAAATAAAGAATACTGGGGAAGCCTAGGAACGTGGATTTTTGCAGGCTTACAGGCTGAATTCAGCTGCCCCATGACTTCACAGCTGTTCTTGCTGCCCTAAAGAGTCTGTCCCTTCGGCTCTGTCCCCTCAGCTGGGTCTGCAGCGCTGACTCGGGATTTTCTTATGAAAATGCCTGATGGGTGGGAGGAAGATCTGGAGGTTAGCTGGGGAAAAAATGAGTAATGCAAAGCCGTCTACTTAGTAAATGCTGCAAGAGAAATAAAAGTAAAAGCTGGCTCCTGTCTCTGGGGACTCTAGAATGATTCTGACTTATCATGTCACTGAGCAGAGTTGGGGGAAGCCAAAACTCGAAATCTGCTGGCAAGGAAGAGAACGAAGAAAAAAAAAATGACAGGGAGGGGCAATCCGGAGGGGGAGGAAATAAAAAGAGAGAGAGGGAAAGACAAGCGTCATTTAGGAACAGAGGTAGAGCGAAAGAAGGAACTCCAGGATCTGAAACCAACCATACAGCACAGTATTTTTCTACCTTTTCTTTTCCCCAGAGGAGATTCTTGTCCTGTCATTTTATTGACAGACGTGCTATTACAGGCTCTTTTCGCAGAAGTTGACTGAAGAAGCTCAAGCGCTGCTGATTCTTCCCTCCCAAGTCCAGTGGCTCCCCTGGTAATGGATTGCTTTTCTCAGAGGTATGTGTATGTCGTTTGGGGACAGATCTTCATTTGCAAGTTAGCTTATGCCTCAGCTTTGGGGGAAAGACTTTTTTTTGCTTTCCGACATAATCTCAAATATCTTTTTACTGGCCTAGTAATGATACTAGGGTATCATTGGACAGCAGTGATTAATTTTGTTGACTAAAAATTATAGGCAGACAGGCAGTTCTAATATTTAGCTTCATTGCACAGGGAGTGATATGCTGATTTGGGCTTGAATTTGTTTTCAGTGGATGCTTAATACGTTCAAAGTATTAATCTCATTGAAGTAGCCTCAAGAATCTGCCTCTAAATTTCTTCAGTGACTGCAATTGCTCAATTCTTTAGCTGCTCTGTCGCTTCTCAGAGACAAAAGAGAATGACTTAACATGTCTGAACAGCAGACAAGAGCATTCACTGATTTTTCCTAGGCAGCATTTCAACCAGACGCTTTTGACCAAGAGTTTCAGATTTTGTCCTGAAGTGTTCCGGTTCAAAATATCCAGAAAGGTATATCGCAGCAAGGGCATGGGAAAATAAAGAAAGTCTAAAACTTTGCTGAAAATCTAGCATGCTTATTTTTTAATACATGTCATGGTCCGCATAGTGTTGAAATTCCTTGTTGAGTTCTATGGAAAATTTTGAACTGACAGCTCGTTACTCTAAGAGTTAATCTTACTTTAATGTAAGAAAGTACAAAATTATATCCTACAAAACTGAATCCCCCCCCAACTTTTCCTTTTTCAAATAGATTGGAAGGTATTGCCCCATTTCAGATCACAAATCCTAGTCTTATTGCTGCTGAATTTTTGCTGACCTGCAACCCCGCCGTGGTCCCAGGACACATGTTGCACTGTTAAATAGTTACAACAATAAAGACCTGCTGACAGTCATCTGCTATAGGAGAACCTCATTCGCACACTGTCTGCTGGTCTTGACACCGATTTGGTGGGCAGTGAATGAGTGATAGTTTGGAATGCATGTTATGCCTGAAAACATTGGCAGAGTCTAAGTTGCTATGAGTTTTGGAATGAACCGTGTGAAGGATTGTTTATAGTGTATTCTCCCCATGAAGGAGGCTGTCTTTTGGATTAGGAATGAGACTTTTCGGTGCATTTAGAGGAATGAGAAGCAATAGACAGAACGGAAAGCCTTGTAAAACATTTGTAGATCGTCAGGGTATATTAAACACTGTAAAGTGCTTCCTGCTTTTTATATCTTCCCTTTTTTATGGCTATCACTTTATCTTGCTTTTTGCAAAGAGAACGCAAACAATCAGGGGAAAAAATATGAAAGCTGATTTTCACATGCATCTGTGTCTCCTAGAAAAGACCCCAGAGATGTTTCCCCAGCTCTTCACTTCTACTTACAGAGCTCACTCTGATGCATTTACCTGATATGTTCTGTCTCCTCCACAGCTTCCACCCTGGAGAGAACCCCCAGGTCTAGTCTGTGAACCCAGCTAGGAAACATCACTAGTAAAAATGACTGAAGAGCCCATAAAGGAGATCCTGGGAACCCCAACGTCTTCCAAGCCTGTGACAATGGAGAAGAGCCCCAACAGCGAAGTGGTGGTCACCACGGTCCCCTTGGTCAGTGAGATTCAGTTGACGGCTGCTACAGGGGGTGCTGAGCTCTCCTGTTACCGCTGCATCATCCCCTTCGCCGTGGTGGTCCTCATCGCTGGAATAGTGGTCACTGCTGTGGCTTACAGCTTCAATTCCCACGGCTCCATCATCTCCATCTTGGGTCTGGTCCTCCTGTCATCTGGACTTTTTTTGTTAGCTTCCAGTGCCCTGTGCTGGAAGGTGAGGCAGAGGAGCAAGAAAGCCAAGAGACGGGAGAGTCAGACAGCTCTTGTGGCGAATCAGAGAAGCTTGTTTGCTTAGGACTGAATCCCCAATGGGATATGTGGCCTGAAAACTTTCTCTCAATGTGTCATCCAATTCACCCAGAACTAGAGTGGGAGACAATGAACGGTGCAGTGGGAGAGAATGAACGGTGCAGTGGGAGAGAGTGAACGGTGCATTGGGAGAGAATGAATGGTGCATTGCGGCAGACCAGAGGGATGGGGGTGAATTGAGTGTGGGAGGGTAGAGGGGGTTCTGTTTTATGAAGAACCTACTTGTGTCTTCTTTAATGACAAACTTAACTCTAAGGGCTATTTCTGAGACTGAAAAATCAGCTTTTTCTCTATATTAGACATTTGAGGGGTCATGAGAGGTGCACAGCATTAGACAATGTTCAGTTCACCTTGGAAAGTAGCCAAGGAAAAATGAGAAAATAGATAGTTCTGGCACACCAGTGACCTGCCTAAAAAAAAAAAAAAAAAAAGAAAGAAAGAAAGAAAAAGAAAAACCCACACTTTAAAGAAGATGTATCATAAAAATATATTCTGCTAAGGGTCTAAATCACCTCAGACTTTTCATCCTTCTATGAAATTCTGTGATAATTTTTTTAATAAGCTGATTCTCTGGCCTCTATTTTTTTTTTTTTTCTTTCAATAACTCATCACTGGTGGTACTTTTTCTTAAAGAATAAACTAATATTTTTTATGTTTTAACATTGGACAGTTTTAGATGATTTTAATGAGTCAGAAGTTAAAAGGTAAAAGATGTAGCTACTAAATGACATGGGGGGTTAAATTAATATTAAAATAATCCAACCTAGCACTTTTGATGATTTTTATATAAAGTTTAATGTACATTTCATTCAAAATAATAAATACTTATTGCTGCTGAAATTTCTTAAATGCTTGTTGCTGTTGTAGTTATGTTTACTGCAGTTCCAAACTGCCCATCTTCACTTGCCTCGTTGGCAATGTCTCAAATGTATTTCTCTCGAATGGGCATGTTGCTTCTCCCTAACTTGTCTAAAAGATTTTTATTTTTTATTATATCATTCTTTTTTTTAAAGATTTTATTTATTTATGTGACAGAGAGAGACACAGCAAGAGAGGGAGCAGAAGCAGGGGAGTAGGAGAGGGAGAAGCAGGCTCCCTGTGGAGCAGGGAGCCCGATGCGGGGCTCAATCCCAGGACCCTGGGATCATGACCTGAGCCGAAGGCAGACACTTAACGACTGAGCCACCCAGGCGCCCCTTATTATATCATTCTTTCATGACTTGTGAAGAATAATATTATGTTCACTACATTCTAAACAACTTCTATGCCATTAACAATTAGGAAAACAGTGCCTGGAGTCAGGCATTTTATAATGTGTTATTAAATGTGCATTAACTATTCAATCAGTTGTTAAATATTTGCTTCACCTATTTTTGAGCGTCAACTATATGTCAGGCATTGTGTAGATTCTTAGGCTGCTTAACTGAGTTAGTTCTAATACCATGCAAATAAGATCACTGCTTGATTTCTGTGGATATTGAGCTACTCTACACCCAGCTAGGACTCTACCCCAGAACGCTCGTCAGGAATATCCCTAGTTCATGTTGTTTAAACCACATGAAACTAGTATGGGAAGATAGTCAGGCATGAAGCCTTTCTTAAACCTTGGAAATGCGAAGCAAAACAAAACAAACCTCACGTAGCACTTTCAAGAGAGGCATTCTCTCAAGGAATTTAATTAAATATGGCAGGAGCCCTGTGGCACTGACTGTAGCCTGTAGTTTTGTTAAGGGGAGAAGCCTTGATGGCCTCGTTTCTCCTGGCTTTGAAGGTCAGATGGTGCAAGACTGGAGTTGTTCATTATAGTAGAGTACACCACAATTATCTTAAATGCATGCACATCCACACTCCTCGGGCCAAATGCAAGTATGTAGTATCAGGTTGGTTTCAATGGGAGGGAGTCTGTGCTTTGACATGCCTCTTTTCTGCTCAGAATATTCAAAGGCTCCCCATTGCTGATGAAGAAATTTCTCGGGCAAGTGTTCAAGGTTCTCCACTATCCGATCCAAACAGATGTATCCAGCTTTCACTTCACTCCAGCCCAAAAACTCATGAGTTAGCCAGCTCAGACTATTCACCATTCTGAATCAGACTGTGGTTTCCTGCTTCCATGTATGTTCAACTTCTGTTTTCCCTCCTCCATAATGCCATCCCGTCCCTCTCTGTCTCAACGTCTCCAAATCCTGCTTCTCATTAGAGCCCCAGCCTAAATTCAACCCCTTCCTAAAAAGCCTTCCCTTTTATCTCAAAGTAATTACTCCTTTGAGAGTCTTTACTTATTTATTCCTTTTATCTCAAAGTAATTACTCCTTTGAGAGTCTTTACTTATTTATTCTCTGATGGCACCTTTCATTTTCTACCATGTTGGAGGCATAAATGTTTTATCCTCTTCCAAAGCTCCTTAAATGGGATGATGTCTTTTTTTTTTAACTCTTATGTGATGCCAAATACAATATCTTGCACAGAGTAGGTACTCAATAAATGTTTGCTAAATAAACTAAAGAATGAAAAATCAGAAAGCGAGTGGTTTATCTAGAATCACAGTCCATTTATTTTACTCTCTTAAAAGAAAATATTTTAGTTCTCAACTCTCCCCAAATGCATCATCCTACTCTGCTCTGCCTCAACTGTAAGCAACGGGTGTAGGTGAGTATTTATTACCTTCATACTTCTCCAGCCACACCTGCCCTTCAAAATGCTTGATAAGCAAACCCATGAATGATTTCAGGCCACCAGGGGGCCTCCTGCTGCTACCTGAGTCCCAAAGGAAACACTGGAATGACAAATTATAACTGAAATGGAATCATATCTGGACATAGCAATATCTCTCCTAAATGTGAGGAGTTGGAGAAGATTCTCCACTGAGCCCACTACTACTCTCCTCCCTAAGCCACTTCACAAGGCCACATCCTGGTCCCCCTAGTCAGTAGAGGAGCCCTGTCTGGGAGCCTTCAGTCCCATTAAAGGGTTACACACCTCTGCAAAGTTTTAAGGCACAAAGATTGTCCTATGCACTGTGAATTCCAACTCCCATGAGGGTGAATTATGATATCACAATTATTTCATAACATATGTCTTTACTGGGCAAAGTTTATCTTTTCAAATGATTGATAAGCAGATATGGAATGCATACATAAGCATGATGCAGGTATATATGTATTAAAAAGATAACCTGGCCCCATCCTGGAGCATCAGAAACCAGCTGTATCACCCAGCTGGATAACCCTAAACCCCACACATCCTGGGTCACACAAGGACAACTTTTGACCTCATCCTGTGCAGTAGGTCTCTACCTAGGTGAGAATCATAGCCACCCAGGTAAGTCTGTGCTTCCTACCTTGTCTTGGTTAATCTTGGGAATCTCGCCTAGAGAAGATGGTCAAGGTCATATGGATCATGCACGTGGCTGAAGACAGAGCATAAGCCCAGGAGAGCCAGATCACAAATCCTTAAACCTACCTCTTTGCACCATCACCACTCATAAACGGGGGTAGGGGGAGATCTCTTGGTCTCCTGGGAAGTATTTTGGTTTTGAACTTAGAAGATCTGATTATAAATCTCAGTTCTCCTGTTAAGCTAGTCAGATGACCTTGAGTAGTTAAGCCTCATCTTTAAAGTAAGATTAATTTTTAAGAAATGACTTAGATTTTGTAAACTATAAAGTACTACATAATTGCAAAATTGCTATTTATGGTAATATCTAAAGTTAACTTTAGCCTCTTTCTCTATTTATTATCCCAACATGTCGTTAAGCATCAAGCAGCCCCCTGTTTTGGTTAATTGACTTTAATCAGTCACTTTGTTTAACTTTGGCATTATCCATAAAGACTTTCTAGACCCAAAATAATCCGAGGAAAGCTCCTGTTCCAAAGATGAATCATCACTACATTTCCTTAATATTGTTATAATTTTCAGTGCTTTCACATACATTGGAATTACTGTAAAGGTATATGTAATAGGGACATTCAATTAGGTGCCCTCAACATAAAAGAGATTAGGAGAGTGAGAAATCCTTGTTTCTCCCCCTGCACTGCCATTCAAGCCAGTTTTGTCCTAGGCTGCCCCACAGAAAGGAAGACTAAAGGCAGAAATCTAAAGAGAAACAAAAGAAGTACACTCCTAGTGCCCGGCTTTTGAGCTTCCAAGGGCATCCCAGTGATTTAGGGGTTATCTACAGAATTGTCAAGGGTAGTTTGTTTATAGTTGATTTTTACATTACTCCCTGACTTTAATACTTAATCTTGTGTACAACAGTATTCAACTGTGCCTGATGTTACCCAACATTCTCCATCACACTTTGAGGCTGGAAGGGCATGTGTCCACCCAGCTCTTTGCAAACCATGTTCAGAGAGGATAAGTGACTTGTTCAGTCAAGGTCTCACAGCCTTGGACCAAAATGTTGACCAGATGTTGTAGTTATCCCAGATATACACCAAGCCATAACACATACCATTTCTAGAATGTCTCTTTAGGAAAGGAAGGCAATAAAGGTGTTCTGACATGGACTTTTGAAAAATTCTTTTTGAAGTAAAAAGAATATAGAGAAAAGTGTGCAATTCAGTGAATTTCACAAACCTGTAGAGCTAAAACCCAGATGAAGAAACTAAATGCAGCAGCTTCTCCAAGCCCCCCTTAAATCTATTTCCAGTCATTATCTTTCTGGGGGAACACTATTCTCACCTCTAACACATAGAGTCGTTTTGCCCATTTTTTAACTTCATATAAATGGAATCATACAAAGTGTACTCTTTGTGCCTGGCCTCTTGATGTGCCATCACTTCCAAGATTAGGTTATAAAGACACTGAGGCTTTTGCCTTGATGTTTCTCTCTCTCTCCTGCCTTGCTCTGGGAGAAGCCCTCTGCTATGTCATGAGGACATTCAGGAAGCTGTGGAGAGAGAGGCCTGTGTGGTGAGGAATTAAGGTCTCCAGCTAATAGCCAGAGAGGAGCTGAGACATACCAGCAACTACCTCAGTGAACCTAGAAGTAGATCCTCCCACAGTGGAATCTTCTGATGACTGTATCCCCAGCTGACAGCCTCACCAAAACTTCCTAAGACACCTTCAGCCAGAACCACATAGTCAGGGTTGAATTCTATGATTTTTGTGGGCCCTAGGCACTTTTGTCTCTCTGGGCCCTTTCTTTCACTTGAAAGAAAAAGAAAAAGAAGGAAAGAGGGAAGGAAGGAAGGAAGGAAGGAAGAAAGGAAGGAAGGAAGGAAGGAAGGAAGGAAGGAAGGAAGGAAGGAAGGAAGGAAGGAAGGAAGGAAGGAAGGAAGGGAGGGAGGGAGGGAAGGAGGGAGGAAGGAAGGAAGGAAGGGAGGGAGGAAGGAAAGCAAGGAGGGAGGGGAGGGAAGGGAAGGGACGGGGAGCGAAGAGCAGGAGGCTGTATTTCACTTATTGCAAGAAGAAAATTGTACTGAAAGTATTGTGGGCTCTAGGGACTGCACATACTGGATAAATTCGCCCTTTACTCAGCTAAGTCACTCATGGATTCCTGACCCACAATAACTGGGAGGTAATAAATGTGTGTTGTTTTAAGTTACTATGCTTTAGAGTAATTTGTTATTCAGCATCAGATAATATTGTGCTCTTGTGAAATTTCCTCTGCATGACTTTTGGTGTACGTACATACACATCTCTGTTGAGAATACACCTAGGAGTGGATTTCCAGGATTAAAGGGTAGGTGTGTGTTCAACTTTACTGCCAGAGTTTTCAAAAATGGTAAGATCAATTTATTCTTTCACCAGCACTATAAGAGAGTTCTGGATGCATTACATCATCATCAATTTTTAAAGTATTTTCAATCTTCCATTTTAGTCATTGTGGTGGATATAACACTCGCTCTTAAAGTATATGTTTAAAAAAAGGGATGTGGCACCAGAAGCTGGGCTCTACTAGGCCAGAGCAGGCTAGAGGTGGGAGAAGAGATTAGAGTGGAAAAAGACAAATTAGATTTGGGCTTTGAAAAAGCAAAGCAGCAAGAGATAAATTCTCCAGGAAGTGCTCTGGAGACCAGAAACCAGGCTAAAGACTGAGAGTTGAGTTCTCCATGCTACCAACATTTATAGAGTGCTCGCTATGCTCCAAGCATCATGCTCTGAGCTTTGCGTGGATGAGCTCATCTGATCCTCAACCCAATCCAATGAAGGAAGTACTATTATCACCTCCATTTGATAGATGAGGACATGGAGTCACAGAGATATGAGATAAATGAGATATTAGTAGAAAAAACAGCAGTTTACCTCATGAGAGAAATTGTAAACACAGAGAAAATGGATTGACATAGAAATTTGCATTCGGTCATATCTGGCAAGAGCACACCCCCTCCAAATCCACCTACATAAGCCAAGTAATTGAGATCACACAGCTAGTAGAGTAGGGTCTGAGTTCAGATTCTAGAACCCACTCACTTATCCACCATGCTGATACTCTCTGGTACACAGTAACCTTCCAATACCTGATTCTTGAATAAATGTCCCAAACAGAAGCTGAGCAACACAGGGTCAAGAGTTTGAGCTAAAGCTAAAGAGTGAGTCAACAGTTTTGAGAAACCAGGACTAAAAAGGTAGATGATTACTGAATCATTTGCCATCTGAAGCCACGTCATCTTATAATAACTCCCATATATTTGCAGCATTTTGCACCTTTCAAGACACTCTTATTAGCAAACATAGGACTGACCCAGGACCCCAGCCACATCTTCTGCCACCAAATCTGGTGCTTTCATTCTCAGCCTCCTTGAGTTTCCTGTGTGGAAAATTCAAGACTCAGAATTATCAGCCAGCCCCAGCCCAAAACTGGAGGCAGGGTATGACGGAAGTGCGTAGCAGGAAAACTTGACTTACTTTAGGGGGAATCAAAGAAGGCTTCCTGCAGGTGGTGACTTGATAAGAGCAGGACAGGTAGAGGAGTTGGCCAGGTGATAGGAGTAAGTAAGGAGAAGCAATCAGGGATACTCCCAGAGGGAACACCCAGAGTGAGTGCTGAAAGGTCATGGGGAGAGCTAGCCCTCAGCCTCTCTACCTCACCCAATCGCTATAAGGCAACAATGAAAAAACTCCTTGAGGGGATTTATCAATTACAAAAATCTGTCCAAGCAAAGAGGCTCGATAACTCTAATATCCGTAGGATTCAAACTTACGACTAGAGAATCAAATGTTCAGGTTCTAATTGAGCAGAAATACTTCACTTTAGTGTATGAGCACTATGGGGATGGTGAATAAAAAATATTATAACTAAAATCTTCCTCCTCATCATCATTTCAATAATTATCCTCCCTGAAGATGGTGTAACACTCTGGTTAAAGGCTGGACTCTAGACACAAAGTGCCTAGACTTGAAATTCAGTTTTACCACTTCCTTGCTCTGTGTCCTGTACAAGTAAACTTGTACCTCAGTTTCCTCATCAACAAAATGGGAATATTAATGGTATACCTCATAGGGTTGTAATAACTATTAACTGAGTTAATAGATAAAAAGTGCTTTATGTCAATGACTGATACTCAATATATTAAGTGGTACTAGCATCTATCTTAAAGTTAATTTTAAAGCATAGCTGATATGCTTTGAGGGAGTTTTATGACGTATAAAGCTACAGACGTTACCAGAAAATCAGTTCAAATGAGATATTAGTAGAAAAAAATGGCAGTTTACCTCATGAGAGAAATTGTAAACACAGAGAAAATGGGTTGACATAGAAATTTGCATTCGGTCATATCTGGCAAGAGCACACCCCCTCCAAATCCATCTACATATCAATGTTTCGTTTTCTCAGTCAGAAGCTGTTTATGGTTCACAATATTCATATCCAAATTCACATATCTCAAAAATAACCCTGATGCCATCAAGCTACCTGATAGAGGGCTGGTTAGCATTTGGACAGTGCTTTGATGTAGGCATAGTGATTTCATGTTCATTGCCTTGTTAACTCTTTCCAGAAGCTCTGTGAAATATTATCCTCATGTTGAGATGGGAAAATTGAGGCTTGGAAAGGTTAAATGGTTTGCGCATGATCAAACATTATATATATGACAGAAATAAGACTCACACCCTGATCCAGGTCTTCTGTCTCTCTCTTCCACCTTGCCCCTGCCTCGCTAACCTGGGCGTTGTAGGTTCCTATGGAATGTCCTCCCTTGGGGCTCTATGTCCCCTGGCCAGACAGCTAAGGTATTTCAGCAAGTCTTGAAATTGGTTACACTTATAGCTATGCTTTTTTGTTCTTTCTGACTGGACACAGACATTTTTTAAAGAGTTAAGGTGGTAAATTGAGATATGCATCAACATCTGAAATAAATAAATAGTTTTAAATCATGTAGAAAATATAATGTGATTATACAATGCACATTTTTCACTAACCAGCTCTTGTTGCTTTTGGGGGTTTGTTTGTTTGTTTTTGTTTGTTTGTTTCTAGATAATGGAAGCTTACATCTCCATAGAGCTTATGTTTCAAACAAGAGATTGTCTTTATCAGTGGTTCCCAAATGTCTGTCCAAGCCCTGACAACATCAGACTCACCCAGAAGCTAAGGTGCTGACCTCAGAGACTCTGGTTCAGAAGACTCAAAATGGGACCCTATATCTGTTAAAAACAAATAAAAAAACCCCAAAATATCTCAGAAAATGAAAATTAATAACCACAATATTTTTCTCTATAGATTGTTTTATTTCTCAATAAATTTATAATAAAGTAGAAGACTGGTAAGTATAGTTTTGTCAAGAGTGAGAAATCACATAATATGGCAATATTTTATTAAAATTTAAATGTGTATGCTCTTTATTCCAACTTTATTTCACTTCTGAAAACCTATCTGATCATAAGTTTTACATCTTTATATAGATGTAATAGAACTCTAAGAATATTTATAGGACCACAATACACTGGAATGTTTTTCTCTGGAATTCTATTTCTACTTTTGTATTCAGATTCTTTCCCCACTTATGTTCAAAATAAACAGTATCATTAAAAAAAATATATTTCTTTCTGCATTGACAGCATTGGCACACACTTACCCAAAAACAACCTTTGAATGAATTATGGTACATCTGTATTACATATACTCTATAGCTAATAAAATGAATGAGGCAAATTGGTATATACTAATATTAATTTGGAAGGGTGTCTGCAATACATTATGTGAAAGGCAAATTTTCAACTAATATTTATCATATGCCATTCTTGTAAAATAAGTTGGAAGTGTATTTGAGCCTGTTTAAATAAAAACTATAGAAGAGCCCATGGTGAATCTCCAAGAGGATGTCCAACATTGGAGTGTTACTTCAAGGAAAAGGAGACAATTTTTCTTTAGACTCCTCTAAATTGTTTTGATTATTATAATGAGCAAGCAATAATTAGCTTTAAAACAATATAGAATGAGGGTGACTCGGTGGCTCAATTGGTTAAGCGACTGCCTTTGGCTCAGGTTATGATCCTGGAGTCCCAGGATTGAGTCCCGAATCAGGCTCCCTGCTCATCAGGGAGTCTGCTTCTCCCTCTGACCTCCCTCCTCTCATGCTCTCTCTCAAATAAAAATTTTTTTTAATCTTAAAAAATAAAATAAAAGAATATAGCATGAGAGGGGAAAATAAAGTGGTACTTGGAGAAACATTACAAATAAAAATAAAGAGCTCATTGGGGCGCCTGGGTGGCTCAGTCGTTAAGCATCTGCCTTCGGCTCGGGTCATGATCCCAGGGTCCTGGGATTGAGCACTGCATCAGGCTCCCTGCTCAGTGGGGAGCCTGCTTCTCCCTCTCCCACTCCCCCTGCTTGTGTTCCCTCTCTCGCTGTGTCTCTCTCTGTCAAATAAATAAATAAAATCTTTAAAATAAAATAAAGAGCTTGTAAGTGATTCCAGTATGCAGCCATGTTTGAGAACTGTTGATTCAAGCCAGACTGGGATCCTCTCCACTCAATCATTCATTGGTTCGCTCACTTGCTTAATATTTACTGGGCATGTATAATGTGTTAAACACGGGTAGGTGTCGGAAATCCAAGCATTAAAAAGAAACATTTTGTGATTGAATTAAGAAGGTCTGGCTAAGGTAGTTCAGGCATAAACTCTCTACAAAAACAAAAAATGCCTATAGGGTCAACGACCCAATCTGTGTATTAACTACATATATTTGGATTCCTATACCTCTGGTATCAAGATATAATGGGAACAAAGTGCCTATAGTAATATGGAATAAATTCTTGTAAGAATCTTGAGTGTGAAAGTAATAGGAATATAATATACTCTATTGCTTTCCCTTTCCTTTGTATTTAATCACGAATTTTTATAGGCCATAGCCTATAGGCCTATGTGTGTTTGGTTTCCTTGCATTAGTTGTGGTACAACATTAGTAAATTAATGAATCATTAATAATTGAGACTATTCCCTCAGGAGACAGCCACACCCTAAAAATACCCTTTGCCTATGAACCCTGAGGAGTAGTAGAGAAAACCCAAGCAGATGGCATTGAGAAAGCCCTTTGTGTGGTTTTAACATAGAATGGACCGGCCAGCACTGAGTCACAGTGGGTCTGATACCCACTGTTCACAGGTTCCCCAGCGTTTTCATTGGGAAGTAGCCCATGTCCAAAAAAAACAGAATTACCCTTTTGCTCCATCTCAGCCTCCTATCGAGAAAAGCAAACACAGATGATTTTCCATTTCAAGTTCAAATACAGAATGGATTGCTTCTTGTTTTGCTTGACTGGGGTAGTTAATGAGAGTTCAGAGACTGGCACCCTGCCAGGCACAAATCAGTTGGGATCACATTGTCAAATGAACCCAGAAAAAGAACAGAGAGGGGGGAGGGGGTCGACCCAGAAAAAATGTACGTTTGGATAAGGCGTGACTGTGATCATTGGTATTTCAAGCGTCCAACACATGTTGCCTTTCTGTACAGAGTGGCTAGTCCAGAGCAAAAAGGGATCTTTGGAGGCAAGGTTTGTGTTGTTTCACTCCTCTGCAACCACACTCTATACTAAAAGTGCTTGCCTCAAAGGAAGGCTGACAACACATTTTAGCACTTTCACGGTTCTAACTTAATCATGGCAGGAAGCTTTTCTGCTACTGGGAGAGCAAGTTGCGTCACTAGGAACATCTGACTCCAGGATCAAGTGTCCATCACTTTGCCTAAGGTCGTTAAAAAATACTAGGGTGTCACCTTACAACATAAAGGCTTTGCCTGAGTAACAATTAAGAGGAAACACATAGCATGATAAATAATTGAACAGGTGGATTAGAGAAATGCTTTTCCTGTACAAATGAGAGGGGTGATGGACAGCTGTAAATCCAGCCTCTTTGGCCGTCTTCCTCCACAGCCCAGAGCTCTAACTGGTTGAACTGCTCTTTTTTTTTTTTTTTCACTTTGCCTTTCTTGGTCGTTCAAGGCATCTCTAGGGCCTCATGGAATCAGACAAGCTGCAGAGAAAGGCAACACCTCAGAAGTTCCCCAGAGCGGCTTTCAAGGGCTGCCTGCCAGTGACTAATGCTGCAGGGAATCGCCCACTGAGCGGGAGAATATTGTGGATGTAGTTTGTGCAGGACAAGCTTGGCTGTGGATCAGATGGCAAGTGCGTCTGCTTGTATGATTTGAGAAATCCCCCGTTTGACTTGCTGCTGCCAAAACACCTGTGAAGCACAACCTGAGTGTCACCTCCTCAAATAGGGTCTCCCATTTGGGTATTGAGCTTGTTTTCCTCCCAGAAAAATAACATTGTTGAAGTCTCCAGAAAGGGGACAAAGAGTCCCAATTCATGGTGTCATTCATAGCAGCCCAAACAGCTTTGGTTATTGATATCCTGGAAATATTTAACACCAGAAAGTTCTCGTATCCTCAGACTGGTAACTGCCCACCAATAGATGCTTTTCCAATAGAAGACAAAGGGGAGACACAGAGAGAGAGAAGGAACGAGAACAGAGGAAAAGAACACAGCAACTTTTGCAAACAAGCCACCATCCTAGTTTCTATTTTCAGCCCAGCAGCAGTATTTGAAGCCCTCAGTGAAAATAAAACCCTCAGGCTTGGAACTCCCGCTACCACAGCATATTTTTAAATCGTTACGAAAGGAATCTGAGCATTCAGCCTGGCAATGCCCAAGATTCTTGTGCCACTCTGTGGATAGTACTTGAGGACCACCAAGCAGACAGACCCTTGTTTTGCCAAGCTAGGACATGAAAAGAAGACAATCCATGGGATGATAAGAAAGTCAGAGGGAGCAGATGACCCAGTGTAATGATTCCTATCTTTCAAAACCGAAAAGTTAACCACACTAGAATTGCATGGAGGCAGAATTTGAAGACAAAATAGAGTTTTTTTAAAGAAGAAATTTATAAGGAAAATTTCAAACATCTAATACAAGAAAGAACGGCCTAATGAACACCCAGGTCCCTACCACCTGGCTTCAACAATTATCAACTTGTGCCCAGTTTTGGTTCATTTGTACCCTCCCCTCAACTCCCATTTACCACCAAATTATTTTGGAATAAACCCCAGACAACACACAATGGATGATTTAAAAAACAAACTTTTATAAGGTTTATGAACTGGCTGTAGGTTAGTTAGTGAAGCTAAATACTATAGAAGACCAGTTTGGATAATTCATTTTAGATAAATATTTTTTTTAAAAAAAGCTGAAACAAGCTCTCCCTGAACTTTCATACTAACTAAAATTTGCTTTCATACCAGTTTCATAAAACTTTTCCTGGTGGTTATCTGATGGCTAGATAGTGAGTTATATGCAAATAAACAGCAGACCTATCATCTTGCAGGACATGGAGTTTTGGAGAAACAAGGGTGGATTGTAATTGAGAAGGGTGGTGACCCCAGGAAAGGGGGCAAAATGTGGTGTGAGCTCACAGGGGGTGTGGAGGAGCATGGAGATCAGAGAGCCTCTGCCGGTTACTAAGGTTACTCCCTGGTCTGCAGCCAAAGCTGCTCTTTGATCTTCATCCTTCAGACCTTCTTATTAATATCCCCAGAGGGCTGCCCTTTCCCTCCTCACTCACCCAAACCAATTCGGAATCACAAAAGGGTAAGGAAGCTTAGGGGTGAGCATCTGAATATACTAACTTCCCTAGGCAGCTTTGTAGCTCTGTCTTCCCCTCTACTTCCACACCTCTATGAAGGGGAAAAGTGGGAGCTGAGACATTCAAAACCCCCGTGGTGATTCACTTTCAATGTATTTAGTATATGCAAATATGGAATTAGCAAAGACATAAATTATGACATTGCTTAAGGAGTTTTAGTTTTAACTGTGTGAGGATTAATCACAGCATTGATACTTTGCAGCATTTAACTTCCCCTGGACATTTTAATTGTATTTTTTTAAAAGATTTATTTATTTATTTATTTATTTATTTATTTATTTATTTATTTGAGAGAGAGAATGAGAGACAGAGAGCACGAGAGGGAAGAGGGTCAGAGGGAGAAGCAGACTCCCCGCCGGGCAGGGAGCCCGATGTGGGACTCGATCCGGGGACTCCAGGATCATGACCTGAGCCGAAGGCAGTCTCTTAATCAACTGAGCCACCCAGGCGCCCCTAATTGTATTTTGATAAATGAAAATTAGGTTATATATTATTGCTGGGTTGCATACATTCGATTCAATAGAATTTTAAAGCTCCTGTTGTATGGAGAGCACTGTTGTAAATGCCGAGGAAATAAAAAGTTGGTCACTGGGCTCAAGGAGTTTGCAATGCAACAGGATTCTACAGGCAAGTATACACATGGCCATAAGGCCATCATAAGAAAGACAGAAGAAAAGGAAACAAATGTGAGTGGGCGCCTGGGTGGCTCAGTGGGTTAAGCAACTGCCTTCGGCTCAGGTCATGATCCTGGAGTCCCGGGATCGAGTCCCTCATCGGGCTCCCTGCTCGGCGGGGAGTCTGCTTCTCCCTCTGACCTTCCTCCCTCTCATGTTTTCTCTCTACCACTCTCTCTCTCAATAAATAAATAAATAAAAATCTTCATTAGAAAAAAAAGGAGACAAATGTGAGTGACAAGAAATGTTATCAGCAGAGTGTGATGAAGATGCAGAGGGAAATGTCACTTATGTAGGAGAGCGGTGAATGAATCCTAAAAGTCTGTCAAGCAGGAGCAGGATCTCAATGAGGGAAATGGGGGTTGAGGAGAAGAAAGCATTTCAGGAAGAAGGAAAATTGAAAGAAAAGGGAAATATATGAGAACAAGTGGGATATGTTCAGGGAAACGCAGAACCCACGTTGGCAGGCAAGTAGGTTCCCTTTGGGGAGAAGCAGCAGGATGGGATTTAAAAGGCAAGGTGACTGCATCAAGGCAAAAAACCAAAAGCCCTCTAGGGAGTTACATGCACAAAGCCTGAAGCAGGATTACCTGATCCCGGTTCTGACCCTGAGCGGAGTGATCGCGGAGATAAATCGCTGAGACCCTTAACTTGAAGGTCTCTGCCTATAAAATCAGGATACAAACAGTGCCCATCTCTGGCTACTATTGTTTCATTCCCTTATCAGTGGGGTACAGCGAGGTTTCCCTGGATTGTGCAGAAGAGGAAAGGCTGTTATAGTTCATAGGATATTGGGGAGGGGTTGAATGTGGCCACTCCATCTGCTGACCCTGAAGTGAGCTGATCCCAGGCAGGTCCTCGGAAGGCTAGAGCTGCTCTAGATAAGGATAAGATTCTTCTGGAAGACTGCTTTTCTGTTGCTGATGGGACAGCAGAGTGTTGCCTGGATGGAAAAGCATTCTTGCAATCCCAGGGAGGCTCAGCCAGCAGCAGCATTCTGTGTTGACCTTGCTTGGGCTTGCGGGGGGGAGGGTACCTGCAGGGTAACTGCTGGAGAGGGACCCATGTTCTGAGGAGCCATGGCAGGACCTTCCCATTTTCAGTTAGTTTGCCTTATGACATGCGGCCAGCCCTGTCTCCATACACACCCCAGCCCATAATACAACTCCTGAGGCACTTTCCAGTTGAAAAAAAGTCTCAAAAGTAGAAAGAAAAAGGGGGTGTGGAGTGTGTGAGATGTGATGTGACCTGACAGCACTGGGATGGATGGGTCACCTCTCGGCTCCCTCCCCTTTCCTCCTGAAGGGGTGGAGTGAGAGCTGATGCCAATTTAATGGGTCACAACTGGGTGTCTCTCCCTTCCTGGAAGGCCTGGCAACATCTCTCCAACCATTGTGATTAGGAAGAAAGCTTTCACAAGGATGATTATCTAATCAGGGAATTAGCCTTGGTTCATGAGACAAGCATTAGGGGACTCAAAAAATCTAATGGAAAAAAGACCCACATCAGGAAATAGCCCCAGTAATCACACCCTGAATGATTATTATACACATACACTATGAAGATTTGGGACAATTAATTGTAAATAATCATCAAATAAAATTGTCAGATATTTATCTTGAGTACCTACTCTATTAAAGATACTACCAATTTCTCCTACTTGGTTTCCTCCCTTCAAGCCACTGCACTCTTGGGTTGAATTTGCTCAAATTATGGTTTAGGGGCCATCTGATTCCAAATTCCCTGGGGTGCTTGTTAAAAGTTTGGATTTCTGAATATCACCTTACACCTATGGCATCAGAATCTCTGGAGGCGAAACCCAGAAATATGAATTTAAAATACTTTTTATTAGAAAAATTTCAAGCATGTTCAAAAGTAAAGAGAAAAATATAATAAGCTACCACCTACTTATCACTCAGCTTTAATAATTATCAACCCATGGCCAATCTTGTTTGACAAATACCCCCAGCCCAGATTATTCTGAAGTACCAGATATCACATCATTTCATCTATAAATATTTCAGTGTGTATCTCTAAATAATAAAGAACTTTTTAAAAATCTAAATACATTTATTATACCTTAAGAAATTAACAATTTTCCTTTATATTGAACATCTAGTCAACATTCAAATTTCCCATGTTATCTCACAATTTGGGGGTTTTTAAAGTAGATTCCACACCCAACATGGAGCTTGAACTCATGACCCTGAGATCAAGAGTCACATGCTTTACCGACTAAGCCAGCCAGGTGCCCCATCTTACAATTTTTTGAATCAAAAACCAAAAAACTTCCCTATATTGCAATTGGTTGATACATCCCTTGTCTCTTTTTTTCCTCTTGGAATAC
This sequence comes from Callorhinus ursinus, assembly GCF_003265705.2. NCBI lineage: Eukaryota > Metazoa > Chordata > Mammalia > Carnivora > Otariidae > Callorhinus > Callorhinus ursinus. The sequence goes on from NW_027397096.1 coordinate 16,491,628, forward strand.
TCTTGTTCCACTCTTTGCTTCTTATTTGTTGAAGAATTTGGGTTGTTTGTGCTGTAGAGTTTCCTTTGACCCCTGTAGTTTTCTTCAATATATTTAATAATGTTATATAATAATTAATTTTATAATGTATATATTTTATTTATTGGTACTTTAGTATTTACTAGTAATTACATAATAGTTATTACTTTATATTATGTATTTATATTATATAATATAAAACTATTATATTTATATTATATAAAACTATTATATTTATATTAAATAATATAAAATTAGTAATTCTGTAATAATTACTAATAATTTCCTTATTAGCATTTAAATGTAAAGCCTTGACCAGATTCAGATTTGGTGGTTTTGGCGGGAATACTTTGTAGGTGGTGTGAAGTATCAAATACTTCCATCTGGGGGCGCTAAATGTCTGGTTGTCTTTTTATAATATTAGTAGTTATTAATAAACATTGCTTGGTTCCATTAACTCACTGGGGACTCTGGTTCTTTATTTTCAAAACAATCCAGATGAATTTTACACACGTTAAAACTCTAAGAATTTAGGTCTCGTCCTTTTTCCATGCTGCTTGTAGAATTATCTTACAAAAAAGTAAATGCTCCTTTGCCCTCTAATAAATTCTTCTAATAACATGAGATTGAGGCCAAGCAAGACAATCCTTCACAGTGTGGGGAGACAATATTAGTGTTGTATTTATTGTTACTTTTTTAAACTTAAATATGAAATTAGTATAATTAATGCCTCATATATGAACCCATCATAGTACTGTATAAAATTTTTAAGTAAAGGGAGGAATACACAATCAAAAAAGGTTTAAAGATTGTTGCCTAGAAGATGGAGCCTATGGCACTGAACTTGTCGGATAGAAATCACTTCCCCAGCTTTATTTCCCACCACGCTCCTTCCCCTCACATCCTATGTTGTGGTCACACTGAGCTTCAGCCATGGCTCAGTGCAGCCATGTTCCTTCACACCTCCTTGCCTGAAGCAGGATTAAAAAATCAGTCAGCTCATGCTGACTCTGTGCCTGTATTATCCTTCCTGCAGTTCAATACCTGACAGGTCCCTTCCTATGGAAGCTTGCCATAAGTAAGAACTGTTCCCTTCATGCCCTAATGGACATAGTACACATCTCCATCCTGGTTTCTAACTTTTTGAAATGTAATTGTTCTTCATATGTTTGTCTTTTGCTATGCACGACATCTCCAGTAAGCTGGGGGGCTGTGTCTTTTATCTCTATATTTTGACTATGTATATTCCTCTGCATATTTTTAGTCTGGGATCTGGCTCAAAGGGTGTACTCAGAAACTGTTAAGATGACCAAGAAAGAGGAGGCGAGAGCTGGATATGGAAAAGCAGACTGCAGTAAGAAAGGCATTCTGTACACAGAATTAGCCTAGCAAAGAAATGCTGGTGAAAACAACAAGGCAGGTTTCAGGATATAAGTTAGGATTCTTGGGGTTGAAGGCAACAGAAACAGATCTATCTGTAAGAAGGACAATGGAATGTGTTGGAATAAGAATCACTGGCTTACAGAACCATTGGAAAGCTGGAGGATCAGGTTTAGAAAATGGTAAGAAGCAAATGTATTCCCAGGAGCCCAGAAGCAGGAAGCACAGTAGTTTTTTAGCAGAAAGACTCTAGCCAGGATGCTGCTACACCTGCCAGAGGACTCTGCCAACGCCACCACCACAGCTGTAAATGAATCCCAACTGCTCCTCTAGGTCTGTATCATGCACTCACTTTTTATTGTCCTGGATGGCAGCATCTGACTGGCAAGCCTAAGTCATGCTTATACCGTGGAAGAAAGCAGGGAAGAGATGGTGCATTTGACCCTGCCTCCCACCAAGAATAACGTAATGGGAAGATTCTCCCCCAAATAAGAAGGTAAGGTGGTTGAATTTTTGGACAGTTGAAATGAAAAGTACACTTTAGAGAATAAGTGATTAAATTGACATAGCAAAGAATTCATCTAGGAGAATGGTCAGAGATCAGGCTAGAAATACAGGTAAGAACCAAGTTATACAGTTCCTCCCATTATTTCCCAGGCAAGGTAATTTCGTATTTATGCTATAGATGTGGGGGCAGGGGAGTTTTGAGGTTTATCTGTAGAGGAGTAACACTATTAAAGGGATTGTTTGGATAATTAAGGTGATCCATTTTGGAAGGCTGGATTAGACAGGAAGCCACTGCAGAAAGGGAGATCAGTTCATGAGTGTTTGCAATAGTTGAGGTTCCAGAGATTAGCCATTAATCTGCAATCCAGAAAAGTTGAGCTGGATCCTCAAATATCAAAGATAAAAGCAGATCCTACGTCTGGATCAGGAGCCAAGCATAGCAGACCAGGAAAAGGATGAAGGGGAGAAGGGAAGCCAGGCTTAGAAAGTCTCTCCAAGGAATTTCACTAAGTGGATTGCTGCTCTCTGCACCTGTTGTTTCTTCAGTGTAGACACTAGTACATCTGCTCCCACCTGGGGATACCTTAAAGGCATCTCATGGTCTCTGCCAGGTATCAGTGAAGGGTGGAACAAGAGTCGGGCAATGTTGAATGATAGACTGATGGTATTAGGAAAAAATTATGGAGGGAAATGTGAAGGACAAGTTTGATGGAAAAGGGTGACTTCCACTAGAAAGACTTATATGTAGAGATGTTTGCAGGAAATTGGAAATGCAAGCCTACAGCTCAAGAAAAAGTAGGGGACTTTAGAGAAGGTGCCTGAAGGAACTAACATTTATTAAATGGCTGCTATAAGCCAGGCACTTTCACATCTTAGCCTTTGCATCAGGTGATATAATTTCCCCCTATTTTATTGGTGAAGAACCTGAGGATCTGACATTAGGTTCTTCTCCAAGTTCAAACAACTATTATGCGGTGTACCCAATACTCAAACCTACATACTCTGACTACCAGATTCTCTATACATTTTAAAATCATATTTTGGCTGAATTTGGAAATTCATTGCAACTATAGACTAATGGAATGATGAGAGAAACTAAGTTAAAATAAAAGTGCCAAGAAAAAATAAGCCAAGGCCATACAAATAGTAAGGAAACTGGTGTAGTTAACAGAAAGTAAGCTGGGAAGCTAGAGACAAGCTGTAAATATATGAAAGCCAGGATTCACAAGAAAAGTATTCATAGAAGTATTCATAAGAAAAAAATTGAGGGAGCAAAAAATTATTTACCATCTTGGAATCCAGGAGGTTTTTAAACTTCTATTTTTAGTTCTGCGTAGATGGCGGGATTTTCCTGCCTGGGCTCTTTTAGTGAGAAAGGCTAACATTTTCACAAAATATCATTACCATGATTTTTATAACAAATTCTCCAGAAGGTAAAATTAATTTAAAAAGGAAAAGGAAATAATGAAATAGAACAGTGGAATGAGAACAGTAAAGTGCCCATTTGAGTTATTAAAGGAGGCATAATTTGGACTTTTTAGTTTGAGCATAGACTGAATATTATTACTCCCAAGTACTTATCAGACAACAGTAGCCAGCCAACTCTTCTTCATCATCACCCATACTTGCTCAACCCCTTGTGGAGGTTCTTTTTTTTTTTTTTAAGATTTTATTTATTTATTTGAGATAGAGAGAGAATGAGAGATAGAGAGCATGAGAGGGAGGAGGGTCAGAGGGAGAAGCAGACTCCCTGCTGAGCAGGAAGCCCGATGCGGGACTCGATCCCGGGACTCAAGGATCATGACCTGAGCCGAAGGCAGTCGCTTAACGAACTGAGCCACCCAGGCGCCCCGCTCAACCCCTTGTAATATGGCTGCTGAAACTGGTCCCTTACAAGTCATTAGAGGTCTTCTAGTTGCTAAATCCAGTGGCTTCCCCAGTCTGTCTTCTCCAGTGTGATTCTTCATAGCAGTATCAAATGAAAATATCTTAAGTATTCAGGAGAATAGAACCAAAGGGCTTTGAGACTGATTATTTGTAGAGGGTAAGGAAGAGGAAAGAATTAAACTTGGCATCCAAATTCCAGTCTTGGAAACTGAATGGATTAACAAAAATAGGGGAATCAAGTTGAGCCAAGGCAGGATGAGCAAATGATGACCACAACTGGAAAAATCAAGTCATGTGTGTATGCTTTATCTTCTTAAGTGAATTAAAAATTCTTGAAGGCAGCAAGATCATGAGAATTTTTCTTCTCTCTTTTTTTTTCTTTTGTAATTCCTCCTGTATCTGAATATCCAAATCTCTTTCAACATGTCCTCCCTCTGCTACCTTTTTAGAAAGATCTTTGGTCTCAGGTTCACTCCCACCAAGAATGCCTGTACTACTGTTCTTTTGAAGACAATGTTCTTACTGTAATAAGGATCTCAGCCAATAAAGAGAAATATGGAAAGTCCCTAACTCCCACAATACCATTGCCAGAAGTCTTTAAAGGTCAATTAAAATTTACCAAAGTGTTGTTATAGCAAAGGAGAATTGCAAAGTAGGAGAAGACAACTTCAAACCTAAGGTTAAATACTACTCTTTTTATAGAACAAAGCAAAAGATCAAAATAACTTAAAATCATTATAGGGGAAGTTCCTCATGAGCATAATTTCTACTATCTAGCTAGTCTGACTCTTCTAACATTAACCCTTTCTCTCACACAGTGCTGTTTTTTGTTTTTATATTAATACTTTGCATTGCAAATGATCTTACTATTTAAGAATGCTCCACCCTTTATTTCTAGAGTACTGGGCAGGATCCATCCCATCTCTGTCCCAACCACAATAGCATAATTGCTACAAGAACACAATAAGTTATAGAAATTTTCCAAAGTTTCATTTATTCCCTTCGACTAATACCTGGAGAAGAGGAAGGGAAATAAGGAAGATAGGGACTTTGGCAAGACAGTTCAAGGCTGGACTTTAGTATTCCAATGGAATAAATGTCTCAGTGTGACCTTTGGTACTCCAAGTGTGGTCCCTTTTAATAGATCTTTATCAATGTGACAGCCAGATAAGCTTTCTCTTTCTTCCCAGTTTCCAAGCAAATAAATATTGATCCAAAGGCACACATGTGTGTGCACACACATGCATATACTTCTTGCCCCCAAGAAAAAACATTGATATTTAGAAAAACGTAGTCTAAAGTCTTATGAGGAAAGTAAAACCTTTTCCTATATAAAATATAGTCTTCAAAGACCCTATCACCAACAGGAGAGTATTCCATACATGCAGAGATGAGTCAATCCCTTTGTTAACCCCATCATCTAAACCTTGTACAGGGGCAGTGAGAGGGCTTATTAGCCTTAAATTCAAGTAATCTTCCCCTCCCCAGGATGGAAGTAGTTTGGGGTAGGGGATGGGTGGTTCTCATGGTTCATTCCTTTACACTGATGCTATAGCATGGGGAAGATATGCTTAGTATTTAACCATGGCGGCAACAGAAGTAAGTCATTTAGATGCTGGCCAGGATCTTGAAATACATATTTCTATCCCAAAATAATTTCCTTCCAGATCTTCAGGACAACTATGCGAAGTCTAAAGCTAGCTCTCCCAGCAGCCATGCTGATTATTGGGAACTTTCTAAGGACTTCTGCAAATGCCTCCCCAGCTGGTGCCTGGGCTCATAGCAGGAACAGATGTTGATTACTTAGCATCCAAAGAGAGCCCAAGATAAAATAAATGCTGACCCTGGCCCATAGATCGATTGTCTTTTTACCCAAAGGCACCTTTCCCATCTGCCAGTTTCATTAGTAGATTGTCTGCCTTTAAAATCTGGTGGACCAGGCCTATCCCATTCTGGCTCTACTTACCCAGAACTGGAAAGAATGCAACTCTCCTTCCCCCAACATTAGTATCTTTTCCTGTGTCTCTGTATTACCATAGCAATGACACATGCCTCCATCTCAATGCTGGTCACATAATATTACAGTTTATCTGCCTGCATGTCTGTCTTTCTTGCTTGTCTCTGAGCTCCAGGAGGGCAGGAACTTTTTCTTTTTTAGTGAAATATAGTTGACACACAATATTACCTTAGTTTCAGGTGTACAATCACATAGTGATTTGACAACTCTATAAATTATGCTCTGTTCACTGTAAGTGTAGGTGCCATCTGTCAGCATACAAGGCTATTACAATATCATTGACTATATTCCCTAAGCTATACCTTTCATCCCTGTGACTTATTCATTCCGTAACTGGAAACCTGGATCTTCTACTCTCCTTCACCCATTTTGTCCATCCCCCTGTCCCTCTTCCCTCTGGCAACTATCAGTTTGTTCTCCGTGTTTATGGGCCTGTTTCTGTTTTGTTTGTTTGGATTCCACATATAAATGAAATCATATGGTATTTTCTCTTTCTGTCTGACTTATTTCACTTAGCATAATACCCTCTAGGTCCATCCATGTTGCCACAGATGGCAAGATCTCATTCTTTTTTATAGCTGAGTAATAGTCCATTGTGTGTGTGTGTGTGTGTGTGTGTGTGTACATATACCACATCTTCTTTATCCATTCATCTACTGATGAACACTTGGCTCCCTTCCATATCTTGGCTATTATAAATAATGCTGTAATAAACATAGGGGTATATATATCTTTTCTTTTCTTTTTTTTTTAAGATTTATTTATTTATTTGAGAGGGAGAGAGTGGGGGGAGGGCAAAGGAAGAGGGAGAGAGAAATTCCAAGCAGACTCTGTGCTGAATTTGGAGCCTGGCATGGGGCTTGATCTTAAAACCCTGAGATCACAACCTGAGATGAAACCAAGAGGACACTCAACTGACTGTGCCACCCAGGCGCCCCTACACATATCTTTTCAAAATTAGTGTTTTCATTTTATTTTGGGTAAATACCCAGTAGTGGAATACTGGATCATATAGCAGTTTCATTTTTAGTTTTTTGAGAAACCCAGGAGGGCAAGAACTTAAATGTATTTTGTCATTCCTTCTCTCCTCTCCCACTCAGTACAATGGGAGGCACATATTAAGTGCTCAGTGGGGTTGGGATTGCTTTAACCTGCTCAGCCTGAGGCAATAAACAAGAATTATTTGCATGATTATTTCACCTATTAATTCAGTTTTAGTTGGGGAAAAATGGTCAAAAGTGTATTGGAAGACCAGACACTTTTACAATCTCCAAACTATTCAAATGGAATAATTTCTCTCTTTGAATTTAATCTGGTTCTCTAAATCTTTCTGGATGACCCATTAAAAGCTGTGATCTGTTTTTGCTTTTCCCCACATTCTCCTTCTACAATCAGGTTACTATATCACCCTGAGACTTTGCTTGCTAAAGCAGCCCAAGGCCCTCATGCTCCCTTATTCCCATGTCCCCAGTGGCACCTGTTGTCCTTCCTTCCAGTCCTCAATTGTGGAGCATTGCTTTGAGAACAAAGGCATGAATTCATCGCTTTTGTTCCTTGAGGGGATTTGGAAGCACTTGGAACCCTGGAGCCTAAGCAGGGAGTTGCTTATACCAGCTGAAACAATCACAGGATCCAGACTGGAGACAGTGTTTAAAAAAAAAAGAAAAAGGAAAAAACTCTTCCCATTCAGCTGGCTCTCCATTCAGCCTGGGGCGGTGGGGGTGGCTTAGTATGTGAATCTAGCTAGCAGCAGCATTCCTGGAAGACCGGTGCATTGCTGAGCTTTCTGGTGAACTTCATCCACCTGTCATGCTGGGCCTTGGACAGGAGCCAGGACAGGCAGGAAATAATAGGCTGCAGGATACCGGTGTGTGTCAGTGGCCCCGACCCTCCCATTCCTGAGCACAGATGAGAGCTAGAAGCCTGCGAGATGTCACCGCACCTCAGATGGGCTCAGGAGACCACAAAAAGACTAGTTGAGGGAGGGGGAGGCCTAGAAGGGATGACGAGCTCTCTTTGGGACTGCAGAATCATCTCTGTAGGGAAATGGCCCTGGCTCTTAGTCAGACACATCCCTTTGTTCTTACTGACCTCATCCTGCACACATAAGGCTGAGCCTTAGATCCAAAGGAGAATGTCTGCGTCCTTCCCACCTCCACATGCCCCCTCCCCTTGGCCTCCCTAGTCAGTCACAGAACTGGCTGCAATGACATCAACTGACTAGAATTACATAAAACTTCCCTTTTCAGCTCCCAGACTCCTGGATTCATATTTTGCTTTGTTTTTAATTTCCAAATGATTTCCCTTTGTCCAGCTGGCTTTCTCCCCTCCCCGCCCCTATCTCCGTCAATTTTCATTTCCTATTTTCCATTAGCAGGTTTCAGACAATGAGGTGGAAGAAACATGGGTTCTCAAGAAGCTCTAACTCATGAGGATGACCAATACTGGGCAAGTTGAAAATATTTTAGTCCAGAAACAACTCTTAGGTGCCAGGTGGGGTCATATTAAAGTAGCATCAACCTTTGTTCTGGGAAGAAAGAGGTTTCAGACAGTTCTTCCTCCTTGTGAGCCTTCTTATAGCCAATTCTACTGTGGGTGATGAAAGTAGGGAAAAACAGGCACTTACCTTTGCATCTGGATGCTGGAGATGGGCCACCTACAGGTGTCATTCATAGATTTGAAATTAACAAGCCCGTAGGCCAGAGTGTCTCAAATTCTAATATGTATATGAATCACCAGGGGATTTTGTTAAGATGCTACAGGTTGGGGGGGTGGGGTGGGCCTGAGAGTCTGCACTTCTAACAATATCCCAGGTGATACTGAGGCAGCTGGTTCTCAGACCACACTTTGAGTAGCAAGGCTACACTTACCTGGCAGTTTGTTTTGGGAGATTTATCCCGAGAGAACATAGATAATAAAGCTATATTGGGGCAGGAAGTCTTCATCTAAGAAGGAGGACTGTGTAATGGAAAGAGGACTAATTAGGAGCGAGGAAACCAGGGCTGTATTCCAAGTTATGCAACAAGCTAACTGGGTACAATCTGGGTAAACTATAACCTCCCTGAGCTACAAGGAGGAGATTAAACTAGGTTGGTAAATCCCCAATCTTTTCATATTGGATGTGTGTTTGGAAGGATTTTGTCCACTAAATATATTGTAAACAACAGAATAACCCATGTGATTTTACCCTACACAAATGAATAATCTAGATTGATTCTTTTGAACTTTAGAACATGTATCAAGGCATAAACAGAAACACCCATTAGGACACAATGGAATATTATGCAGCCATCAAAAGGAATGAGATCTTGCCACTTGCAACGACGTGGATGGAACTGGAGGGTGTTATGCTGAGTGAAATAAGTCAATCAGAGCAAGACATGTATCATATGACCTCACTGATATGAGGAATTCTTAATCTCAGGAACAAACTGAGGGTTGCTGGAGTGGTCGGGGGTGGGAGGGATGGGGTGGCTGGGTGATAGACATTGGGGAAGATATGTGCTATGGTGAGCGCTGTGAATTGTGTAAGACTGTTGAATCACAGATCTGTACTTCTGAAACAAATAACGCAACATATTTTGAGAAAAAAAAAAGAAAAAGAAGAAGATAGCAGGAGAGGAAGAATGAAGGGGAGTAAGTCAGAGGGGGAGACGAACCAGGAGAGATGATGGACTCTGAAAAACAAACTGAGGTTTCTAGAGGGGAGGAGGGTAGGGGGATGGGTTAGCCTGGTGATGGGTATTAAAGAGGGCACATTCTGCATGGAGCACTGGGTGTTATGAACAAACAATGAATCATGGAACAGTACACCAAAACAAATTATGTAATATATGGTGATTAACATAACAATAAAAATTAAAAAAAAAAAAGAAACACCCATTAGGAAACCTCTGGATTTGATGGTGTCCAACGTCCCTTCTTAACACCGACATCCTGTGATCTCTGTAATAGGTATAAAAAAGAAAGAGGGATGGATTTCCATGTGTATA
>NW_027397096.1:16501528-16592216 GCF_003265705.2 Callorhinus ursinus
GTAGGGAATTCGATGCGGGGCTCTATCCCAGGGCCCTGGGATCATGACCTGAGCCAAAGGCAGACACTTAATGACTGAGCCACTGAGGCACCCCAACAAAGGTTGGTTTAATGCTGGATATGTTATTGAGAAGGTTCAATGATGAATACATTATTGAGGGAAGATGTTGAATTTCTTTCCCTAAAAATAGCTAGGAGAGAAGAGAAAAGCATTATGCTAAGCTGTTGAAAGGACATATCTGTCTAAACGCAAGAGAAATGACTGCATATGTTCTTAGTGACACCTGCCCCATGTTTCTCAGTGACCCAGCAGGAGACAGGGGGCACACTCAAGTCAGAATGATTTGAGGAGGGCTTATTAAAGGGGCTATTTTCAAAGGTATGGGTGGATTTCCTCCATTCAAGGCTCCAAGCTGTGAAGGGAAAGCTTTTAGGGAATTCGAGGAGAACTGTGCTTTACTTACACGATTAGCAATTTCTCACAGCATTGCATTGGCACCTTTGTCGTGACTTAGGTGACCGTTCCTGTCATACATGGGTCAACCTCTGGACTTACTTTTCTGTTCGTTGTCTATCCTTGTTCCACTATCACGCATTTTAAAATCCTACAGCTTTAAAATAAGTCTCCATATATGGTAGTATAAGTAGTGTAAGTCCTCTGATTTTGTTCTTCTTAAACACTTTGTTCTTCTTAGCCCCTTGCATTTCCAAATATTTTTTGTCAGTTCCTCAAAAAATACAGCTTGGATTCTGATCATAACTGTATGGCATCTACAGATTAATTTGGGGAGAAGTTGTCACAATATTGAGTCATTCAACTCATGATTGCCATATGTGTTCACATTTGTTTTGGTCTTTTATTCCTTTCTGTAAAATCTTTTACAGGTTTTTTGGTATCAAGGTTATACTGTCCTCCTAAAGTGAGTGGGGAAGCACTCCCTATTTATCTAATCACTAAAAGAATTCTGTTTCTCTCCTGCACCTTTTTTTGCAGTATTTGTTGTTGTTGTTTTAAAGGGTTTATTTATTTATTTGACAGAGAGAGAGACAGCGAGAGAGGGAACACAAGCAGGAGGAGTGGGAGAGGGAGAAGCAGACTCTCCACTGAGCAGGGAGCCCGATGCGGGGCTCGATCCCAGGACCCTGAGATCATGACCGGAGCCGAAGGCAGACGCTTAACGACTGAGCCACCCAGGCGCCCCTTTTTGCAGTATTTGTATAAGTACTTTGCCTTTTTGTTTTTCATTCATCTTCAAATTATATGAATTCTACCTGGTGCTATCTGCTGATGGTTCCCGGGGGATTATCTTAGACAATCAAGAGTTTTCCTTATGACACAGGGTGGTAGTTTGTGTTAGTGAGTTCTTTCTGCTTTCAAGTTTTCACTTTCTAAATAAAAGAATATTGCTTTTTCCCCTTATGGAGTGTCATTTATTTGTAAGTACTGCCAGGTTTGTCTGAGATCTACAGTTGTATTTTAAGTGGTATGTTCTTTAACATTTATGTTATAGAGCCTCTTCAGAGGCCTCAAATTGATTTTGTCCAGTTTTCGCAATCTGAAAGGGAATAATGTACATATTTGGCTTTTCTCACTGTTCACCTGAAACTTCTCAGACCTTAAGCTACTGAACTGGTTAACCATGAACTTTATTCAGAGTTCAGTAATTCAGTTACCTAGGGAGAGAGAGTGCCTGCGGGTGAACTCCCTATTTCCATGGTTTCTGCTTTTTGTTTATTGAGAGTATTGGGTCAGGATTCACTTTCCAATGTTGCATTCCGTCTGGTCTCTAACTCAGGCATAAGCTGCAGAAGTATATATAGTCTCCTTTGAGTGGCTAGTTGCTAGCTTTCTTCTTAAGATAACTAAGGCTTTAACTGTTGAATCACAGATCTGTACTTCTGAAACAAATAAGGCAACATATGTTAAGAAAAAAGAAAAAGAAGAAGATAGCAGGAGGGGAAGAATGAAGGGGAGTAAGTCGGAGGGGGAGACGAACCATGAGAGACGATGGACTCTGAAAAACAAACTGAGGGTTCTAGAGGGGAGGAGGGTAGGGGGATGGGTTAGCCTGGTGATGGGTATTAAAGAGGGCATGTTCTGCGTGGAGCACTGGGTGTTATGCACAAACAATGAATCATGGGGCACTACATCATGAACTAATGATGTAATGTATGGTGATTAACATAATAAAAAAATTTTAAAAAAAGATAACTAAGGCTTTAATCTCAAGGCTTCTCTACTACTACTACTGAGAATAGACGGACCAAGTGGTATGTGTCTGTTCTGTCCCTTGACCTTTTTTTGGTCTCTCCTAATTACCCATTTGCAGGGGTCTCTTACTTTCTTGTGATTCTGCCTTTTTTTTTTCATGAGGAGGTGTCATAAATTAAGCTTAGAGTGAGAATACTCAGTCCCATCTGAAGTGTATCTCTTGGAGGTTCCTCAGAGTTGTCTTATGGATGGTATCACCTTTTCATTATTCTATTGGCTATTTTGATGAAAACCTGCAATGGAGAACCAGCTCCCAATGTTCCACGACTACTTTGTACCCAGAAGTCAAGAAGGTCCTATACCATACCAAATTAATTTGTTTTCCCCATCCCCATATTAATTTGTTCATTGGCAGTATTATCATCAAATATTATTAAATACTAGCTACCATTTATTGAGGTCTTACTCATGTGCTCAAAACTATTCCAGTGTGTTATGTTCATCTTTTTTCATGCAATTCTTATGAATAACCCTGTAAGACCGGAAAAATATAATATTCTCTCTCCCTCTCTCTCTTTTTCTCTCTCCCTTTCTCATTTTATAAACTAGGATACAGTATATACTCACATAGTGGTTAAGTGACTTGCCCAAGGTCACATGGCTATAGAATGGCAAAGGTAGGTTTTGTATTCAAATCTTCCTGACTCTACTACCTCTCCTCCTATCCATAGTGTTATAAGTTTATGACTTTGACCCACCTCCTCACCATTTTCTTCTCTGCCATTCACGCTTTTGGGCTTTTATTTTTTTAATTCACAACTTGATGAACTATGAAATGCCACTCCCTTCCCTCATGTCTTTCCATTCTAGCACCATATCTATATTGATATCAACACATGAATTTGTTCTTCCAAGTCAAAGAAATGATAGCCATGGCACAGACCAGCAGGCTTATTCTTACTTTAGTTTTTGGCTTTTGTTGTTTTTTCTATCATAAGTTTGATCATTATAATGAGTTTTGTCATATTGATTTTTACAGTTTTGCTCTTTCTGTTCCAATTTCCCTATCTTTGATTTTTCCATGCATATATCCTCTATATTAATATCTGAAAATGATAATATTTCTGTTATTCTTCCAAGCCCTGGCATTCACAATTTCCCTTTAGAATCTTTTTTTTTTTTTTAAGATTTATTTGTTTATCTGAGAGAGAGAGGGAGAGTGTGATTGCAGGCGAGCATGAGCAGAGGCAGAGGGAGAGGCAGAGAAGTGGACTTCCCGCTGAGTGTGGAACCAGAAGTGGGGCTCCATCTCACGACCCTGAGATCATGACCTGAGCCGAAACCAAGAGAGGGATGTTTAACTGACTATACCACCCAGGTGCCCCCAGAATTTCTTTTTATCTTAGTTAATTTGCTCCATTCACTCTGGTGACTTAGGCAAGCAAACTTCACTTCTCTGGACTATACTTTTCTCATAATTTAGCATTGCTTTCTCAACTACCAAAAGTTTGCTTACTCTCCAAATACTTTTGTCAGTTTACTAACCTGTTAAAAAAAAAAAAAAACTGATGAGAGGGGCATCTGGGTGGCTCAGTTGGTTAAGTGTCTGCCTTTGGCTCAGGTCATGATCCCAGGGTCCTGGGATCAAGCCCTGAGTTGGGCTCCCTGCTCAGTGGGGAGCTTGCTTCTCCCTCCCCCTCTGCCTGCCACTCCCCCTGCTTGTGCTCTCTCTCTCTCTTGCTCTATATCTCTCAAATAAATAAAAAAAAATCTTCAAAAAAAATTGATAAGAACAGCAAAGTCTTCTATTTTATAGGTAATAAATTCTATTCCTTAAATGTTACATAAATCCTATCAGTTCTGCCTTTTTTTTTTTTTTTTGGTAAGTATATTCCAGTCTGTTAAAAACTTGAGTAAAGAATCACCTTTCAATTTATTTTTTTAAGATTTTATTTATTTATTTGAGAGAGAGAGAATGAGAGATAGAGAGCACTAGAGGGAAGAGGGTCAGAGGGAGAAGCAGACTCCCCGCTGAGCAGGGAGGCCGATGCGGGACTCGATCCCGGGACTCCAGGACCATGACCTGAGCCGAAGGCAGCCGCTCAACCAACTGAGCCACCCAGGCACCCCACCTTTCAATTTAATCTCTCTTATAAACTATTTTTTAAATACTTGGCTTCAGAAATTACCAAGTAAGTTGCTTACTTCTGACCTTATCCCTCCTTTCCCACATATACCGGAAATCTCTTCCCATTTCCATCCTCGCTACAGTGTGCAAGAAACAGTCTATATTCTTAAAACATTCTATTTCCCCTTCTTGATAGCATACTCATACTCATCCTTATTTTTATTGAGATATAACTGAGCTATAACATTGTGTAAGTTTAAATATGACATGACTTCCCATTTTATTGCCAGGATCATAAAACTCCAAATGAATTCTTTAGCTTTGATTCATCTTTCAAATATAAATCATAGGGTTTACACCTACCTCTTTTCCTACCATTCCTATAGTTTCTTCTACCATTTATTCGTGTGAAGGCTCCCATACTCCAGTTCCTTTTAATGCGTTAAGTGTTCCTCTTTATAGTCAACCTTGTACATTGCTCTAAAATTACAACTAATATTTCTTCTCTCAATGCCTTGTGCTCATTTCCTATGTTATTTGACTAACAAATTATTACTTGAACTTGGACTTGTACTCATTATCATTTAATTTTAATTAGTGCTTTTGTGCTTCTTCTGAATTCTTCTTTTCCTCACACCATGCTACTTGACTTCTACTACCCTTCTGATTTATCTGAGGCTCAGTTATTCTTCTCTACTAGATTAACATTCTCTTTTTCTGGGTCTTGGTTCCAATTACATTAAGTCAAAGAATCAGTGGGGAACCTAGACAAACAGTTTTGGAAACAGGAGAAGAACTATCAACCATCAAGGTACTGTTGGAATGAATAAAATCCAGCCAATTCCTCAGCCTTATGTCTATCCACTCAAGATTTAAAGTCCTAAGAGACGAAGTCAGATTGCCCAAGCCTAAGTAACAGGTTGGTCAGAGAAAGGAGCTGATAGAAATAGCCTTCAGGAACCCTTTAAGTTTCAAATACAGTAAAGGAAGGGAAAGAACTCTATATTTATAATTCCTGTAAATTTATATAAAATGGGAGTAGGTTATTTTCCATCAGGAAATCGGGATGTTGTCAAGGAAGGAGAATGAACAGAAAGAGGAGTGAATGCAGTGAATGAAACAATGTAGGTACCCCGTATGGGCTTTTAGTCTCCTGTCTTCTCTTTCTTTTCAAATAAAAAGAGACACTCTCCATTCAGTTGGGCAGGCATTACCAGCTCAGTTTTTTTTTTTTTTTTTTTTTTAAGTAGGCTCCATACCCAGCATGGAGCCCAATGTGGGGCTTGAGGTCATGACCCTGAGATCAAGACCTAAACTGAGATCAAGAGTTGGAAACTTAACCAACCAAGCCACCCAGATGCCCCACCAGCTCAGTTCTTTTAACTCCCCTCTCTTGTATGCTAGATGCTGTCCCTGCTGTCCCTGCTAGCACATTGAAAAGAACAGAGATCGGGGCGCCTGGGTGGCTCAGTCGTTAAACGTCTGCCTTCAGCTCAGGTCATGATCCCAGGGCCCTGGGATCGGGCCCCGCATCGGGCTCTCTGCTCCGCGGGAGGCCTGCTTCTCCCTCTTCCACTCCCCCTGCTTGTGTTCCCTCTCTCGCTGTCTCTCTCTCTGTCAAATAAATAAATAAAATCTTAAAAAAAAAAAGAAAAGAAAAGAAAAGAGATCTATGAACCTATAGAGCTTGTGTAAGCTCCCTGAACCTCATTTTTATCACCCATGATATTGAAACATGCTTCCTTATTTTTTGTGAAGATTATTAGTGGTAAGATACAGTGCCTGATACACAGCCATCCAACAAAATGTTGGTCCCCCCACCACCTCTTCTTCAGACTATCTCCTAGGTGATTTTCACATTCATCAAGGCAGTTATTCATAATCTCCTTCCACAGAAAGCCCTGTCAAAACCAGTTCTCCACATCAGAAATGCTTTCCATTCTTATACTTCCTATGCAGATTTACTTGGTTGGCATGCCTCTGGCTGTCAGTTCTAAGAGCTAAATCTCTTCTCTGTCCCTAATGGAAACAACACAGCAGGTACATCCCCTACTTGTCACAGTGCTACTGCCCATGTATTTTTCAGTCTAAATATCAGGTCCACCTGCTACATTTACCATGTGCATCACTCACATTACCTCCCTAAGTGACTTGTGGTCTTTCCTAAAGTCACATGATGCCATCAATCCTGCAACTCTCTTTTCTCTGAGATGGGTTCCAAATTAAGTTCAATTTATCCCTTCTAGGGCTTTATATCAAACTCCTTACTTCAAGAAAATGGATTATGAAAATATGGCCTATATTTTTCCAATGTCAGAGTCAGTGCCTTCATTCTGTAGCTAAGCAGTAGAGCAGGAGATACCTTGGGTATCAAATCCTTATACTAATAAGTGGATCTTAGTGTCTATGAATTGCCAGGCCTACTTTGGTTGTTACAGAAATTAGTAACATATAGTTCCTGCCTTCCAATAGCCTACAGTCTAGTGAGGTATAAGAGACATATGCAAATAGGTCAATTACACCACAGTGTGGTAAGTGGGAGCACAATGAAGGTGTGAGGCTGGTTGGGAAAGTTTAAAATGGATCACAAGAATGAGTGGAGGTGAACTGGACAAACAAATGGGGAAGGTGATCTGGACTGAGTGTATGCAAAAACACAGTGTTGAAAGAGATCTGAGTATGGTTAGGGAATGGGTCTTGACTACAGAGAGTTGAAGGGTTGGATGGGGTTGGGGGAGTGTGATCTTGAGACACTTAGTAAACTAATGCCTGCAAAAGAGCCACCTGTTTCATAAGTAAAATTGTACTGGAGCACAGCCATACCTACTCATTCACGTATTGTCTGTGGCTGCTTTATTGCTATGATGGCAGAGTTGGTAGTTGCCACAGAGACCATTTGGCCTGTAGAGGAGAAAATATTTACTATCTGGCCCTTTACAGAACAAGTTTACCAACGGACGCCATAAAGATGTGAAACAGAGCACAATGACCTTAGAGAGGCATACAAAAGAGTCTAGACTATTCAGAGGAGCAACAGAAAGGTTGATGAAGGATTTAAATAATGACATGCTCATCAGATTGGTGTTTTAGGAAAACCACTTTGGCTGCATATGAAGAATGGATTAGAGGGAGCAAGACTGAAGGGAGGGGCACCAGTGAGAATATACTGCAATAATCCAGACAGGTGAAGATACACATGAACTAGTATATGCCCAGAACTGTGACAGAAGATATTTATGGAAGAGAATAATAGGTAGCATTGTCTTTTCTTAGAGTTTTATTCTGTGACCACTCTTCTTCTTTTGTTCTTGATTTCCTATGTGCTTCCCTCTCTTCCTCCTGAGTTTTTTCCCAGTGTGATCAGCCTTTTCCCTTCTTCAAACATCCTATTCATATTTGAGACTATATCCCTTGTTAAAGTCAGGCAGGTAGAGACTTCAGGAATCTGCATGTCTGAACTTCTACAGTTGTGCTGTTGCTGGTGTAGCTTATCTGTCCCCAAATCTGAACCACTGACTTATGATTTTCCTCTTTCTCCTCCTCCTATCTTAGTCTGTCTACTTGGGCCACTGGAACCTCCCAATATTTCACTGCTCACCCAAAGTACCATGTTGCTGCTGTCCCAGCATGCACCATTCACCATCAAGTCCAAGCTTTTGAAGTTGGAAACAATTATCCTAATTGTTTATGTAGAGTAAATCTGATGATGAGACAGGTTAAATTGCCCAAAGTCACAGCAAATTAGTAGAAAACCAAGTTTCCTAATTCCTTACCTTGAGCTCTTTCTAACAGTTGTAAGTTCCTGTCCCAAATTAGGGAAATAAAATAACAATCACCATTTTAGCTCTATGATAGATCACTTGAAGGAAGTTTGTAAATAGCCATGTACCTGTCCCAGCTACTTGACTATAAATAGTTTTCTTAAGAAATTCCACTGACTAGATCAATTGCTTCCTGATGTAGAAATCCAACTAAAAGTGTCAGAAACCACCTGGAATCCAATTATGAAATAAAGGAGGACTTAATACCCAGGCTGGAAGTAGGAAAATGACAGATGATACTTTAGCTTTGAAATATAAAAGGGCTATGGGATTTTATGGCTTTCATTTGGTTTTTATCTCATACCATCGTGTCCTTTAAATACCCAAGTTCCTGAGATAAATCACTCACCTCAAGAAATGACGGTCGCACAACGCTTTTGTAACCTGCAAAAATGTCACACATATTACCATCATTTTACAGTGACTTTGATATTTTACCTCTACTGCAAAAGAGTCACACATAACACAATGAAAACAGATGCTATCATTTTTGTAGGACTGAGTTTAAAGAAAGATGTGGGTGCTACTGAAAGGGTTGGTCTTTTCTAGTGAATTCCACAAGCAAGGTCTGTAGAGGACAACCATCAACCCTGGAAAATATCAGGACTATCAAGGGCATAGTTGCCAAGAGCTGACACCTGATGGACTGGATCTGGTTGTAGTAAGTAGCCCTGTCCTATATGGCAGTCACTTGCCACATGTGGCTATTTATTTTACCTAACATAAAATTAAAAATTAAAAAAGACAAGAAATAACAAGTGTTGGTGAGGATGTGGAGAAAAGGGAACACTTGTGTACTGTTGGTGGGAATTTAAATGGAGGCAGCCACTATGGAAAACAATACGAAGTTTCCTCAAAATGTTGAAAATAGAACAGTCCTACAATCCAGCAATCTCATTTCTGGGGATATATCCAAAGGAAATGAAATCACTTTTTAAAAGAGATATCTGCATCCCATGTTCGTTGCAGGATTATTTATAATAACCAAGACATGGAAACAACCTAAGGGTCACTGACAGAGGAATAGGTAAAGAAAATGGGGTATATATTTTTCAATGGGGTATTATTAAGCCATGAAAATGAAGGAAAACCTGACATTTGGGACAACATGGATGGACCTTGAGAGTGTTATGCTAAGTGAAATAAGTCAGACAGAGAAAGATACTGTATTATTTCACTTATATGTGAAATTTTAAAAAACTCAAAAAACAGGGAACATATTGCTAGTGTTGGGTAATAGTACTGTGTTGAAGGGGGTAAATATAGAGGTTTTTTTTATCATTGCAGAAAGTTCTATTGGACAGTGTTGTTACAGAGAAAGGCAGGATAAAGAAATAAAATGAACTGGGCATGGAGGGAAACCATTGCCAGATTTGGTCATAGCACAAGGAATAAACCAAGGCAGTGTGGCACAGAAGCTAGGAAGAGACATGAATTCTAGTAGAATTAGATTAGTCTAGTCCATTAGAACCTGTTGATTAACCTCTCTTGCTTGTTTTTCTCCTTTATAGTGGGCAGTGATTAGTGTTACTTTCCTACGGGGTTATTTTGAGGATTAAATGAGACCTTGTATGCAAAGGGCTTGGCAGATGCCTCGCATCATATGTGCTCAAGAAATTATAGTGATTGTTCTGAGGGCTGAGGTCAATTCACCAAATAACTATTTCATGCTGAGATCTTTCCATCTAGTAGCTTGGACTTACTCACTTCAGAGTTGGGAAGAAGTCCTATCTCAAAACCCTAGTAATCTTGAATTTTTAAAAAACTTAAGTGATTATTGAGAGAGAGAGGTCAAGAGAAACACAGTTGATGAGCCCAATATCAGAAAGGATCTCCATCAGCTGCAGACAACAGAAAGTCCAAATAACCTATGACTTAAAACAAGAAGAGGTTTATTTGTCAAGGAAGTTATTTAGCTTTCTGCCCCAATATCTCTAGTGTATGGTTTCCATCCTCACAGTTTCTTTTCTTTTTCTTTCTTTCTTTCTTTCTTTCTTTCTTTCTTTCTTTCTTTCTCTCTTTCTTTCTTTCTTTCTTTCTTTCTTTTTAAGATTTTATTTATTTATTTGACAGAGAGCGAGAGAGGGAACACAAGCAGGGGGAGCGGGAGAGGGA
Source organism: Callorhinus ursinus (assembly GCF_003265705.2). Lineage (NCBI taxonomy): Eukaryota > Metazoa > Chordata > Mammalia > Carnivora > Otariidae > Callorhinus > Callorhinus ursinus. The sequence goes on from NW_027397096.1 coordinate 16,511,804, forward strand.
GAAGCAGGCTTCCTGTGGAGCAGGGAGCCCAATGCGGGGCTCAATCCCAGGACCCTGGGATCGCAACCTGAGCCAAAGGCAGATGCATAATGACTGAGCCACCCAGGCACCCCTTCATCCTCACAGTTTCATTATGTCAACTGCTCTTCCAGATACCATGTCTATAGTCCTGGAAGGATAAAATAGGCTTCACCTTTTTATTTAGGAAAGGGTGTTTCCACACACACCTTCTGCAACATCTCACTGACCAGAAGAACTCTGTGCCACCTCTCACAGTAAGAAAAGCAAGGAAGAGAGATTTTGTTTGTTTGCCTTATATTGAACCACATGAGGTTACCAATATTTCAGCATTTTCAAGTGACAAAGAAGCAATTTCATATTGTTCAGCCCAAAAGTTGGGCACACTGCCACCCTGAACAAAACTGGGGTTCTGTTAGAAAGAAAGAAAGAGAGCATAGACATTCGGCAGGCAACTGACAGTGTCTGCCATTAGTTCCCACTTCACACCAGGCCAAGTGTGAGTCTTGCCATCCCTGATGGTAATTGTTACATCATGTCTGAGAAAAGGGACTGAAAGTTACTCAGCTGAGAGACTGCAGAACTGGGATGGAAAGCTAGACCTTCTGTCTCAAAGTCCATGTGCATCCCACCATATTCTCAAGGGAAAAAGCAAAAATGAAAAAGCTATAAACAACACAAAATTGAAAAAACCCAAAAGGTTTGATCATGACAGGGTATGTATTGCCTGTATTAAATCATCCACACATTTTTTCTTTTAATCAGAAGTATCAGTCACAACTGGGATGAGACCAGATTGCACGTAAGTGGAGGGAAAATATATTGGCTCACTTTGTTAGAATTTAATTCAATTTCCATTTCTGTGTCTTTCCCTTGGGGGAATGGTTATCCGACTTGATGCTGAAACAACTAGGCAAGATGAGATTGTTTGAAGACAATTATTAGAAGAGAAGGTGACATCAGATTTTTTTGTTTCATTTACTTTCTCTTTTGTTTTGTTTTTATTGTTTTTTTTCCAAAGTAAGGTATTTGGATGTTAAAGAAAACAAATTCACAGAGTTAAAAATGCCTTATTTAAATAATATAAAACTACTCCCTCTCTCTGAATTATTGAATTCCATAGTTCACCTCTCATAAGATATATTTTTCCACTTTTGTGGTTTTATTATTTTATGTTGATAATTTCCCAGGTATTTTCCCTCTCTCTCTCTCTCTCGTTTTTTTTTTTTTTGCAATCTCACCCTGTGTATTCAGCTGCCTACTGAACATGCTACAAGAATGTCTCATAGGGTACCTCTGTGTCAACATATCCAAAACTGACTTCATGATCTTTCTCCTAAACAAACAAAACATCCTGTTCCTCTTCCAGTGCATTTCTTCTAATAAGTGACAACACCAATTACCCAGTTGCTCAGACTCAAAGCCAGGAAGTTATCCTTGACTCTTCCATTTCTTCATCCCTTTCATCTCTGATCAATCCCCCAAAGCCTATCAGTACCACTTCTTAAACATTTCCCAGAAAAAGGAACCCTCTTGCACTGTTGGTGGGAAACTGGTACAGCCAGTCTGGAAAACAGAATGGAGGTTCCTCAAAAAGCTAAAAATAGAGCTACCCCAGCACCCAGCAATTGCACTACTGGGTATTTACCCAAAGAATACAAAAATACTAATTCAGCGGGATACATGCTCTCTGACATTTACAGCAGCATTATTTACAATAGCCAAGAAATGGAAGCAGTCCAAGTGTCCATCAGTAGATGAATGCATAAAGATGTGGGGTGTGTATGTGTGTGTGTGTATAGATATACACACACACATATTTACACATACACATATATATAATAGAATATTATTCAGTCATAAAAAAGATCTTGCCATTTGCAACGACGTGGATGGAACTGGAGGGTGTTATGCTGAGTGAAATAAGTCAATCAGAGAAAGACATGTATCATATGACCTCACTGATATGAGGAATTCTTAATCTCAGGAACAAACTGAGGGTTGCTGGAGTGGTCGGGGGTGGGAGGGATGGGGTGGCTGGGTGATAGACATTGGGGAGGGTATGTGCTACGGTGAGCGCTGTGAATTGTGTAAGACTGTTGAATCATAGATCTGTACTTCTGAAACAAATAACGCAACATATTTTAAGAAAAAAGAAAAAGAAGAAGATAGCAGGAGAGGAAGAATGAAGGGGAATAAGTCAGAGGGGGAGACGAACCAGGAGAGATGATGGACTCTGAAAAACAAACTGAGGTTTCTAGAGGGGAGGAGGGTAGGGGGATGGGTTAGCCTGGTGATGGGTATTAAAGAGGGCACATTCTGCATGGAGCACTGGGTGTTATGAACAAACAATGAATCATGGAACACTACACCAAAACAAATGATGTAATATATGGTGATTAACATAACAATAAAAAATAAAAAAAAAAGAATGGACTCTTGCCATTTGCAATGACATGGATGGAGCTAGAGAGTATGACGCTAAGTGAAATAAATCAGATAGAAAAAGACAAATACCATATGATTTCATTCATATGTGGAATTTAAAAAACAAAACAAACAAGCAAAAGGAGAGAGAGAGAAACCAAGAAACAGACTCTTAACAGAGAACAAACAGATGGTTACCAGAGGGGAGGTGGGTGAGAGGATGGTGAAATAGATGATGGGGATTAAGGAGTGCACATTTCGTGATGAGCACTGGGTGAATAAAATAAAAAATTAAAAAAAAAAACCCATTTCCCAGACCCAACCAATAAATTTACAAGGTACCAAGGTTTTCTCCAGTATAAGCAAATTTTTGCAATGGTCAACTAGCTAAAGGAAGACATACTCTTAAGCTAACAAAGATGACCTGGATGAGAATGGTGTCACCTAACTTCATCACTGAGGCATCGTCTCCACGGAAACCATTGGAAGACCTATGGCTGTCTCCAGACCATGAAGAACCCCATTGCTATTAAGAAATTGAAATTGAATGGTATATGTGGTGAAGAATTGAATGTAGCCTCATTTCTTCCAAAGGCAACTTCAAAAGGACATTATGGGTCGGTCTTGTTACTACTACATCCCTAGCATCTGGCAGGTGCCTGGCACATAGTAGACACTCAGTAAATCTTTACTGGGAGTTGAGAAATGAATAAGAGGGGGAAGAAGTCTCATTTTAATTCTTACTATTGTAACATTTTTAATGATCATTCCAGTTTCTCACAAAAAGCTTCTTCATCTGGCCAATACCTGGGACACTGAATTCAACCCCAGACAAGAGTTACTTGGATAATTCTAGGCTTACTGAGGCCTGGGATCCAATTATTGGTTCACCTTCCTGTTATTATAACCTGGCAATATGTCTTATGTAGTTCTCAAAACTGCAGTATGCAGTGGGGAGAAACCAGGCTTTGGAATCTCTGATTTGTCATTTACTAGCTTTGTAACTTTCTTCAACGTACTCGATCCCTCTGTGCCTCAGTTATTTCATCTGAAAAGTGGGGGCAACAAACAGATGCCTTGTGGGATGATTGGGATCTAATGCAATGAGATAATATGAGGGAAGCACTGAGCAGGGTTCCCAGCACAGAGCACATGTTCAGTTCATGGTATCATGCCCCTGCACTGCCTAGTAGATGTGTAGTCCTGACATCTCATAACTGTCCATCTTATCCAGGGCTGCTGCTAGTGTCTGGAAGTCACCCACCCTCTACTAATCCACCACAAAGCTCTCAACAACCAACTCATTCTTCTCAGGTTGTGGGATGGGAAGGTAGGTAGGATGGGAAAATCTGCATGGCTCTGAATGGATGGTTTTTTGATACTCTGGCCCCTGTTGTGAAGGTAATAAAAACAATCACAAGCTTTTATGTTTGTTCACCACTACACTTCTATTGCTGAGCACATTCATTCATTTATTCATTGAACATGTATTTACTGAGTGCCTTACTATGTGCCAGCAGTCTCAAGACCTTGGGGTTAGTAGTGAACAAGATAGAGTGTCCACTATCAAAAGGTTTGAATTAAAGGGATAAGAATAGATTAATAAATGAATGATGAGATTTAAAATAGTTATATGTGCAATGGAGAAATTAAAACTAAGATATGAATTAGTAATTGGGGGAGGAGGAGGTAAAAGAAGCAAGGAGACAACTTTAGAGACCTTTCAGTAGGCTAGGCTTGAGATAATTTAGAATGGTATGTTTGGAGATAGAAAAAATGTGAATGGTTTCAGAAATAAATAAAATTTTTAGAAAAAAAAGGTGTGTGTGGGGGGCGCCTGGGTGGCTCAGTTGGTTAAGCATCTGCCTTTGCCTCAGGTCATGATCCCAGGGTCCTGGGATGGAGCCCCGCATTGGGCTCCCTGCTCAGAAGGAAGTCTGCTTCTCCCATTCCCTCTGCCTGCCACCCCACCTACTTGTGCTCTCTCCTGTAAAACAGAATAATAATTGGAGAGAATGTGAAGGGTGAAGATGCTGTCATTCTGCTTTAAGATGGGAGGCACAATGTGTGTCCGCTGATAGGAAGGGCCTTCAAGAGAGAAAAATTGGTAAGGCAGAATGTGAGGTACATGGGAATTCTGTAACTCTCTTCCCAATTTTTCTGTCAATCTAAAACCACTCTAAAATAAAAAGTTTATTTAGGGGAGGGGAAGGATGAAACAGAAGAAAGAAAGCTTTCAAGAACCCTTGAAGAAGGGCTGGTCTCCAAAGCCCAAGTGAAGGAGGGTAGAGTTGGCTGCCAGTGAATATCATTCATTTATTAGTGAATAACTGAATGAATTTTATTACATTTTAAGCTTATATGCATTCACTCACTTTTATCATCATAACCTTGGGAGGTTATTGTGATACTCTTTTTATAAAATAAGGAAACTGAGGCTCAGACAGATAAGGCTCTGGTTGAGAACAACACTCTCCATCAGCCAAAGGATTTTCAAAAGCAAAGGTCAGACTTTGTGCAACACCTGTTTGCTTGGTAAGGGACTGAACATGTTGGCTTTGTTAGGTGTAATGCAAGTAAGGCATCCCACCAGTGTTTCATGTTGGGTCTTAGTTTCCTTAGCCGCAAATTGAAAGAATACAATAAACACATATAAGGGCCTTTGGATCTAGAACTTTCTGATTTTAATTTTTTTGAATAGCTTCTTGTGATGAAGAGTGAGACAGGTTGGGAGTGTCTTCCATTAAGACAAATGTGTGGGCAACAGAGAGAGGGATCTGAGTATCACACGTTCACTACACATTGCTTGGAGGGTCTGTACAGCAACACACACTGTGTTGGAATCTTCCACATTGCTTGACAAGGAGATGTTGACAGCATCATCTTTGCTCTTCTGCATGTGTTCAGTGATTGTGAATAAAGATGCAGTAATGCTGAGTCAGCCTCCTTTCTCTCCTCCTGGGGAACTTCATGAGGAATAAACCAAAACTGCATGTCTACAAATGACAGGTCATTCTTGACAGCCACATGCAAGTTCTCTTAGTTATCGAATCACATTTTTTTTTCAAGCCTTTATCCAGTTTCTAGTGCTACTGTGAGTCTGAAAATCTGAGAAATTTGGGAGTATCCTCCCTCCCAGATGAAAATTATATTTCTAAAACATTTTTAGTTTATACCTATCAGGCAACACAATTCCTTTATTAATTCAAGTCAATTCAATAAGCATGCACTGAGAGCCTGCTAACATACTAGATCTCATGCTAGAAATTGGGAATAGAAAGTTGCATGAGATATAGTCCTGGAACTCAAAAGACTCCGTCTGAAAGGTAATTTCCAAGACTCATTGTTGTCTGAAGAAATGGCAGCAATATCATGCCTAATTTTCTCAGCTAAGGTACCATGATGGCCTATTCCATTTGTTCCTGTGTCCCTCATTCTTTTATTTGCCAGACTCTCCCAAGATCTACCTTGCTCCCAGACTTCTAGTTGAGTTTGTCCAATGCAGAGAACATCAAGAGATCAGAGGCTGAGTGGGAAGTGGGTCAGGATATTCATTCCCGTGGCTCTCCACCTGCAAAGTCACTGTTGGTTGACAGCATCCTTCGTCTGTTAGGTGGCTCTCTCCACATAGCTCTCTGTCTTAGGTCTTGGTGACTACTCCCTTCCTCTGCCCCTTTGGCCCTGGGGGTGAGTGGTACCCTTCTGTTATTAACCCTGAGTAGTCTGCCTTCATTCCTTATGAATGGCTTGGTACTGCTGCCTATGACTTCATAAGTGTTTCTTTTATTCATCACTCAATGACCTAACTGAGTGTGCCCTTTGTTTCCCATATGGACTGTGATGGATCTGCACATCGTCATTTATGTTTGCCATAATCCAAGCTCTTCTTTATTATATGCTGTGGTCCTTAGGGATAAGCTTCTTGAGATACGTGTGAGAGAGCCAGAGCAATGAGGTCAGTAGGTCCTGAGTGCCATCTCTGGCTTTGCTACTAGCTGGGGTATGAAGTCAGCCACATTAATTAACTTATTTAAACTTGTTTCTTCATTTGTAAAGTGGAGATGAAAAACATCTATCTCAGGGCGCCTGGGTGGCTCAGTTGGTTAAGCGACTGCCTTCGGCTCAGGTCATGATCCTGGAGTCCCAAGATCGAGTCCCGCATCAGGCTCCCTGCTCAGCAGGGAGTCTACTTCTCTCTCTGACCCTTCCCTGTCTCATGCTCTCTCTCTCTCTATCTCATTCTCTCTCTCAAATAAATAAAATCTTTAAAAAAAAAAGAAAAAGAAAAACATCTATCTCATAGGTTTTTTGTAAATATTAAGTGAATAATGTATGTATTGGATCTTATACTTCCTGGGATGGTATTTTTAGTTTTTTATTTTTTAGAGAGAGAGAGAGAGAGAGAGGACATGCACACAGGGGTTGGGGATGGGCAGAGGGAGAGAAAGAGAATCCCAGGCAGGCTCCATGCCCAGTGTGGAGCCCAACACAGGACTCAGTCTCATGACTCTGAGATCATGACCAAAGCCAAAATCAAGAGTCCCACGCTTAACCCACTGAGCTACCCAGGCACCCCTGAAATAGTAATTTCTAAACAAATATTAATCTCTTTTACCTCTGGGATTCTAAGAGAGGTTTTTGCAAAACCCCATGTAGAATCCCTAATAGAGGGTAAGACACAGCTGCAAGACTTCTCCTGTAGAGAACCTTTCTTGATTGCCAACTGCAGTTGAGCTCTCATTCCTCTCAAATCCTTGGGCTCTTTGTTTGCAGTTCTCTAATGGCTTGGTTCATATTTTGCCTTAAATTTCAAATATTAAATATAATATTCAATGCCTATATTTATGAATGTTGATGTTTAATGACCCCCTACCCCCATTAAATCATGCATTTCTAAGGCTAGGAATTGATTCTATGCACATTTATATCCCTAGTACCTATACAGTAGATGGTGCCTAACAGGAGCTCAACAATTTTTGAGATGACCACATGTCTGGATGAATGAAATGCATAACAACCCTAAGATGTAAAATGCTATTTCTAGTAATTTGGATTGGAAGGGAAAATTTGAGGGGCAAGGAGACCATTCAGATGACTGAATAATATAGTACAGAGAAGAAAAGATATTAAAATAAGGAACGGTCAGAGGTCATGAAAAGGAGGGGAAAACAGATTTGAGAAATGCTTAGGGAGTGACTATTTGAATGTAAAGGGTGAGAAAGACGATGAAAAAGGACATGGGACTTTATGCTTGGAAGCTGCATGTGTGGTTGTATTATTAACCAAGATAGGGAATATGAGGGCAAGATGGGGGTTTAGGTGCTAGGCAAGTGTGGGGTGGAAGAACAGATTATTCTCACCTCAACAAGTTGAGTTTGCGGTGACCAAGAAATATCCCATTGAGGATGTTGGGAATATATATATGAAGTTTGAAAGAGAGATGGGAGCTAGAGGGAGGTGATCCTCTGTGTTCAAACGGTTCGTTCAGCTTAATTTCATTTATCCCTCTATAAAGAAATTATCTGTTTCCACTCTAAACTTTAAGGTCCTTGTCTTCATAGTATTCCCAGTGCCTAGCATGTAAAAGTTGCTCAATGAGGCCAAGACGCGCGCTTCTGTGCTTCCGGCGTGCGAGTGCTTCCGGCGTGTGAGTGCGGTTTCCCACACGGTGGGCCTGTGGCGTTGGCCGCCGGCGGTAGCGACCCGTGGGCCGGTGACGTAGAGGAGGACACCTCACAGCTTATCTTCCCCAAAGAGTTTGAAACAGCCGAGACACTACTAAATTCAGAGATTCATATGCTTCTGGAGCATCGAAAGCAACAGAATGAGAGCGCAGAGGATGAACAGAAACTTTGAGGTCTTCGTGAAAACTTCAAATTACACACCCCATTTCAGTCGTTTCAAAAACAGAGAGACCATTGCCAGTGTTCAGTGTCCGCAAACTCAACATGTTGAGGTGAGAAGAATCTGTTCTTCCACCCCACACTTGCTCCAGAAGAAGCTTCATAAATTTGAGTTGGCCTGTTTGGCCAGCCTTGCCCAGAGACTGCTGAGGAGTCAAAGGCACTGATCCCAAGCCTGGAGGGGCGATTTGAAGATGAGGAGCTACTACCGCAGATTCTTGATGATATCCAGACCAAGCACAGCTTTCAATATTAATCTCCAAATACCACTCTGCTGCTGAGGGGAACTACATCCCAAGCCCAGCACCACTGTCCTGATGTCTGGAGCTGACTTACATGGAAATTCCATTGCACTTGGGCTTCCTTTGGATAGAACAACCCAGCTTGGTCTTGGTTTAGGTTGCTATTTCAGACTTGACTATTGGACCATGATAACCTGACCCTGCCTCTGGGAAGGGTGAGGTGGGGTGATGTGCGTATAAGCTACACTGTTGACTACCACATACCATGGTTTTGGTCCCGTGTTATTTTTAAATTTTTGTTTTGTTTTAAGATTTTATTTTTTTAAGTAATCTCTACCCCCAGTGTAGGGCTTGAACTCAGTACCCCAAGATCAAAAGTGGCATGTTCCACTGATTGAGCCAGCCAAGCACCCCTTTTTTAAGATTTTATTTTTTTAGCCCCTGTGTTATTTTTGATTCCTAAGATTTCATGTTTTAATTTCAATGTGTTTGTAGTTTTTGCAGCTACAGGAAACGACAGTCTTAAAATGCAAAAGGAAGAATTAAGGGGCACTTGGCTGACTCAATTGGTAGAGCACATGACTCTTGATCTCTGGGCAGTGAGTTCAAGCTCCACATTGGGCATGGAGTCTACAAGCAAAAACAAGCAAAAAACCCCAAACAGGAACCCTAAATATAAATGCAAAAGGAAGAATTAAACCAACCCTGTACCATCATCTGAAATCCTTACAGAAAGGATGATAGTGCTAATGACTGTGAGACAGCATTGGCATCATTGTGCTTAACCCAAAAGTCAAGGAGGAAGGTCACCATGGAAAGCAGTTACACCGAGGATAACTGCCAAGCATGGAGGGCCCATACATAGCCTTGAGGTACATCAGTACTTGACCTTTATTCTTGGACTGTTGAAGAATGTAGATTTGGAGGCATTGGTCCTAAAGCACTGTATTCTCACTCTTAAATTAAGATTTTTTTTTTTCCTTTCGAGGACAGACTTGAAGGTCTGAACACTTTGAAGACTCCTTGGATGGGGTATCCATTCCAAACCTCTGTCTTGCTACTTAGCAGCAGGTGATCTCTGATGGGGGTGATTTGGAAAGAGGGAGCCTGCCCCTTCCTGGGCCACTACAGTGAAGTCACTTAATGTAAAGCAAGTTGGGGGAAACTCTTTAATAGCTAAACATTCTAGCTTTGTGTGGTATCATAGCCAATGAGCTTTATCCAAGGTGCAATTGTTGCTAGCTGAAAGGAAAAGAAAAATGGCTAAACATTCTAGCTTTGATTTTTCTGAAAGGAAATATGCCTATTTTCTTCACAATTCGGAGATTTTCCTTTGGAGTACTTGTTGGCTCCAAATGAATGCATGATCCAAAAAAAAAGGTTGGAGAAATAACAAAGTTACCTTTTTTTTTTTTTAAAGTAGGTTCCAGGGATGCCTAGGTGGCTCAGTCGGTTAGTCATCTGTCTTCGGCTCAGGTCATGATCCCAGGATCCTGGGATCAAGTCCCACATTGGGCTCCTTGCTCAGCAGGAAGCCTGCTTCTCCCTCTGCCTGCCACTCCCTCTGCTTGTGCTCATTTGCTCGCTCTCTCTCTGACAAATAAATAAAATCTTAAAAAAAAAAGTTGCTCAATGAATGATCTTTCAACTTATGAATGATTGTTGAACTTTGGGAATCATGGGCTGGGAATAGGTAATTGCATAAGACGGGGAGGAATGAGGTTGTTCACTAGACTAGGAAGGAACCTCTAAGGAAGAGGTAGAGAAGCTCACATAAAAAAGATTGGAAACCAGAGACAGGAGGAGAGCCAGAAAAGAATGTTCTCTGAGTTTCAAAAGAGATTATTTTCAAAGAGGAGATTGTGGGAGTGTTAGTGTTTTTGAGATCAAATGGGATGAAGACCAAGCCCATTGATTTTGGCATTTAGAAATTAGGAAGTCATTGACAACTTGAGCAAGAATAATTACTGTGAAGATGACTTTAGAATTCAAAATGATACAGATAAGGAAATACGTGTCTTTGAGATCAAATGGGATGAGGACCAAACCCACTGATTTTGGAATTTGGAAATTAGGAAGTCATTGACAACTTGAGCAAGAACAATTACTGTGAAGATGACTTTAGTGAATTCAAAATGATACAGATAAGGAAATACATATAATGAAAGTATACCAATCTTGCATGTCATAGAAATGTAAAAAAGCAATAGAACAATAAACTATACTAAAGGAAGCTTTTAAGAAATCGTAATTAAACATATTCATAAACTGAGGGAAGGAGCCAATGAGATTAAATGAAGGTGAATATACAAGCAGGGAAGTCTGTAGGACAGTTTTAAATTTCTATACTGTTAGGATTTGTAGAAAGTATATCCCACTCTTATAACTACTAGGCATTTAATATTTTTCTAGAAACCCTGTTGTGGTCATTTGTTGGCTTGTACCCACCAAAATATTTGAGCCGCTAAATCACAATAGTCAGGGTCACAGAGATGTCTTTTCATTTCGTGTTGTTGGAGAAAGCCAATCACCTCATAGACTCTAATGAGACTCACCACTAAAGAAAACATTCTTCATTCTAGCATCACCCCTTTCCTTGTTTCTTGTAGCATTAAGAGACTCCCAAGGATAAGCTGCCAATATAATCATCATTGACCCCTGTTTAAACACCACCACAAATAGTGGTTCAGGTTATTGCTTACATCACCCAGCAAAAGAGCATGTCCGTTGGGTTTTGAAATTATTAATGTCAGTGATTTTTAATACTATTAGGAATAATATTTTTTTACCCTAGGATCCTGACTGACTTCACATAGGTCTCTGTTCCCTCTTAAACCTTATGTTTCATCATTTGCCTGTGAGTTTATTCTACAGTATTTTTAAAGAATTGGCTAATTTTCAACATTGCTAAACTCTTCCACAATGTGTCTTAAATTTGGTTTTATAGAGAGTCAGCTTGAAACAAAAGGATATCTGAGTATTTCTTTGATAATGAACTGAATAATATCAAAAGCATACCTAATTAATATGACCATAATAAATATTTTCATAAGTGATTTTTGGTTCTCCTTTTGTGATCCAGAACAAGTTAGTAAGGTAAGATCAAAATTCTTTGGGTTTGGGGGCGCCTGGGTGGCTCAGTTGGTTAAGCGACTACCTTCGGCTCAGGTCATGATCCTGGAGTCCCGGGATCGAGTCCCGGGATCGAGTCCCACATTGGGCTTCCTGCTCAGCAGGGAGTCTGCTTCTCCCTCTGACCCTCTTCCCTCTCGTGCTTTCTATCTCTCATTCTCTCTCTCTCTCTCAAATAAATAAATAAAATCTTTAAAAAAAAATTCTTTGGGGTTGACCTAATTGGACTTTTTTTCCCATTTCTCTTTCTTCTGGGTAATAGGGTTGTTTTCCAACAATGTTTTATTTTGTTTACTCAAAAGTAAACCACATTAAGCTTTTTACCACTTTAATCTGTTCCAGATATTAAGTCCTATCTGAAATGAAGAGACTATTTTCTTCAACAGAATAAGGTATGGTTCATTCTGTTTCAAGTTTAGGAAAATAATAAGTGTGCACTCTCTTACTCCTAGTATTCAGTGACTACACCCATTGCTTAATTTTTAAATTCTGAACTGGAGCATAAATTCTTCTAAAAGAAAAGTACAGTGGGTTTCAGAAGAACTTTTAGCCAATTCAGGATGACAGAACTGGGCTTTTCATAAGCAGCCTGTGCTATACTAGCCCTGTTTAATTTTAGATAGTAAACACAGTCTAGAACCTTCCCCTCAGCTGCAGAGACTGGGCTAGCAGAGCACAAAGGTATTGGAAGTGAAATTTCTGGACCCGTGGTTTAAGGCTAGCTTTCAGTGAACCAGAAATTGAAACTCCTTGAAACCATAATGTAATCAACCTGCACTCTTGGGCAAGCTTCAGAATAATCAGACCTGTCATTGCTGCACAAACGTCTGCTGTGAAATGTCAGTCTTTCTATCACCAACAGGAAAGTCTACTTCCATGGTGTTTACAAGTCCAGCTTTGGAAAATCTGGTCCTAATCCCAGACTAACTTCCTCTGTGATAACTGCTAACATAACAGTACAACACAGTGACCTTATTAATAGAACCCCTATTTCAGAAATCCATCAGCTACCCAGCTGCCTCCCTTAGAGAGGCTTCTATTTATGCAGATGCCAGAGACTGTGCTTCTGGGGACCCAAATCAGTCCACGTGGCTTCCCTCCCCAGATGAAGTGATAAATTAGACTTTGGGCACAAACTCCTCATTCTCCAATCTGCATTGTGCCTAGAAAGTATTAAAATAATTTTATTCTGGTGAAACCATGGTAGGGAAACTGGGTGAAGAACTTGTGATGGAAAGAGATAAGGAAAGCAAAACAAGTCCGCCAGAGGGATCTCTGCATCCCTATCTTAGAAGTAAGGGTTTGCAGTAAACATGAATGGGGAATGAATTGTGAGAGAGGAGCTATCCTTGAGAATGTGCTTCCCTTAGCATACTGGGCAAACTCTTTTTTTTTTTTTTTCAGAGCATTAACTGGAAGGAAAGCTGGAGGGAAATTTTCCTGTCTAGTCTTCTCATGAAACTGTAAGTTTCTTGACATAAGAACTGTTACATTTCTTTAATCACTAACACAACTCCTGGTCAAGTTCAGCATCCTGAACTTCTGTTCACTTTCTGGACTCCAAGGAAGTTTTCAAATTAAAATCATTTGTGTATAAAATTGCCAGTTCCTGTATAACCTCATTAGAACAGATGTACAGCTCATTAGTGAGTTAGTTGTTGGTAGCAGAAAGTACACATTTCTAGCTTTGTCATCAGAGGATAATAAAAATGCATCTCCTCATTCCAGGAAATGCTCTTCCAGGCTGAAATACATTCCCATGGGTTGTGACCTAAGTCTGAAAAAGCTGATAGAAAGAGCAGGACAAGACTCACTGTGATGGTTAAAATTTTTTTTAAGATTTTATTTATTTATTTAAGAGAGAGAGCTAGAGTACGCATGAGAGAGCACATGAGCAATGAGCGGGGGCCGGGGGGTGGGGTGCAGTGGGCAGAAGGAGAGGGAGGAGCAGACTCCTTGCTGAGCAGGGAGCCCAGTACAACTGGGGGCTAGATCCCAGGACCCTGAGGTCATGACCTGAGCTGAAAGCAGATGCTTAACCGACTGAGCCACCCAGACACCCCTGTGAGGGTTAATTTTCTGTGTCAACTTGAAGGGCATTTGGGGAATGAGATTAACATTGGATTCGGTGGATTTTGAATAAAACATTGCTATTCCTCCATAATATGAGTGGGCCTCATCCAATCACTTGAAAGCCTTCATTTAACAAGGGCTGACCTCCTCAAAGCAAGAAGAAATTCTGCAGCAGAAGGCTTTCAGACTTTAACTGTAGGATCAACTCTTTCCTGGATCTGCCAGTCTACCCTGCAGATTTTGGACTTGCCAGACTCCATAATAGCATGAACCAAATCCTTAAAATAAATCTACACTTATATATATATCTCTCACACACACACACACACACACACACACACATCCTATTGGATCTGGTTCTCTGGAGAGCCCTGATGCACTGAACAACAGGCATATTATACAGTCTATCAGTCGATCATCCAACCACTTCGTAGCCCATTTCCCCCTAGGCTATTATACAGGAAGATTCACCATGCTGTTCATTTGCACAATGCTCTTACTTCTTTATGGATTACAGAGTAAGATTAAACAGAGAGTGTCCTCACAGACATGCCGTTTAAACCAAGTAGGGGACTAGGTGTCAGAAGACCTTGTTTCCAATTATAGCTCTGTCTCATGCTGTCTGTTATATTTACCTACCTGTGCCTCAGCTTTCTCTCTATACAGGAAGGGGTGTTCTTTTTTTTTTCTTTAAATTTTTTATTGTTATGTTAATCACCATATATTACATCATTAGTTTTTGATGTAGTGTTCCATGATTCATTGTTTGTGCGTAACACCCAGTGCTCCACGCAGAATGTGCCCTCCTTAATACCCATCACCAGGCTAACCCATCCCCCCACCCTCTCCCCTCTAGAACCCTCAGTTTGTTTTTCAGAGTCCATCATCTCTCCTGGTTCGTCTCCCCCTCTGATTTACTGCCCTTCATTCTTCCCCTCCTGCTATAGGAGGGAGTGTTCTTAACCTGGAGCCCATGGCTGGGCTTCAGGACATTTGTGAGCCTCCTACAATTTCATGCAAACACATATATGCTTATTTTTATGACAAGATGTTTTGTAGCTTTCAAGTTTTCAACCAGGTCAGTGACCTGCAAAAAAAGTCACAGTCCTCTAGACTTGTAATGGCCATAGCTCATTCCAGTTCTGAGTTATCCTAATACTCTTCTATCAGCTGCAGCTGGTTTGTGGCTTTCCCTGAAAAATGACTTCTATTTAGTACTTTGTGAGGTCATAAAGACCCTGAGCATTTACAAAATGAAAGGATTTTCTTTGTTTTCCTAACCTATGAGTGTGAAGGAAGGGGGGAAAGTGAAGTAGACATTTATTTGAAAGAGATCCGTTGTTCCAAACTTCCAAAACAAGTTGCAGGAGTGCTAAAAGTTGTAGTTTCTGAGAATGGGAAACTAGAGGTCTGAGGTAAGATAAGATGCTTGCTGTTGTATGCCCATTTTCCATTGTTTACACTTTTGACTATGTACATTTATTGCTTTTACTCTGTAGATATTCTTTTTATTTTAAGATTTTATTTATTTATTTGACAGAGAGAGAGAGAGAGAGTGAGAGAGGGAGCGAGAGCAGGAACACAAGCAGGGGGAGGGGGAGAGGGAGAAGCAGGCTTGATCCCAGGACCCTGAGATCATGTCCTGAGCCGAAGGCAGATGCTTAACGACTGAGCCACCCAGGCGCTCCTACTCTGTAGATATTCTTTACATATCTTACTTACTCTTAAAAATGAGTCAACTAAAAACAATAGAAAAATTTGAAAGATTTGTATATTAATAAAGAAGAACAGTCATAATATAGCAAGTAAAAAAGAGTTAAAGACTAATAGTATGTGGTGTATGATCACATTGTGTTTTGTTTAAAGATTTTATTTGAGAGAGAGAGAGTGAGTGAGAGAAAGAGCACGAGCCGAGGTGGGGGGGCGGGGGGCAGACGGAGAGGGAGAAGCCAACACCCTGCCAAGCGGGGAGCCCCGCACAGGGCTCCATCCTAGGACCCTGGGATCACGATCTAAGCCAAAGGCAGACGCTTAACTGACTGAGCCCCATAATCACGTTTTGAATGAAACATTACACATGTCCACAAATCTATTTGTGTGCACTGTGCCATTGGTACCTCTTACTGTGAAACTGGGGGAGAAGAGTAATTTGACTTTAGACGCTTTTATGTTTTTTGAGTTGTTCTAACATATACATCTTACTTTTATATTCAAATAACTAAAAATGTAAAAAGTAAATGTCTCTCAGTTTTATAAATATATATGTCTATTTTAATTTAAATAGAATTAGGCTTTATATATACATATTTGTATTGAATATCATATGGAAATATGAACTCTGTGTCATTCAAATAGGCTGGTGACTTATATGGTGGGTAAAAAAAATATGAAGATTTGTAGAAATTGTAGGCACAAATTTACAAAGCTCTCTGATAAGAAAAGTAGAACAGCTGAAAGAAAGAACAGGTTGGAGATGTATTTCTTAGACTTTCTTCCCTGGGGTCTATGCCTCAAAAGGAAAACTCTAGGTCTTGGAATTTCCCAAGATAACCCAGAGAGACTGCCAAGTTGAGAATGACCGCTCTTGGGGTGGGGGAAAAACTGTCTTGCATGGACACCTCCTTATGAAGTTGAGATACATCTAGGAAGATGCTTGTTTGTCTGTGATAGCTGGGGGATGGTGGGAGCATGAGAGAGACTTCCAGCTTGAGAGGAGAGGAAGGTTGCTGGAGGGGTGACAGGCAGGGTGAAACAGGAAGCTGGGATGGAGAGGACGTGAAGAGCTATCTCTGTGGCAACCGGAACTAAGGTGAGCAGTAAGTCCACGCATGTCATTACTCATGAGGGTAGTTATAGCCTGATATTTCCACACACTGTAGTGCAGCAGCACTCTGACCATCTGGCCCAGGACACTTCAGAGAGGAGTCACTCAGGGGGCAGGGCGATGTTCCCAGAAGCATTGTCTTTGAAGAATAAATCCTTAATGGACAGGGTGACAGCCATGGCAGGAAGTCATTCAAATAGGAGCAAAAGGGATCAAAGAATGTGGCTTCAGGGGACCTCCTTGAAGCCCCAGTGTTCCCAGCATTGGTTTTTCTAATAGTTGACATTCTTGCACACATCAGTGCTCAAGGATATTACCCAGTCACTTCAGTTTCCATTTTATACTACAAATTATGCACCTTTGGATCACTCACTGGGGTTTCCAGAAGATCCAGATTAGAACATTTATGTCTAACATTCTTCCCCATTCCCGACGTTCAAAGTAAGGCAAATACATACCAAAAAGTTTCAGCTTTAGATGGTGTCTCATTTCTAACACTGGTCCACAGCATCCAGTCATATTAAGTCATTTTGGTCTTGTTTTCTCACCTGTGAATGGAAAGCAAGGTTTATTGACATCACTCCTCAGGTTTGGGGAAGTCATAATTATTACAAAGCATTCAAAGAGAAATGGGAAGATGCTCCCTTCCATCCCAACGATTTCCAGGCATAATGACAAGGATAACGGCTGTCTCCATTAATCTCCTTGTGCAGTAATTTATGAGAAGTATAATTTATAACGGGCTACAGGAGTGTGAATATCAGAGGTGTCTGTTGCCAGTGCTGTCTAGATATCATCAACTGAAGAATTTGGAACTGAAATATTTTAGAAAGAAGGGGCGCCTGGGTGGCTCAGTCATTAGGCGTCTGCCTTTGGCTCAGGTCGTGATCCCAGGGTCCTGGGATCGAGCCGCACGTCAGGCTCCCTGCTCGGCGGAGAGCCTGCTTCTCCCTCTCCCACTCCCCCTGCTTGTGTTCCCTCTCTCGCTGTCTCTCTCTGTCAAACAAATAAATAAAATCTTTAAAAAAAAAAGAGAGAGAGAGAAATATTTTAGAAAGAAGAGACTAGACTGGTCCATCTGCTACTGAGAGTATCAGGAACACCACCTGCTTTCTATCCCCATTCAACTTTCTCAGAGAACCTTCTTCACTAGAAACAACAACGCATTTCCTAGTATAAGAAATCTGCCCTAACATTTCATTCTATTTTCCCCAAATGGGAATCATCTCTGAACCTCACCTCTTTCCCCACAGCTCTTGGAAGCCCCTCACCATAGATGTGGAGCAAAGGCCAAGGCTGAACTGACTCCCCACCCCCACCCCCACCACATAGGTCTGGCTCGTGCCAGGGCAATGGGAACCATCTGAAATAATGATCAGGGACAGAAACCAAGTCTGATGACAAGGAAACAAATCAACCAACCAGCGATTATTTCCCCAAATGAATTCCTGAATTTAGTTTTCCATTCCCAGAGGCTTTACTGGCCACAGAACAGAGAGGCTGATGTTTTTTCATTTCTCTCCTATAAGGGAGCTTAACAATCAGGACCAGAGCTGTGGTCTGGGGGAACAGAGTAGGTGGTGAAAGAGCGTTCTTAGCAGAATGAGAAATATCTTTGATCTGCTCCCGTGGCCCACCCCCAAGATGACCCCACTTTTTCTAAACAGGGTCATAGTCCCATCACAGCGCCAGCTTTGGGGACTCTCAGATCTCTTGTGGTAACACTGGAATTTTGTTTCTCTAAAACGTAGAGGGAGTGAGTCTTCTGAGAGTCTGAAGATCTCATTAGAACTCAGTAGATCTAAAACGACTTTGATCAAGAATGTAACTTATCTGAGCTTGGCTCCCAAACATGTTTCGAAGCCTATATTCAGAAATACTAGCTTTTTTGCTTGTTTTCCAGGCACATTCAGTTTTCAACCTCTAAATCTTCTGAGTTTCTAAAAAGAAGATGTATCCCCCCAGGCACACACTGGAGAGAGAAAGAGCTCAGAGTTTCCCAGAGCTAGTAGGTGGTGTCAGTAAGAGATGAGCTACTGAGGCAGGAGCCAGAGACCATGGGTGGCTGGGAAGAAGACAGGGTGGAGCCAGCCAGCCATTGCCCCAGGGTCAGATTCAAACAGGAACTGCTCCCCTTTCTCTGCTTGCAATTTTTTTCAAGGGTCACTTACATTATAAACCTGATCATTTATCAAAGAAAATAACATTTGTTATGGGAGGAAAAGCCTACGGTCTTATGGCAATGCCATAACAAAGGAGACCAAAAAATGAATGCACTGGAAAAGCCCTTTGAGTCCAGCATCTTAATTTTTGCAGAGAGAATTCTGAGGCACAGAGAGGGAAGGTGCTTTGCCCAAGGACTCAGAAGTGGAAAGCAAGATTAGATCATAGGTTGTCTGTTTCTCTTCTGGCTCCACGCCCTGTCCCTTCTCAGAGCCCACTCTAGTGACCCCTAGTGGGGCTCCCCAGTGGTTTCTACCTCCATGTCTCATTCTGGAAGTTTGCCCAGCTTCTCAGTGGGGTGATGAATTGATAGTGAGATTGCTACAGGAAATGTCTCAGGGCTCAGACTCATGAACCCCAAAGGAATTCATGCCTCTCAGTCATGAGGCACCACTGGACCCTAATCAAGGAGGCAAGAGTCTAAATTAAACGATCTAGTACCAACCTCTACTAACGTTAAATTCTAAGAGGCTCAACAGCAAGGAAAGGAGAGAGAAGAAGAGGGGATGGAAGGGAGAGGGAAGGATGGCGAGAAGAGGTGAGAAAATGGAGCACAGAGGAGAAAAAACAAAGGAAAGGAAGGGATGCAAGGGGGATTACTGAATAAAAAATGGAATTGAGTGTATCTTTTTCTGTTCTTGGTTCAGGAACTCCAAAGCTGAGCATCACATGAAATCTGCTGTGTGCTCCAAGGAGCAGAAACAGACTCTGGATTCACTGCATCTAGGGATCCCATTTGCATCCTGAGCAGTCAAGAGGGCCAAGTCCTTGCCAGCTGAGCGCTCAGAGGGGGGTGGAGAGGATGCCCTCATTTCCCAACCTTTGACAGACTCCTCTCTGGACACTCCATTGATTCTACTGAGGGCGCTTTCTGATCCTGATCCAAACCCAATCAGGTTCCAACCTGAAGAAAATGCTGAAGCCATGGATTTTCTTTAGCAACTTTCCAGCCAGCAGCTCTACCAGGAAGCCTCCAAGCCTATTAAATAGAAGTTATGTTAATACCCTTTGTACGGCCAGAAGCTGCCCCCAGCTTTGCCTTGCTGAAGTCTGTGGGTGTCTTTGATCTCCAGATGGCTTCCAGATCTTATGGGAGTGCTGTGAGTGGCAGCATTCAATAAGAAATGCCTGTGGCCGCATGGACAGAAATAGCTCTAGAGGTTCAGTAGCTGCTGCTCTCCCCAATTCTGACCACTGTTCACCCTCTGGCTCTAGAATACCCCAGTGCTAGTGGGCAGAGATGCCAGCTTGAGTCCCCCGCCACCTCTGGATTCTGACACATCTGTGGACATTGGACAGACTCCCAGGAAGGACCCACCATGGATCTATTTGTTTGAGGGTCTGAGAGGACCTCTGGGAAAGCAGACAGATGTGCTTTACCAGAAACAAAGTCCCAGTATCCAAAGGGACTGGGGTTTATGAGTACAACATCATGTCTATAATTTGGATGCTTTCCCTGTGAAGAGGGATTCTACAAGTAGTAAAACAAAACAAAATGGAAAGTTCTGTTTATACTAAAAATTGCTTTGGTAAGCCTCTGACAAACTATAAAACACAGGGGAGGGAGGCATTCCTCCCACAGTGAGAACACAGATGGGAAGGCTGTGTGCAAGATCCTAATATTAAGGCCCTAAATACTGGACCTAAAATTAAAGTCTAATATTATGTGCTGCCTTAACATCAGGCAAAAATCGGGAGTAGTTGCTACCTAAGCATTTGGGTCTAAAAGTCTCTTTGGGATTTACTTACTTGGGTCTTTTCAAAGTTCATGGTAGTTCCAAGGTCTGAAGTGATACTATATATATCATTAACTGGGTATTTCATTTGATTATTCATTAAAAAAAAAAAAAAGAATCTGTCCTTAGAAAGAAAACTTCTCTCAGGTATATGATTGAACAAAAAAATTAATGAAAATGACTTTAAAAATTCTTACTAAGCCTCTAGATAATATTCACAATTACTAGAGGCAAGAAAAAAGTTCACTTCAGAAGAACTGGCCATAGGTCAATTGCCAGATGAAACTTACCCACCTATAAAGTTAAGACTCAGTTCAGTAATGTATGGTATGTAAGTAATGGTATTTTTTAACCCAATTATTCTTTTTTTTTAAAGATCTTATTTATTTATTTGAGAAAGAAAGTGAGAGACAGAGCACAAGTGGCAAGAGGGGTGGAGGGAGAAGCAGACTCCCCACTGAGCAGTGGGAAGCTGGACATGGGGCTCAATCCGGGGACTCAACCAACTGAGCCACCCAGGTGCCCCTAAACCCAATTATTTTTTAAATAATTTTTTAAAGTTTAGTAAGCTGAATCAAAAACAATCATAATTTTTAAATAAAATTTAGAAAAACAAAATGATAAAAAAATTTAATAAAACATTTTTGCTGGTGAAAGTACTACCCAACTATAAAAAAATAGACACCTAAGTAGGAAAATGAACAAGAAAAAATAAAAATGACCAACAAACATGGAAAAAAAAATCAACCTCATTAGGAATCAAATGTAAGGTGAATTTTTTTTTCAAGATTTTATTTATTTATTTGAGAGAGAGAGGAGAGTGAGCACGTGAGAGAAAGGGAGAGAGAGAGCGTGCACCAGAGGGATAAGGGGCAGAGAGAGAGGGAGAAGCAGACTCCCCACTGAGCAGGGAGCCAGACACGGGACTCGATTCCAGGACCCTGAGATCATGACCTGAGCCGAAGGCAGATACTTAACCGACTAAGCCACTCAGGCGCCACTGTAAAGTGAATTTAAATGAAACACCATTTTCCTGAAGGACGCCTGGGTGGCTCAGTTGGTTAAGCGGCTGCCTTCGGCTCAGGTCATGATCCCAGGGTCCTGGGATCGGGTCCCACATCAGGCTCCTTGTTCGGTGGGAAGCCTGCTTCTCCCTCTGCCTGCCTCTCCCCCTGCTTGTGTTCTGTCTCTCTCTCTCTCTCTGACAAATAAATAAATAAATGAATCTTAAAAAAACAAAACAAAACACCATTTTCCTGCAAGTAAATTGGCAAAGTTTACAAAGTTACAAAGAGACGATGATGTTTAGAAATAAAAATTCAGAGATGAGCAAGTTCTAGATGATAAATAAGATTCTTAGGGTTTTGGCCATGGGCACTGGTGGCTGAATTGAGGCATGCAAGGAACTTAAAATCTAGGGTAGCACTTGTCACACTTCTCCACCAAGAATCCTTAAAGATAAAGCATAAAAAATGCACAGCCTTGGGTGCTGGACAGCCATAAGCAACCTGTCTCTGTTTTGTTTTTAAAATCTCCGTATAGTTACATTCTACTTCATAATCCACCTGTACTTATTTCAATGTGCACATCCCCCATCGAAAATCTTCAAATAATATTTGGCTCTCTATACATGTTATGCTTTTTTCCCCAGCTGCTTTAAGTAACCCTTGATGCACCACTGAGTGCCTTAGGGAAACATTCAAATAAGGGGGCTAGGATATTGGGAGCATCCAGGAGGATGGCAGAACATGAAGTAGAGAGAAAGAGTTGGAGGCAGATACCCAAACTCAGTGAATGACAGGAGATGGTCAGAAAGTTAGTATCTGGAAGCACAGATGAAAGACAAATAATGGTGAAGCTGGATGGCATGAGGAACATGAATTTTTAGCTAGAAGTTTTAGACTCCGATCCACATGCTCCTTCCTCATCTGAAGGTACAAAGGAAAACAGGCAGCCTCCAATTTGGGGAACTGATGCCTTTAAGGGGAATCAGGGATCACTTGAGTTGGAGGTTGAGAAAATGTTCAGGTAAGATGTGGTTAATGGAGGAATATGAAATGAGGGCTTCATGGCAAACAATAAATACATTATTTCTGAGCTGTGTTTAAGACCACATTTCATGCCAGCTCATTAGACCAGCTAAGGGCAGAATTACTTATCTTAATAACCAGCTGATCTTGGAGTAAGACTGATATTTCTTGTACTTGGTGGGAAAAGGACAAGTGTCTGTAGAAAAGGCTGTCTGTCCCCTGACGGGAAGCGAGTTGAAGGAATACTCTTAAGAATACTAAGAAAGTCAGGGCACCTGGGTGGCCCAGTCATTTAAGTGTCTGCCTTCGGCTCGGGTCATGATCCCAGGGTCCTGGGATCGAACCCCACGTTGGGCTCCCTGCTCAGCAGAGAGCCTGTTTCTCCCTCTCCCTCTGCCTGCCAGTCTGCCTACTTGTGCTCTCTATCTCCCTGTCAAATAAATAAATAAAATCTTAAAAAAAAAAAAAAAGAATATGAAGAAAGTAATCGGGGAGTTTCTACAGCATACAAGTAGATGGACAATTTTAATTCCAAACTCCATGCCAGACAGCATGATTGTGATCATTTTAGGGTGGCAAATTTTTGAAATCAGGTAAAACCAAACATCCACTTTGGTCATAAAACATCCCCAAAGAGCACCTGTAGCTTTTATATATATTCAACTTCCTGGTTTACCATTCAACATAAACCAGTTGTCTTGATCCTTCCCTAGTATTCTGAACTCCTACATTAACTGCCTTTTTGGAGGAATCTCAAACTTCTAATGATGAAATTATATTTGAACATTATGCCAAGAACTTGATCTTCCAGTACTCCAGTACACACACACATGATGTTCTATGGGTTCTGTTTCTGGAGAACCCTAATACTTGGGGTGACAAGTGTCCCATTTGCCTTCTCAATCCCTAAGGATGGTTAAGGATCAAGGGTAAAGATATTCATTTAGCCCCCTATTCTGGGAGAGTAGAGGGTAAACATCAAACAGTTGAAAACTCAGGCTCCTTTGGGCATATTCTTTTGATTCCATGTCTTAGAATGCATTCTTAATCTTCTTTAGAAGTCTTTTTTTAAAGATTTATTTATTTGAGAGAGAGAGACAGACAGAGAGCACAAGAGGGAGGGGCAGAGGGAGAGGGAAAGAGAATCTCAAGCAGACTCTACGCTGAGTGTGGAGCCTGACATGGAGCTCGATCCCATGACCCTGAGATTACAACCTGAGCTGAAACCAACTGTCGGATGTTTAACTGACTGTGCCACCAGGCACCCCTCTTTAGAAATGTTTTAAATGTTTAAATTGCATTTCTTTCTTGGTGTCCCCACATTGCCACTGAGTGAACAGAGTGCAGGGGTTACCATTCCCTCTTCAAGAAGTCAACAGAGTGAGGCTCAGGGGATGAGGAGCCACTTAGATCCAGGTTACTAAGGCAAAAATACTCTCACAGCTTAGTTCATGTACATAAGATTATGTATGCACAAAGGCAATATAAAATGCTTAAGGCACAAGTTAAAAATAAGATAGCCAGGATATCCTTGTTTTATATCATTGGAAATTATATAACATATCTCAAGTCCTTTTTTGCTGATTAACTTGACTCTTTTGGTATTACCAATACATGAATTTGCATCATATTAATCTATCAATGAGTTAGCCGCAAAATAATGGACATGTGTTGGATTGAGGAATACACCAGTGGTCCTGGAATGAACGAAGAGAGCAAACAGGAAATAATCTGAACAGCAGGAGGAAGCACCAAAGGTAGGTGAGCCTGGAATTTCCCCTGGAAGGGGTCTGCCTAATCCTTTTGCCTTAGGAGAAGTGTCACATTCACATCAGGGCCTGGGAGGAAAAAGGCCACAGTTGAGAGAGGTGACATGGGAAAGAACTGCCATTTGTTGAGTGTCATCTTTGTCCCAGACACTTTTACATATATTCAGTTTTGATTTTCAGAACCACCTGAGTGGTTATAAAATATTACCTCTATTTTTCCAGATGGGGATGTAGACGCAGGAAGGTAAAGACTCTTCTCTGAGATCACAGTTGGTCAGTGTCATATGTGGGACTCAAACACCTCAATTCCATCCTCCTTTACTTGTCCTAATTTTGGGGGGAATAGAGGGAGTCCAACTAGCCCGTGAGTGTATCTCAGGAAGGAAGCCACTGTGTAGGGGTCCTTTATTTGAAGCTACAGTTAACAGTGATACCAAGAGGGCAGAAAAAGTGAAAACAAAGGTAGAAGCAAATGTTAGGGGGAATAGGGCAGGTCTCCAAATCTGAGAAGGGTCAGAAGTGGAGATAGAAGCCAGATTAAACATGAGGGTTGAAGAAGTGAACTGAGAAATAAAAGGGGACCATGTGCTAAGGGAGAGAATAGCAGGGTGTTCTTGGATGAATATTTTAAAGATCCTTTAGCCACAGTTAGTTTTCCTATGACCCCCTTCCTCATCCCAGAGCATGATGTGTGGCCAAACCTGCCATGTTTTAAGTTCCAGAGGTGAGTTCTTTTATTTGATCACATACTTATTTCATTAAATTCCTACCCCTTTCAGGGTTGTGCAAAGATTTAAGTTCTCAGGGGTGGAGTTCTAAGGGACTTTATCACTTAGCTACCAGCTTATCTAACAGTATACAGGATCAGATATCGAACAGTAACTATTCAGCTATAAATACCAGCTTCCTGTGTTTGGAAAAGGTAAGGAAATTCATTCATTCTACAAATATTTGTGGAGGATGCAAAAATGGAAAAGGACCATCATGGCAGTTCAAATGAAATGCTGGGGTAGTTCAGGGGAGGAAGCTGGCATTTGAGCCTGGACTAAAACCCACCCCAGCTCTTGTGTGTGTGTGTTTTCAATTTCTTCTTATAGCTCTGGCATTTGGACTGTAGTATAATTATCCAGTTACTTGTCTGCCTCCCCCTAGTAAACTAAAATCTTCTAAAGGGCAAATATTGAACTTGGTTTATCATTGATAACCCACAACTAAAAGTAGCACTCATTTTATAAATATTTATTGACTTTTAATTGATTTTAAATTAATAATCAGACCCAGAGTTCGCAAATCATGATTCCAATTAGAAAACCCAGCCCTAGGATCTGCAGTCCATGGTTTGAGACCGATATAAAAAGATAGGGTTTTTGAGAGAGTTTATGTTACCTTTTTTTTTTTTTTAAAGATTTATTTATTTACTTACTTACTTCAGAGAGAGAATGCACAGGGGCAGGGGAAAGCAGAGGGAGAGGGAGAGGGAGAGAGACAATCCCAAGCAGACTCCCTGCTGAGTGCAGAGCCTGACACGAGGCTCAATCCCATGACCCTGAGATCATGACCTGAGCCAAAATCAAGAGTCAGATGCTTAACTGACTGAGCCCCCCAGGTACCCCTATATTACCTTTTTGAGCAGAGTTTACACTATGGTTTTCTTGAACTTCCTATACAATTGAAAGCAGTGCCATGCACATGGGAAAAATAAAAAAGCATTTGCTAAGAACAATTGAATGATTAGACTTAGAGCAAAACATAAATTAATAGGACTTCAGAAAAGAGTTTCATCATACTCTTACCATTTTTTTTTCATCATATTCTTCTAATCCCTAACACAGAAAACAGAGGACTTGTGGACAGTGTCTACATGAGGCTTCACATTAACTTTATTTGACAAAGATGCAAGTAATGCATGAACCATCTGTGCATGAGAACCAGATGTCTCATTTGCATTTGGATTTTTCCAGTAGAAATGAACCCTTGAAGGCTTGAGAAATGCACTAAATTTATTTTAATTGACAGATGGACTTAGAATGTTGAGACAAATCATTTTCCAGGCATCCAATGCAAAGGTCAGTATGTTCACTTGAAGGAGTATAAATAACAACAGTGAAGGGCTAGGCAGTGAAGGCTAAGACTGGAAGAATCTGGAGGATAGGGAAGGTGGAAAGACTCAGATATCAGAAGAACAGATAAGATCCAATTTCAATTACTATTGCTTGAGACCATCTCATGTACCCGTTGTTGAAAAAGCAACTGCTGCACTCATTATTTCATTTACCCTTCACGCCAGCATATGGGGAAACTAATGCAACCCCATTCTGCAGATAAAGAAATGGAAGCTTGAAAAGGCTAAGCTGACTTGACCATGCACCCATGAAAGAGGACTTCAACTATCTGCATGTTGACCTCAAACCTTCTAATTGATTAAGTTCTTCTTTCCAGTTTATCTGTTATCTCAGGCAAAAGACCCTGTGGGCAAAGCATCCCATAATAGAAACTGAAACTACCCCCTTAAGCCCTAAGGACTGCCCTGAGCCAGCAAGACCCCATGTGATTGACCCCCAAGACACAGATCACCCTGACCTTTACTGCCCATCAGCTTTTACCCACTGACCTTTGTCCTACATTTTCCTTATATTAACTTGGAAGTATTTTGAGTACTTTTGGAGACAGTCTTTGAGATGCTGGTCCTCTGTCTTCCGATATTGGTCTCACTGAAATAAAGTCCTTTCTTGTTTTACCACCACTCATTTCTTTGCTTTGGTTTCTGTCAGTGACAAGTGGCTGAATCTAGTCTGTTTGGGACCCCCGGAGCCAGGTGCTTTTACATCCCTGCACCCCGACTATACCCACAGCTAGCAAATCTCTGCATCAGGATTCAAACCTAGGTCTTGCGTCTTCCTGACCAATGGTCCAAAGCAGACAAAGCAGGGAGGAGCAGGCTGGGTCCCTGATGTCAATAGTAAGACTCCAGAGTCAGTCAACAAGACCAGTCCAACTGTCTAGAAGCCCCAGGTGGAGCTTGTGAAATGGCCTGCTGAAGACAGCAGTCCAGGACTCACAGATATTAAGTCTTTGAGGCTGTTAGGTAAACCCTAAACACAGAACACTAGCAGGGCAGAGATGCTACTGTCCTGGTAAAGCATTCATGTAGGTTTACCCTCTGGAGTCCTGGTGATTGGTTCAGGGCAAACGGTGAGTCCAGAAATACAGAATTTGATCGGACAGTAAAGAGGAGTCAGCCCACTAGGAAAACTCAAATGATCTGTTCCATCCTGCGGTGCTTGCAGGTTTATAACGAATACACTTTTGCTGGCTCAAAATGAGCCTGTGCTCCTTTGAGCAGAAAGAGTTAACCCTCTGGGAATGAGACCGGAAGCTGAGCTGGTTAGGCTGTTAGAGAAACAGCATGTAGCTCATTGAAATGGAGAAGAAGCCTGTGGGTCGCTGTTGTTCAGCACTGGGACTAGGAAATGGTTTATTGTATGATATTCAATAAGCATTTTCTTTGAAGGAAGTGTGCTGTAAATGTGTCAAATGACAGTTAGTGACTGGTCTCTGGGGAGAGGAGATGTGTTGTGCTCGAACTGTGTTACTTGAAAAATTGAGGAATTGAAGGCTGAATCACATGGACCCAGAGCAGGTCTGATTCTTACTCCAAGAAGGATATATGGAGAATATTATTTCCTTGGATTTGTGTGGTTCTTTGTATGTCTCAAAGCACATTCATACACGTCATTATTCTTATTCATTCTTGTTACTTGGCAAAGGCAAAGTATGATTATTCTCCCTCCCCCTTCTTTTTAGATAAAGAACAATGGCTTTTTTAGGTAAAAGAACAAAGAGAATGACTTCCCAACAGAACCGACAGGAGGCTGTGGCTGCTCATCCTCAACTTCACCTTCACCTACTGATCACTTCACACTCAATGCCAAGCATTGTGCTAAGCACTTGATCAATATTACCTCATTTAATTATCATCTCAGTTCTACGGTGTACGTCCTCTTATGATCTCCATTTGGAAAGAGAAAAACCAGAGGCTTCCAGAAGTGAAGGGCCCATAAGCAGGAAATGACAAGCTGGGATTTGAAACCTCACAAATCCATACTCTCAATCTTTGTACCCTACTTCCCCACCTTCCCCTGCCCCAATGAGTCAGGTGCTATGACCTCTCCTGTTTTACTCACAAACAAACAGAAGCACAGAAAGATTAATAATTTGCACAAGTTTACACAGTGAGTAAATGGTAAAGCCTGGCAACAAGGAGTCTCTGTTCTGGAGGAACGTTCTGGAGTTGCAAATAAAACACCAAGAATATTAATTAAGCACGTTGGTAAAATGCACACGTTGTACCCGGGCTGGAAGCTCCTCCCCGGAAATGGCTGAAGAAAGACAGGATAACAACAGGCAGGCAATGGGGACCAGTGTGTCCCTTTATAAAGGCCACCAGAAATCCCTCTGTGGCCTAAGAGGATACAGCAACAAACCAATGTACGGTAGCTGAAAGAAATAATTGTCAGAGGCATGTCATGACTTGAGAGAATTTGAAAGGAAAGAATGAGAGAGTGTAGCTATAGGGTGTCTGGAACGCACATTCAAAGGCACTCTGTTAGAACCACCCAGAACAATTTTCATCCAGTTATGACTGTCATTTCCAGGAAACCCATCCCCCATCCCCCAGAGGTATGTGTGTAATGTTCTTTTTTAAACTTGAGTAGCCCAAGAAAGCAGCCATGTCCCAGGGACATGTCCTGTTCCCTCCAGCTACATCATCACACTGGCAGAGATGGAGAACTCCGAGTGGAGGACCCCAGTCCAGGTCACAAGCGAAGCCTCACAGAGTAAGGGAACTTATCCCTCGTTGACAATGCCCTGAGCTCACACTGATGCACATTCTTACTCTTTTGCTTTCTTCCTGCAAGGCTTTATTTCTCCTGGGGGAACATGACATCTTCACTCTGACAAAACATCCTGAGTGATAGGGAACCCAGGCTACAGCCCTTTAGCTGCCATGTATTTGAAGCTGACTGCTGATTTATTGGAACAAGAAGTATGTTCTTTTTCCCCTGAACCAATGATGCCAAGGCTTTCCATAATTTGAAATCACTTTATCATTTAACCAACCCCCCAAAAAAGCTTATTTGTCTCCTGATTTATGCATGATGACCCTCTTGGGATCATTTAAGGATAGAAAAGATATACTTTTATGTGTGCTCTAAGTCTGAACTCAGGAATACCAAAAAATGAAATGGCAGAAAAATGGCAATAATGCCACCATATTCTGGTTAAAATTTAGCTATACTACTTGAACTGAATTGATGAGACAGAGTCCAGTGAAAAAGGAGTTCTGGTCATCCCATCTGAGCAACTAATTAGCTGTGTAACCTTGGGCAAGTCACTTAACTTTTCTGAATCCATTTCCTCACCTATAAAATCAAAGACAGTAATATTAAGTTTACTATACTATTCTAATTACCACTTTTACAGTTTAAACCATATCCAGGGCATCTCATCTGAGCTTCTTTCATGCTATTATCATTTTACTTTTATAATTATTAGTGGTTTTATATGCATCATCTTTATCTAGGTCAAAATATCTTAATTGCTTAATAGTTGACAGAGAGATACACACACCCTACATCAATTGATCCTCACAGAAACCCTAGTAGATAGGACAGGTAGGTATTATTCCATTTTAGAAACAAGAAAAGGAGGCTCAAGGGATTTCAATAATTTCCCTAAGCTCACACAGCTAGAGTGTGGTAGGAAGTAATGCAAACCTGGCACTTCTGATTGATTGAGGCTCTGTTCCCAGGTCCATGTGTGTTTAATAGAAGGGCACAGACTTACACTAACAGAGGACTGTTACACCATCCTCGAATCCACTTCTCCTTCCACCCGACTCCCACGACCTACTACCATTCTTTATGCATAGTAGGCTCTCCCCACACACACATGCTGAATTCATTCACTCATTCTATTCATTCAATCCTTCAATATTGATTGAATGCTAGGTGCTAAGATACTATGATAAAAAACACAGGCTTGATTGTGCCTATAAGGAACTGATAGAGGGAGAAGGAAGGAAGGAGGGGAGAAAAGAAGGAAGAAATTCAGAAGGAAGGAAAAAAAGGAAGAGAGGGAGGGGAAAATGGAGGGAAGGAAAGGAAAGCAAACTGGTCATGGATATTCTTTATTTTTTTAAATGTAGATAAAATACAAAGAATTAGGTCCAGCCCAGGTCATTCTCCATAGTGGTGCCCAGAAAGTTCTTGGCCCCAACCTCAGAGTAATATTTTTATCAATACTATAATGATTTCCTAAAGGTGACTTGTTGTAGGATTTCTGGATTGCTGGGGAGGAAATGTGAAGGTGTGTCTGACCCGGCTACAGAAGGTCACATAATGGATGGCAGTGAAGTCATGGGAAGCTTGCTAGCTTCATTTTCTGTTACTTCTCTTCATCTAGATGAGAGCAGTGTTTATTTAGGAATGTTGTCCCTGCCCTTGGCTTAGAAACAAGTCATAAATTTTACAATCCTCATAGAAGATTTCATTTCTTTGTGCTTTTTCTCTTTGACATAAACTCACGGATACTTTCTCTAAAAATCAGCCCTGAGCTATGCATCAATGTTTCCAAATACATTCCATTACATAAAGTTTAACAATAACTCTGAATAATAATTTTTTTTGGCATGGTCATTCCATCCAATAGCAAGGGAAGGGAAATAACATTTCTTTTTTTTTTTAAGATTTTTATTTTATTTTTTGACAGAGAGAGAGAGAGAGACAGTGAGAGAGGGAACACAAGCAGGGGGAGTGGGAAAGGGAGAAGCAGGCTTCCCTGCTGAGCAAGGAGACCGATGTGGGGCTTGATCCCAGGACCCTGGGATCATGACCTGAGCTGAAGGCAAATGCTAAATGACCGAGCCACCCAGGTGCCCGGGAAATAACATTTCTGAACTCCTACCTATAGCAGGTTCTCTCCCCTTCTCTGTTTTGTTCACTGCTTTACCCTCAGTCCAGGACCTAGCAGGCCTCAGTAGATATTAAATGAATGTATGAACAAAT
Organism: Callorhinus ursinus; assembly: GCF_003265705.2. Classification (NCBI taxonomy): domain Eukaryota; kingdom Metazoa; phylum Chordata; class Mammalia; order Carnivora; family Otariidae; genus Callorhinus; species Callorhinus ursinus. Next base: position 16,543,248 of record NW_027397096.1, read on the forward strand.
GATATTAGAGCAATACTGTGACTCTGTTTATTTTACTTAAATTACCCAGATTAGGAACTAAGAAACCAGGAAACTGATTTCCTACATTTCATGAAAATATTTATAAAATAATAAGATTGAGAATTGAGTTCTCCTTTATACAGAATGTGTTGCATTCTAATTTTTAAAAAAAATTTCCTGCTTTTTAGATTATAGACATTGGCAATAATTTATTTCCTACAGGCATATTCACCATGGCATACTGGTAAACATTATGTGCCTAACCAGTAGATAGAAAAATAGCAAAGTATACATCTTCTAAGAATTTAGTGCTTGAATAGCAGGAAAAATGTGTTAACCCAAACCATGTTATAGATAAATAACTCATGCTGTTAATACTTTCTGCTGATGGTGTCTAAACCTAAAGCAGTGGTCATAGGTAGTCCTCTGCAATATCATATTTTTTACTGCATCCTTTGGGAAAAAAATTATATTTATTACTACTGGAAATTAGTTACTCTTATTAATGTAAATTGCATGATCAAATCCTTAAACAATTTTGATGACTAAAGGTCATAATGGCAAACTAACACCAAAGGATTTATGTGCTATAATCCATTTTGTTCTTTGACTAGCTTTGAAAGAAAGAATCTACAAGAAAGAAATTTTTTAAAAGATCATTGGGTCCCAGGATCTTTCTGGTCTTGACTCATTCTCCAAATCAGCATGTAATACTCTGGAGAATCAGAAACTCCTTTTAGAGTTAGAAACCCTTTCCTCAGAAGAATGCATGTCAGATAGAAACTTGCATGTAATCTCTCAGGATTAAATCTGGTGTGAATTTCAGGTGTCCAGATTCGAGCCTCTCTCTCTATACAATGGAGAGAAAAAACTGACAGGAAATTCAAATAGGAGGATAGACAGAATTATGCCCTCCCCCACCCATATATGTCCATGTCCTAATCCCCAGAAAGTGCAAATATGTTAGGTTACATAGCAAAGGAAAATTAAGATTGCAGATGGAATTATGCTAATCAGTTGACCTTGAGATAGAGACTATCCTGGACCCAATGTCCTTTTAAGTGGAAGAGGGATACAGAAGAGTCTGTGTCAGAGTGATGTGATGTGAGAAAGGCTGAATCAAAGATTGCTGGCTTTGAAGATGGAAGTGGGCCACAAGCCAAGGAACGCAGGCAGCCTCTAAAAGATGGAAAAGAGAAGGAAACATTCTCCTTAGAAAGGAATGCATTCCTGCCAGCATCTTGATTTTAGCCCATTTGGGACTTCTGACCTCAGAACTAGGATTGGGGCACCAGGGTGGCTCAGTCAGTTAAGCGATTGCCTTCGGCTCAGGTCATGATCCCAGGGTCCTGGGATCCCTGTGTCGGGCTCCCTGCTCAGCAGGGAAGTCTGCTTCTCCCTCTCCTCCTGCTCGTGCTCTCTCTCTCTCTCTCTATCTCTCTCTTTCAAATAAATACATAAAATCTTAAAAAAAAAAAGAACTAGAATAATAAATTTGTGTTGTTTCAAGACACTAAGTTTGTGATAATTTGTTATAGTAGCAATAGAAAACCGGTACAATATATATCCCCTTTCCATTTCAATATCACCCTTAATCTTCCTCATTACATCAAGCTTGTCAAGCCCTTCTCCCTCAGACCATTGAATTCTGGAGTCAGAAATCTGCTCTGACGGGGGCTCTGAAGCACAACACTCCCAAGAAGGCCAGCAGATCCACGGAGGGGTCTCTCCACTGATAATCAGCTCGTGGTTTTCATGTCTAGAACTGTGGGCTCTGCCCTTAATCAACTTTAGCCTTTGGTGACTCCATCTTGTCCTTCTCTGTGCCACCTCTGTTGTCTCAGACAAGTTCCAGAAAGAAGAAAGATTCTTAGTTATCAGTAGATTATTTCTTGGCACAATTTTTATCCATTCTTTTTACAAGGATCATCACCTTGTCACCTCCTGGACACTCTGGAATGTGTCTGTAGGGCAGAGCCTTTGTCTTGCTTGATCTCTTTCTTCCTTCATTGTGTTGAACTTATCAACAGATAGGTTTCATTGAATTTTATTTTCAACGTTTAGACTCACAGTTCTTCACCTTCTTCCCCTTTCTTTTCCTCTGTTATCATGCATATCTGTTTTGTTCTTCAAGGACTTCAGGGTTTTTTTACACACTTGAGAGCTTTCTTTTTACCACCAAAAAAATTCCTCACTTATGATATCAAGAAAAGAGATGCCAGATGCCATGCTTTTAAGTTCCACCTTTGATATATTTACACTTCTTTTCTTCCTGTTCCCGTAAGAATTTTATGAGATTTCGTAGGCTTCTGCAAAACATCCCTGCTTTTGAGAAATCAAAATGAATCAGTGTGTGATCAGAGATTATAGAGGATTTCATTTTACATATCACAACCTTAATTGGCCACAATGAAAATTCTACTGGCTGACTTGTCAACAAGCAAATACAAATTAGTATTACTTGACTTTTTTATTATGAGAAAATTAAAAGACTTCAGTGTGTAAGTCTTTAAAAATATTGTAAATCCAACTTCATTTCCTTATTTTGACATGCACTTGAAATGTGCTCCCAGAAACAATCTTTTTTTTTAATTTTTTATTGTTATGTTAATCACCATATATTACATCATTAGTTTTTGATGCAGTGTTCCATGATTCATTGTTTGTTCATAACACCCAGTGCTCCATGCAGAACGTGCCCTCCTCAATACCCATCACCAGGCTAACCCATCCCCCCACCCCCCCTACCCTCTAGAACCCTCAGTTTGTTTTTCAGAGTCCATCATCTCTCATGGTTCGTCTCCCCCTCTGACGTACTCCCCTTTTCTTCCTCTCCTGTTATCTTCTTCTTTTCCTTTTTTCTTAAAATATGTTGCATTATTTGTTTCAGAAGTACAGATCTGTGATTCAACAGTCTTGCACAATTCACAGCGCTCACCGTAGTACATACCCTCCCCAATGTCTATCACCCAGCCATCCCATCCCTCCCACCCCCAACCACTCCAGTAACACTCAGTTTGTTTCCTGAGATTAAGAATTCCTCATATCAGTGAGGTCATGTGATACATGTCTTTCTCTGATTGACTTATTTCACTCAGCATAACACCCTCCAGTTCCATCCACGTCATTGCAAATGGCAAGATCTCATTCCTTTTGATGGCTGCATAATATTCCATTGTGTATATATACCACTTCTTCTTTATCCATTCATCTGTCGATGGGCATCTTGGCTCTTTCCACAGTTTGGCTATTGTGGACATTGCTGCTATAAACATTGGGGTACACGTACCCCTTCGGGTCCCTACATTTGTATCTTTGTGGTAAATACCCAGTAGTGCAACTGCTGGACTGAACGGTAGCTCTAATTTCAACTGTTTGAGGAACCTCCATACTGTTTTCCAGAGGGGTTGCACCAGCTTGCATTCCCACCAACAGTGTAGGAGGGTTCCCCTTTCTCCGCATCCCCGCCAACATCTGTCGTTCCCTGACTTGTTAATTTTAGCCATTCTGACGGGTGTGAGGTGGTATCTCATTGAGGTTTTGATTTGGATTTCCCTGATGCCGAGTGATGTTGAGCACTTTTTCATGTGCCTGTTGGCCATTTGGATGTCTTCTTTGGAGAAATGTCTGTTCATGTCTTCTGCCCATTTCTTGATTGGATTATTTGTTCTTTGGGTGTTGAGTTTGATAAATTCTTTATAGATTTTGGATACTAGCCCTTTATCTGATATGTCGTTTGCAAATATTTTCTCCCATTCTGTCGGTTGTCTTTTGGTTTTGTGGACTGTTTCTTTTGCTGTGCAAAAGCTTTTTATCTTGATGAAATCCCAATAGTTCATTTTTGCCCTGGCTTCCCGTGCCTTTGGCGATGTTTCTAGGAAGAAGTTGCTGCAGCTAAGGTAGAAAAGGTTGCTACCTGTGTTCTCCTTTAGGATTTGGATGGACTCCTGTCTCACGTTTAGGTCCTTCAACCATTTGGAGTCTATTTTTGTGTGAGGTGTAAGGAAATGGTCCAGTTTCATTCTTCTGCATGTGGCTGTCCAATTTTCCCAACACCATTTGTTGAAGAGACTGTCTTTTTGCCATTGGACATTCTTTCCTGCTTTGTCAAAAATAAGTTGACCATAGAGTTGAGGGTCCATTTCTGGGCTCTCGATTCTGTTCCATTGATCTATGCGTCTGTTTTTGTGCCAGTACCATACTGTCTTGATGATGACAGCTTTGTAATAGAGCTGGAAGTCCGGAATTGTGATGCCGCCAGCTTTGCTTTTCTTTTTCAAGATTCCTCTGGCTATTCGGGGTCTCTTCTGGTTCCATACAAATTTTAGGATTATTTGTTCCATTTCTTTGAAAAAAGTGGATGGTATTTTGATGGGGATTGCATTGAATGTGTAGATTGCTCTAGGTAGCATTGACATCTTCACAATGTTGATTCTCCCAATCCATGAGCATGGAACGTTTTTCCATTTCTTTGTGTCTTCTTCAATTTCTTCCATGAGTATTTTATAGTTTTCTGAGTACAGATCCTTTGCCTCTTTGGTTAGATTTATTCCTAGGTATCTAATGGTTTTGGGTGCAATTGTAAATGGGATCGACTCCTTGATTTGTCTCTCTTCTGTCTTGTTGTTGGTGTATAGGAATGCCACTGATTTCTGTGCATTGATTTTATATCCTGCTACTTTACTGAATTCCTGTATGAGTTCTAGCAGTTTTGGGGTGGAGTCTTTTGGGTTTTCCACGTACAGTATCATATCATCTGCAAAGAGTGAGAGTTTGACTTCCTCTTTGCCGATTTGGATGCCTTTGATTTCTTTTTGTTGTCTGATTGCTGTGGCTAGGACTTCTAATACTATGTTGAATAGCAGTGGTGAGAGTGGACATCCCTGCCGCGTTCCTGACCTTAGGGGAAAGGCTCTCAGCCTTTCCCCAGAAACAATCTTTTTGTTTGCATTGAGTTTCCCTAAATTGTCAAATCAATTTTTCATTTTTACACCTGTTTAATACATTGTAATTTTATACATATTAACTTTAATTTTCCTTTCCACATATCACCCTTTAACTTCTAAATAGTTTATATTCTAACCTGAGCATTATTCATATTCATACAATTCATATTCAAACAATTCCCTACTGTCAGCCATAAGTTTCTTTTCTCCTTTTGACCACCATCAGTCCCAGTGACTTCATGAGCAAAAATTTCCCTCTTTCTAAAAAGTTATTATTTCTATTATTATTATTATTTATTTATTTTACTATTATCATCATTATTATTACTACTTTCAGCTTTTGAAGGCATAGAAAGTCTACAGACACTTTGTAATAAAATAGACTACATTCACCAATAATGCCTTCTTGACCTCCTTCCTGGGCCAAAGTCTGAGATAAAACAGTAAATAAACTCACTATCCTCACAGAGCTTGCAATCTAATGATGCAAACCCAAATCCACTTATTTCTATGGAACAGGGATCAAGGAAAATGAAAGTAAAATGCTTTGCCTGTGATGTTTGGCACAAATTAATATTTACCATGATGACAACGATCATGGACAAATGATGAAGAAGATGATTATTCTCTTGCTGTAGAGGGTACAGCTGTAGCCACAGGGTATTTAGATTACCAGCTCCAAGATTTTCTTTGGAACAGTGAAAAGGGTTTGTATACTTCTGCCACACTTCCATGAAAGCTTAAGCCCCAGAATCAGATGGACCTGAATTCAAATCCTAGCTCCACCCCTGACTAGCAGTGTGACTTTAGGCAGTTACTCATTTTCAAACCTTATTTGTTCTCATCTAAAAATTGTGTATAAGAGTTTTTAATCCCATAGGGGTTCGGTGAAGATTAACCATGAAAATTACAGTGCATTCAGTACAAAACTTAGGATCCAATAAGTGTTTAATAAATATTAGCCATAAAAAACATTAGTATCATTTAATTCCAGATTAAATTCTGAAGCTTTGGTCTTCCAGGATGAGAAACATAACACAAATACTCATTAAAGAGGTGAGTGCTTTTATTTGTGTGTTTGTTCTGCAGGAGTATGAATTGAAAGCAATTTCATAGCCAACAGTATTCTGAAAGATTAATTTGGAGGCACTGTTCAGAACAAACTAGAAGGAGTATAAGAGGCAGGAGAACAGTAAGAAAGCCACAGACGTCATAGAGATCTAAAGTTATAAAGGTCTGTATTGATGAGCTCTTACTCAAATTGGCTTGACTGTGTTAAGTATTTCAGGGCATTCTTTGAATTTTTCTTTTCTCCTGGTTTCCTTGATTCCATGCCTTACTTGCATAGCCAGACAAAGGCCGATAAAAATGAATTTTGACCTCAATCTCTGTCTTAGTCTGTTCAGGGTAGTATAGAAAACTACCATAGACTTGGTGGCTTAAAATTACAGAACTCTATTTCTCACAGTTCTGAAGGCTGGAAAGTCCAAGATAAGGCACTTGCATATTCAGTGTCTGGTGAGAACTCTCTTCCTGGCTCATAGAGGGTCATCTCCTCACCCAAGGGACAAGAAAGCTCTCTGGATCTCTTTCATAAGGGTACTAATTCCATTCATGAGGGTTCCACCCTCATCACCTAATTGCCTCCCAAAGGCTCCATTTCTGAATATCTTCATATTGGGAATTAAGACTTCAACATATGAATTTGGGGGTGCACAAACATGCATTCTATAGCACTTCATTTTTATCAATTGTCCTGGCCCTTTTTACTTGTTACTTCAAGTATTTTGTTCTTCCGTTACTTGTGTGGTTCCTGTGTCTATTATTAACTAGGTAATAAGATACAGACCCTGGAGCCAAGACAGTCTCCAGGGTAGAAACTGAAATCAAAGTCAAGCAAAATGTGCAACCAAATCATGAATATGAAGGGGCCAAGCCAAGCAAGAGATCCCGGGTACTAGGAAAGAGGACAAGAATCTGAGAAACAAGAACTTTTTTTTCATGGCTGCATTGTCCATTTAACTGAACTAAGATCAGAGAGTGCAATGATTTGCAACAGGCATGGCCTTGTGGAGCTTATACTCTATGGGGCAGGCAGGCACCAATCAAATAATTGTAAGATCGAACCAGGGTAATTCCTACCGGAGTGATATCCCCAGAGCAGTGCAAGAAAGATTTGACCTGGTCAGGGAAGTCATGAAAGGTTTCTCTGAAGAAGGGACAACTGAACTGAGATCTGCAGGATGATCACTGACTCAGGTTGAAATAAAGGGCATGCCAAGCCTCAGGGGCAGTCTTCCGAATCTCAGGTGCTTCTTATAAGGCCCAGTGGAAAGTGTGACTGAAGTTGCCTAGGACCCTAAGATGCTCAACATTCTTACATTTGAACTCCTTTGGCTTTGTCCACCATTCTTCCCATGGACTTCTACTTTCTGAGTATAGCAGGTCAGAATTTGTCCTGTGTCCCTTCCAAATCTTGGTGGCTTTGAGTACCAGAAAAAGAAACAGCCTCCAGGCATCTAGATCCCACCCCAGCAGTCACCTGTATGTCCAGATATTTTGTATACGTGGCTTAGCCTTGCCTGGGAGGGACTCTACACATTTTACCTTCGACTTCTTTCTTATATCCATTCCTCTTACCTCATGCTCTTCTCCTATCCTATTATTTTGAGACTTGCCTTAGGTCTGTACTTCCCCAATATCTCTTAGATATTGTCTCTTCTGATACTACCTTTACTTGTAAGCACACCCCATACTCTCTGGACCATACATTCTAAAGAGTGGGCAGCAAAGACAGAGTCAATTTGAGACAAATGGTCATTGAGATGCCTAATCACCAATGTGCTTTCTGGCAACTAGGCAAGAACAGCAAGCAATCACTAAATGAAAATAGGGTTCCTTGTACTCGGGGATAAACAGAGCTTCCCTGTCTTCTTGCTTCAGTGCTCACATCTGCAGCTGTCAGTGAACATTCTCGAATGCCTTGCTGAACATGGGAGGAGGAAGAGTCTCAGGGCTTTGCTTATTCTCAGGATTCTGCTCCTGCTCTTATTCTGTCCCCATCAGCTTCCGAGGAATCTGAGTGGCCCCATCATCACTATCCTCCCTCTTTCTACGCTGCAACACCCAGTGGCTGCTCACCGTGCCCCTCCGATGACCAGAGCTCACACTGTGTTCTCCTGTTCACCACACCCCTGTACTGATAAACTCACTGAACACACACGCTGCCCCGAAGGAAGAGGAAAGAGTGGGACTGACACCGAGAGAGGCAGCACGACCTACCCAAGACTTGCTGGCAAGTGAGTAGCAGAGCTGGGATTAGAACTCTCGTCTCCTCGCTGGGGTCTCTATGCTTTTTCCACTAAGTTATATTTGTTTTTGTTTGAATGTTTTATTTGAAAATAGGGGGTGTTTTCGCCAAGAAAAGTGTGCTGGTTAGCTTCTGTTTTCCTGTCTGAGAAGACTCTCCACCCTCTGAAGGGCTGCAGGCAGCCTCTACATCTGCCTCATCCTCTGGTTTCCCATTGGGTTCAGTGAATAGGGAGCCCTGGCCCGAGGTAAGGGTGTGGAAATAATGAGATCAGAGTAGTGTCAGCCCCACCCCCTCCTTGCTGGACGGGGATTGTAGTCATTGTGCGCCCCCACCCAAGGCCTTGGTTCCTGTTCAGTGCCCCTCCTGTGCCTCTCTCTGAGATCAGACGACCGCTCTTTCCTCTCATCCACCTCAGAGCCGGGGACAGTAATGGCTGCCAGCTCTCGTTAGTTCTTGCGTGTCTCCCCATCCCCTGTGGATTTCCCTTAACTCCCCAACCCTCTTGTAAATGGTCATTTCATTAAATTTTCCTCCATTGTCCCACTTGTGGGGACCCTCTGTTTCCTTTCAGAACAAGGATTCATACAAAGGCTTGTGAAGAAGACTCTGTTTATTCCACTCAACCATAAAGCACCTGTCCCCTGAACCCTTTTGCTCTCCTTAAAGTCACTAATGGGCATATTTCACATCTTGCGAAGGATGTTTACTGTGTGGGGCTCCTCAGAGACCAGCAGTATCCCCAGACTCCCACTCTCTCCTACCTCAACATGGCCCACTGAGCCTCCAGGTGGGATTTCCACCAACTTCAAGGAGAAAATACCACCCCCATACAGAAGGGTCAGGATGGGCATTCATCGACAGGATCTTCACTTCAGTGTAAGGGGAAACTGATGGATTAGTAAAAGAAGACCCTTCTGGGCCTGTCTTTGGGAAGTTAATGTTGGTCCTCTACCAACAAGAGCACTCTGAAATCCCTTTATGAGAAGTAGTCTTTGGCCCTGGACTGCTGGAAGTGCTTGTTTTCTGTGGCTAGCTTGGTGATCTGAACAGCAGAGTCTCCTTCGGGGAGGTCTCTAGGATACAGGATTCCCAGGCCCCGTCCCACTACCACAGTACACCCCTGAGGGGCCCTAAACAATGTTTCCAGTGACCGGCCAGAGGTCTGAGAAAATCCATGGGAGGTTCCTAGTCTCGGGGCTCTCAGCATCTTTACCCCACCATCGTCCCATGCCACATCTTTCCCCTCCCCATACTGTGTCTAAGCCACTTGGAAATTGTCAGTGACTGCGTCTCCAAGCAACATAGGGCCCCGCAAAGCAAAAGGCCTGGACAATGTCAGTTTGCAATGATCATGATTCACTCTTTGAAAAAACTCTGCTATAAGACAATCACCTGGTCTAGCCACTCTGGCCCAGATAACTCCAATGTTATTGTTATTCTCTGCAAAACTGTTTTAACTTCCCGAAGATTTTCCAAGTTCTCTATTTCCTTAGATCCACCTTGCAAATCTATACTGTTGGCAGGACAACTACTGTTATCCTGTTTTCACAGAGAGATGAGGAAACTGAGATTATGATTGAAGTCCTCAGAGCTAGCTGTTGGCAGGACTGGGATTCGAAATTAGGTCTTCTTACGTTCCCTGGCTTCCCAGTCCCCTCCTTTCCATTCTATTAAGTTTCATCTCATGATGTTTATATGCACAGCCTATCAGTGTTCTTATTGAAAGTGCTCCGAATGCTATTTCAACAGTGTTCTTATTCTTACTAGTGTTACAGGAAATTCCAAATCAATTGTGCCCCCAAAAGTTTTGTATTCTTCAAGTTAAAAAATTCATCTATAAAACATTTGATCGTTGAAAGTACAAAAATACTGTGGTTATAATTTCAAAGCAGCCCTAAAACCCTAACATAGTAGAGGAAGCTGAATAGCACTGAACCCTGAATTCTACTACGGTCTACCTCCCTCGCCTAGAGCGTGAAACTCTGCACAGCCCCAGGGAGTGTGGAGCTTCCCAGAGGGAACTGTAGGCTCTCTAGAATTAAGTGCCTCTGTGCCACAATCCAGGACAGGGGCCCAACAGCAGCCTTTCTAAAGACTAGTTTCTGCCAAGTTGAGTATCAGAAGTGGAGAACTAGCCTCCCTGTGTCAGAAACTTTCCCACTCACAAAGCTGGGCATATCATGTGTCCCGGCACTGAATGACCCGGGAAGAAAAAAGCCTCATTACCGTTGCTGGTATTCCCCTTCTGTGATGGCGCAGAGGGGATTAAATACTGGCGGAGCTGGCACCTCCTCTAGAGATGCTCACCAAGTGTGAGGGAGAGATGCATGAGCTGTGAGAGCAGAGAAGGAGGTTGTTCCTATTTAGCACCCTTTATTTTTTCATTTCACCGTATTCACCATTAGTGAGGTGAATTTCAAACAGGCTCCACACAGTCCCCGCCCTCGACACCCCACAGGGGATCTCAGCTAATCCTCTCTCCGGATCAACACCAAAATGGAAGAATAGCTCTTCAATATTCTCTGACCACCAACGATGCACCCAGCCCTGTCCTAGGCCCTGAAATACACATAAATGAGGATCAATCTCTGTCCTTGAGGAATGTGTTTTTGAGATGGAGCATCAGACAGCAAAATAGAATAAAGAAAAAAGAATTGCTATTTTTTCGCCAAACCTTCCTTCCAAGCTTGTTATCTGGAAACCTACTTTTTCTTTCTTTCTTCTGAGTACCCTGATTAATTTGCTTGAGCAAAGATGGACACGGATTTGAGTTGGAGAAAAGGAGGATGAAGGAGCAAACATAAGATGGAGAAAATAAATTACATTTCTTGGGGCTAATTCCAGAGGGCAAAGGTGATGGGGAAACGAGAGAAGCTGGGGCTGAGCAAGGTGCTAGTGAAGCTGACGCTACGCCTGGAGAACAAGACAGCAAGCAGCTGTAGAAATATCCCGCGAGTGAAGTGGCTGAGGCTGATAGAATGGAGATGTCTAATGTTCTCTCTGAAATTGTTTGCACTGCTGCCCTGTAAATTCTCTCCACTCCTTCTTCCAGTAACATCCACTCCACACGAATTGCCTCTTGCAAGGGTAGATTTTGCAAATACAGAGGAAAGGCCTGCATTTTCTGTCTGGGCTGAGATGGGGCAGAACTCACACACATCCAGCACACGCAGGATGGTGACAACCCACAAGCCAAGGATGCGGTCCTATGACCCAGTGTGGAAACCCCGGGGGCAGGGACGTGTGGTCTGGATCTCTACCAAGCATAGAGTTGGAGGTTCAGGAAAACTGCTCAAGTTCTTATGGGGAAAGTGACTTTTGTCATATGCGCTGCTTTGAAAAAAATTAAGTGAAATGTTAAAAGTGCTTATTAGAGGTTAGGGAACAATATTACAGGATCGGGTGGAGAAACTAAAGGAAGGAGAGATGGAGGATCAGGGTTGAGAGGGCTTTACGGAGAAGGGAAACCTTAAGCAGTGCTTGAAAAAACAATAGTGAGCATTTCACCAGATTGGGAAGGAACAGAGGGAGGGAAAAAGGAAGAAGGAAGGGTATTCTAGGTAGAGTTAATGGCTTATGCCAGGGTTCCTCCACCTCGGCACTATTGACATTTGGGGCATTTTGGTTTCATTACCATATGGAACAGTTCTGTGTATTGTAGGATAGTTAGCTGTATTTCTGGCCTCTACTCACTAAATACCAGTATTTACTCACCAATACCACCCCGCTCCCAGGGAGACAAATAAAAATGTCTCCAGATATTACCAAATATCTCCTGGGGGACAAGGCACACGGCATGTTTAGGGGATGAAGTACCATGAGACTGAAGCCCAGTATCCATAGACATTAGTGGGTAAGGTAAGACAAAAATAAGGTTGGTTAGTAATTTGTGGCCAGGTGGTAGAAGGGGGGCTCGATGCTTGCAATGGACTTGACATTGTTCTCTATGCCACAGAAATTAAGATGGGAATTTTAAGCATAAATGGCACAGTCCAATCTAAATTTCAAAAAGATAACCAGAAGCAATATAGAAAAGACTTGGAAGGGCAAATTCTGGGGTCAGGGAATTCAATTAGTTTATATGTCCACTTAGAAAACAGATACATATATCCAGCTTCCTTGTCGCTCTGTCTGCAGACTAGTCTGTGACTCTCATCCTGAGGACTTCCACTTAGAAGCAGCCAAACATGCCTGGCCTTGACTCGGCACTAGTAGCTTGTTTTTCTGAAGGCTGAGAACACCTGCAGCTCTGCTCCCCCTTATTTTAGCAACAATTCTTGAAGCAGCCAGACGTTTACACCCAGAAGCCCTTTCAACTGTTTGTTGTGTTGTTGCTAACGAGCCTGGGGTCTAAAAGGGGTTCCCAGGGCGTGTTGACTAGCTATCTGCTACCCAGGGAGCCAGGGACATGGCTTGCGCAGGGGCTGCTTGGCTTAAGCACCATGAACAGAACTGGTGGTTATTTAAAGCCTCCAGCAGCAGTGTCAATGTCGCTTTGACATTTTATTTTTTTAAAGATGCTTTCAGGGGCCAGACTGATGCTTCCACTTAGCCTTGCTAATTTGGGATTTGGGCTGCACTTAATAAACAGCTGTTGTAACATCTCCAGATTCCTAGCAAAAATGGGGGTGATTTAGGGAATCTGCTTTTGGCCCGCTCAGGATTTGGGTAGTTGAGTTTTCTCTTTTGGGAATGAGACCCTGTGCAAAGTAGGTTCAGGATTTCTATAACATTTGGGACAAATAAAATGTCCTTGATTATGAAGAATACATGAATTTGACAAATACATACTGAATGTCTACTGTGGTCCAAGCAACGAAAAGAGCTTTCTAAAACTCCCATCCTGGTAGACTTCACAAAGACAATCACCTCCAAATATGGTTACCCCAAGGAAGCCATTCCTTCATTTACTTGTTTAGTTATTGAATAAGCTATATGTAGGGTACATTCTTTGTGCAGGCACAATAGTCCTAGGTATACAATGAAGAAAGTCTACATTCCCTGACCTAGAGAAATGTATATACCAGCACAAAAGAACTTATATACAATGATATACTGATATAAAAATCTGTGTCTTAATTATAAGAAATAAGAGCAGAGAGAAGTTCCTAAACTCTCCCTGGGAATGAAGGACAGCTTTGCAGAACACGATTTGCTCAGAGAGAGCCAAAACCAGGTCTGTTTTTGTATACCACTATACTTTTGGTGCCTAGTACCGTAACTCACACACAGCAGGCGCTCAAATGTTTATTAAATGAATGAATTAATGAGGTAGTGATTATGCTGGCCCCATTTGGAGGTTCCATATAGTCTTGGCACCAAAAAACACAAGATACCCAACCCAGAGTCCTTCTGAGTCTTCAAGTGGCCATGAGTACTAGCAGGGGTAACTTCAAAAATGCCAAGACCCCTAATTTTCTAATACGCTCACAATACAGTAAGCTGCCAAGATATTCATGTGAGTTCTCGCCTTTGAAATATTCCTTAAGGCAATGTGTTTCTCATTTTGAGGTTATTATAAGACAAAGGAACATTTTCCTTGATTAGCTTGTTCTTCAGAAATAGAGCATGGAAAACAAGCATGTAACTTCTCAAAGCTCTGGAAAATATGAGATGGGACTAAAAGGTCTGGGCATTATTCCCTTTGGCTTGGCTCCATCAGAACCCTCAAGGTCCTTTGTAGCAAAACTCTGCTTAAAGTATAAGATACTTCGCAACCTAATTCTTGTCATGGAGAATGCTCTAATGTAGCGAAACTACTCTGTATTGGGCATTAAGAGGGTTTGGGGATTTTTTTCCTTTTAAACATGAGTTAATGTCTCTTCCTCTTTCACTTCTGCTGCCTTCTCTACCCTGCCTCAGTATCACAGTCTCAGTGAGTATCACATGAAATCAGACTGTGAATGCTTTGTAGGAGGCCAAATACTGTAGAAACATTCAACCCAACAAATGTTTACTGAGTGCTACACCGGACAATTTGAGGAAGAACTGTGATAAGAACCAGATTCCACCATCAATGAACTTACTAGCTATTTAGAAAGACATGCATGAAAAGATACCTATAATACCTGGCAGAGTGGGACATATTACATAATTCTATAAGATCTTTTAAAATCTTAAATGAGACTAAGGAGAAAAGACCCAAATGGATTAATTCAAACTAAATCATTAGTTTTTTATTGCTGCATAACAAATTACCGCAGATTTAGTGACTTAATGGAACAACCTTTAACTTTTTCACAATTTTTATAGGTCAGAAGTCTGGGCACAGCGTAGTTCTGTTCTCCACTCAGGGTCTTAGAGGCTGCAAAGGAAGTATCAACTAGGCTATGTCTCATCTGGAGTTCATGGTCCTCTAGCTCATGTGGTTGTTGGCAGCATTCAGTTCCTTGCTCCTTGCTCACTGTCAACTCTTAAAGGCTGCTCACTCTCAACTCTTAAAGGCTGCTCTTAGGTCCTAGAAGTCACTCTCAGGTCCTTGCCACTTGACCCTCTCCATCTTCAAAGCCATCAACAACAACCAAAAAACCTCCCTCTCCACATGTTGGATTTCCTTCCTCAAGAAGAACCCAGTCTCTTTATAGGGCTTACTGATTAGATCAGTTCCATTAATGATAATCCTCCCTTCTCAAAGTTAAGTGTGCCATATAACATAAAAACAAGAATGCCATTCCATCATATTCACAATTCCCACTCATGCTCGAGGGGAGGGGATGATACAGGAGTATACACCAAGGGGGAGGAATTTTGCCTTATACATAGAGAATTCTGCCTCACACATAGCTCCTCATCCAAGTCTCCTAACGCCCTAGGAGCAATGCTTTCTGTCACTAACACTGTAGTAGTGTGCATCTGGCAGGCTTCAAGGGCCTTAATTTTGCTACCCAGCCAAGCCTCTGTCTGTCCTGTCTGGTGGTCTCATGGAGGCGACCCAAGAGTATACAAGACTCTAATTGTGCCAGGTATTCTAGTGCTTTGTATACATTATCTCATTAGCCCCCACAGCAACCTGTATAGTACACATTGTTGGGTGTTTTTTACGACTGAAAATTGAGGCTTAGTCCTCAAAACCATACAGCTTGGGAGACTGGAGTCAGGATTTAAACCCAACTCTGTCTTCATGCCCATTCTTTCTCTACTGCACATTAGAAACTTGCCATGACTAAAACACCTGAGCACCCCACCCATGCCTTCCTCCCATGATGCTACGCACATTCTACAAATACCTCATTCAGAACACTGCTGGGCACATACATTTACATTAGAAGATGGGAGCTATGTGTCCCAGATTTTCAGAGATAGTCCCAATTTCAAAAAGATGGTCCTGATGTCAGCTTATATCTTTGATGTTGGTACTGAACATTTCTTTACCACATTAAGAATTCAGAGAGCATGACCAGAAAATAGAAGAAAGGTCTCATTTCTCTTTGGAGATTTATAGAATTTATCCTCCAGGAAGAGTATTTATATCCCTGCATAGAAAAGGGTCATTAATACTGTCTAATCAGTATGTGTAGAATTTGGCTATGCCCACTGAGAGATGAGAGACCCTTCTGCAAGCTGCAGGAACTCCCTATGTTGCTGTTTGGTACACACACACACAAGAGGATTTGATTGTGATAACTCCTTCTTCACTTTATTGACATAATTTTTCTGTTTGGGATTATCTGAGAGGTTCAGAAATTCAAATACTTCATAAAGAAATAAAGAGCTATTCTCTAGATAACCTAGTATTAGTGTGGTTTCTTAATGTTATCTACAGAGGGTTATCTAACCTAGTGCTTCCCAACCTTTCCCTCAATCCTTTTCACATCATGACAAGCACAGAAAAGATGTGAAGGCACAATGGGATAATTAGGTGAGGCTGCCCACAGTTGGAAGCCACTGCCTTGGGTCTCTGACTACTCTCAGACCATTTTAGGCCTGAAAGAACTAAAGGAGGTAGGATGTCCACATACCTATAGCCTATTTGAGACCCAGACACAGAAGTTGGGAAGCTCTTCTTGACTCAGTAGAGCACTTAATTAGTAATTGAGTACTGTCAGGTGTTCCAATTAATAATTATTTATTGAGTGATCATTATATGTCAAGCACTGAGTCTAGGTGTTAGGAATACAGAGGTGAATAAAAGAATCCCATCCTCAAATAACTCACATACTCCATCATTAGCATAGAAAATCATTTGCATCTTTGTGCAAATCTAATCGGTGGACAATGGCCACCTTAGGTACTAGTTGAGAAGGATTCCTGAGGCCTCCAGGTGCAGAAGGGGGAAAAGTGTGCTCACTTAACCATACTTGCCATGTGGGGGAACAGCAAAATCAGCATAAGCATGCAAGCCACCTTCTTGCCAACCCTGTTCTTTTAATAGCATATACTGCAGTTAAAAGGCCATTATAGGTTCTACTTTCAATTGTGACATATTATTCATACGACTATGTTGTGTTTTTATTATCCTCCCTAGTAATTACCATTGTGTTTAGTAATCAACAGCACTGATTTACGCAAGTTACTTTCAAGTCAATCACTCCAGCACTTAAAAACAATGGCTTTGAATGGAGTTATTTCCTGGGAGAATGTTAAATGTTTCCGAGTTCAGATAGCCAAGGAAAGGCGGCTCCCTGTGTGTAAGGGAAGAGAATGAAAAGTTTTCTGGCAGCTGGACCAAGATAAAGTGTTCAAATAAGTGCCATAGTGGCTTGGGAGTGAATGGGAGTAACTCACCATTTCCTGCCTAAATTTGTACTGTTGGATACATTCAGCCACCTCACGCAGCATGCTTTTAATTACTGATACAAATCCTGATAGAGTTCTCAAGGGATCAGGAATAACCTTTAGCCATTCTGTCTGGAAACAATAGCAGAACTGCAAAGGAAAGGTAGTCAGTGCAAGTGATTCCAAGGAAACTCCTTTACGTCCCATTTATTGTCTAAGCCTCACACCACTGAGCTAATTGCCTATAGATCTGGGTTCCAACCCAAGATTTTTAACTTATAAGGGCAGACTCTATGTTTCAGCAGGCTAAAGGCTGGACCTAAAGCCTGGGAAGGAATGGAGGAAAGGGTTGGACTCATTGGTGAACAGTGCCATGGTCTCATACTGTAACTGAAGGAGAGAAAGTGGAAGAAAACTGCCCCTTACTTAAGGCATACTCTATACCAGTTGCTTTAGATCTTATTATGTGTAAAGGAAGTAATTTTTAAATACCAATAAGTGGCTGGGGCGCCTGGGTGGTTCAGTCGTTGAGCGTCTGCCTTCAGCTCAGGTCATGATCCTGGGGTCCTGGGATCAAGCCCCACGTCGGGCTCCCTGCTCGGTGGGGAGCCTGCTTCTCCCTCTCCCACTCCCCCTGCTTGTGTTCCCTCTCTCGCTGTCTCTCTCTGTCAAATAAATAAATAAAATATTTAAATAAATAAATAAATAAATAAATAAATAAATAAATACCAATAAGTGTCTTTGAAAGTACTCACAAACATGGGCCAGAAAAGGGGAATAGTATCTCTTGCCCATGGGTGTGGCATAAGGACCCTAAAAAGGCAGTTCTCAGATGCACTGTGCAAAGAGAGACTCAAGTCAGAAACAAATAGATCACCTTAAATTTAGACACCAGTCCAAACAGGATGAGGTGAAAAAAGGAACCTCAGGTTTGCAGATAAAAATGGCAGGGACCCATGAGAGTACACGCCAGATCTTTCTACCTCTCCTTACTCCAGACCTGCCTCCTGGAATCCCAGCCAAGACCATAGGTGGCCTACCTACCCCTTGTGCCATGAAAGAAATTCAATAGGTATTGGGTCCTGCCAATTTAAAAGCTTTTCAATGCGACTGTGAGTTTCTTAAGGGGAATGATGAAATGAAGGAACAAATATGTTTGTTTCATGAGCAAGGTCAATCCCACTTTCTGACTGCATTTGAACTGGGGTGGTTGAAATTTATTCTATTGAAAACATTGGTATAGATTGAATTTTCTTCCCAAGAGGCTAATTCTTCAAAAATAAAAACAACCAATAAAAAGGGCAAACCAATTTCAGAGGAAAAAGAGTATGTGGGAAGAAGACCCTGAACACTATAGTATTTCTTTGGGGCTGATCCACCTCTGCTTTAGCCAAGAGTCATAAAATTCGCTCATTTTAAGTGGGAATAGCATAGCAAGTTCACCCCCCATCTATCATCAGTTCCAGAGAGACATCTGTTTATGAAAAGAGTTTGTTAACTAGATGTAATTGGATTCTCTTGAGAAACACAGTAACCTCAACTTGGAACTCTCTGTTCATTTATGTAATCTGTGATATGAATTATGATAAACAGAAACTCTACATTGACAATGGACAAAGATTTGAACTATTTCTCCACCTTTGAAAATAAAATAAAAACATCCCTTTCCTTAGGTGTAGAAATTTACAGGGTACAAGTGCCTTTTGAAATTCTATCATATGTAATCCTCACCATGATGCCCATGATAACAAGTAACCTGGGGCTCAATCAGGTTAAATGACTATTCGAGGTCACTCAAAGCTAGGACTTTTATCCAGTTCTTTGTATCCCAAATCTGGAGTGTTTTCCACCGTAGCAGAGAAATCTGCAAAAAGGTATACAATCCTGCCTTCCATTTCCCTGGGAACACAAGCAATGAATGAAGTTGGTATTATTGCCATTTGTTATTTTGCTAAACAAAGTGGGACTCCATCCCTTCCCCTCATAATTAAACATAGATTGAAGAGCTGATCTCCATTTAACTGAGAGCAGAAAGAGAAAACACTGATTTGTTTTACAGCTGCAGGGATTTGCAAACCATAAAGCAGAGAGGTCTGTGCATACTCAGAGTGCTGAGTGCATGGTGCTTTGAGGGATGGATAGCAATTGAATCCATAGAATGAGACATCTCACAGAATGGAACACATTCGCTTTTCAGATCTGGAGGACTTATATAGTTACTTCCACAGACATTGGCAGGGGCAATTTAGGTTCTTTCAATTATTAGAGTGATTCTGGTGCAGAACAGGTAGCCACTTGAGTGGGTAGAGAACCAATTGCGTGTCCTCTCTTGCTCTTGGGCTCTGGAGTGGTAAATCCAAATACCTTTAAGAATGACAGGACCTCTGGGACACCTGGGTGGCTCAGTTGGTTGAGTGTCAGACTCTTAGTTTCTGCTCAGGCCATGATCTAAGGGTCCTGGGATGGAGCCCTGGGTCAGACTGCACTCAGCAGGCAGTCTGCTTGAGATTCTCCCTCTCCTTCTCCCTCTGCCCCTCCCCCTGTTCATGCTAGTGCGTGTGCGTGCGCGCGCTCTCTCTCTCTCAAATAAATAAATAAAATCTAAAAAAGAAAAAAAATGATGACAGGACCTCATTCCCAATCTCCTCAGAGGATGCATGCCTAATACCTATTTCTTATAAGAGAAGGGGGAACAGAGGCAGAGCTGACAGCCAGCTGGGAAGATACATCACCTACAAGTCTTTACTTAGGCACAGGTTCGTTAGGTACAGGCCTCTACACCTTGAGGAACTTGCCCCATGAGAGCCCAAGTCCCATTCCTACACCTGAGAGCCAAGGCCTGGAGGGGACCGGGTGGTGGCAGGACTCTCAGCCTACGGGGAGGGAGTATAGGCAGTAATGAGTCCCCCTTGTCTCTGGGCTGGGTAAGGACAGACCCAAATGAGCACTTGTATCTCCAGTACTTTGCCTGGGGAAGCCTAAAACTTATCTCTTCCCCAGTGATAACATATCTGGGAACCAAGCCCTAGATCCCAATATCAAACCATCTCTTCCCATAACTTCAAATATTACCTAGATGCTCATGATTCCAAAACCTTTATCTTCCATTTGTTCTCTGTATTTAAGAGACTAGGGTTTTTTTTGTTTCTTTTGTTTGTTCATTTGTTTTGTTTCTCGTTTTCCACATAAGTGAAATCATATGGTATCTGTCTTTCTCTGTCTGAGCAGCAATAAACCCTCTATGTCCAACCATGTTGTAGCAAATGCAAAATCTCATTCTTTTTTATGGCTGAGAATATTCCATACTGTACATGTATACCACATCTTCTTTATCCATGCATCTACTGATGGACACTTGGGTTGATCCATATCTTGGCTATTGTAAGTAATGCTTCAATAAACATAGGTTTACATATATCTTTTCAGTTTAGTGTTTTTGTTTTCCTTGGGTAAGTACCCAGTAGTGGAATTACTGTATCACATGCTATTTCTATTTTTAATTTTTTGAGGAACCTCCATACTGTTTTCTGCAGTGGCTGTACCACGCATTGCATTCCCACCAACAGGGCACATCCTTGCCAACATTTGTTATTTCTTGTCTTTTTGATTCCTGCCATCCTGACAGATGTATGGTGATACCATTATGTCGTACACCGGAAATTAATATAACACAGTATATTAATTGTACTTCACAAAAACAACATCATCAACAACAACCAAAACCTTTATCTTCATTACAGATCCATCTCCAGTGTTCTAAACCAGGGGTCAGCAAACTTTTTCATAAAAGGTCACATAAATTCTTTATCACACAGTCATTTCTTTCTCTTTTTTTTTTAACATAAAAATATAAAAGGCATTCTTAAACTGGCTCCGGGCTGTTTGGCCCTCAGGCCACACTTTGCTCACTGCTGCTCGGGACCGCTCTCTACTCCATGCCTTACCCTTCCCCCCTACCCCTAGCTCTCTTACTTCTGCCACCTGACGTACCTTTCATTTTCCTCAATAGCAGCAAATCTTCAATTCTGAGAAAAACAGGATGTTTAGGGATGCCGTATATCATGCATAGGCACGCTAAATAAAACTGGGTGGTTTTATTAGTTTATTAGTTATCTATTGCTCTGAAGCAAACTACCCAAAAGTTTGTGACTTAAGAACAAACATTCATCATTATCAACCCTGTGGGTCAGGGATGGGTCATTGGCTGGGTAGTTCTGGCTCAGAGTCTCCCAGGAGACGCTGTCAAAATACTGAGCAGCTGGACAGATCCTAAAATTTATGTGAAAATGCAAAACATCTAGACTAGACAAAACAATTTGAAAAAAAAAAAAAGCAAGGTGTAGGAACTTCCTGTCCCAATTTCAAAGCATAGTATAAAGCTACAGTTATCAGGATCAGTGTGGTACCATGCCAGAAATAAGTACTGAGATTTATAGTCAATTGATCCTTAACAAAGATGCAGGGCAATTCACTGAGGAAAAGGCAGGTTTATTCAGCAAATGATGTTAAGAAAATTGAACTCAGACCCTCACCTCACACAATACACAAACATTAACTCAAAATAGATCATACACTTGAACTTAAGAGCTAAAACAACAAAACATTTAGAGGAAAATGTAGGAGAAAATCCTCAAGACCTCAAGTTAAGCAAAGATTTTTATAGATGTGACACTTAAAGTATGATTCTCAAACAGGGGAGAAGGATAAATTATACTTCATCAAAATGGCCCAAACTTTGGTCCTTCGAAAGACAATGAAAATGAAAAGTCAAGCAACAGCCTGAGGGAAAATATTTGCAAAGTACTCATCTGATAAAGGACTTAAGAATTTTAAAAGAGCATTAAGAATTTAAAAAGAACACTTAGAATTCAGTAAGACAACCCAATAATAAAATTAATTAAAAGATATGAACAGAATGAAATACAGAACAACTGTCTTAGAAAAACAAAAATGGGCAATCGTCATGCCAAAGTGAGAAGTCATCAGGGTTTTGATGTAGATCAGGATGCCAAAAAGCTGAACAAAGCCTGCAAAGGAATGGGAACTGATGAAGCAGCCATCATTGAGATGTTATCAAGCAGGACATTGGATGAGAGGCAACAAATCAAGCAAAAGTACAAGGCAATGTATGGCAAGGACCTGGAGGAGGTGTTCAAGAGTGAACTGAGTGGGAACTTTGAGAAGACAGCCTTGGCCCTCCTGGACCGCCCCAGCGAGTACGATGCCTGGCAGCTGCAGAAGGCCATGAAAGGTCTGGGCACAGATGAGGCAGTGCTCAACGAGGTCCCATGCACAAGAACCAATAAGGAGATTATTGCCATTAAGGCAGTCTACCAAAGGTTATTTGACAGGAGCCTTGAATCAGATGTCAAAGCTGATACCAGTGGAAACCTAAAAAAAATCCTGGTGTCCCTGCTACAGGCTAATTATGATGAAGGAGATCACTTGGACAAAGATCTAGCTGGTCAGGATGCCAAAGATCTCTATGATGCAGGGGAAGGCCGCTGAGGCACAGACAAGCTCGCCTTCAGTGAAGTCCTGGCAAGAGAAGCCGCAAGCAATTACGTGCCACCTTTCAAGCCTACCAAATCCTCATCGACAAAGCCACTGAAGAGGTCATTGAAGCAGAAACGTCAGGAGATCTGCAGAAGGCCTACTTAACTCTCATGAGGTGCACCTGGGACCAGGAAGGCTATCTCACTGACCGTCTATGAAGGGTGCAGGCACCGATGAGGAGAGACTCATTCACATCATCGTGACCAGGGCTGAGGTGGACCTTCAGGGGATAAAAGTTCTAAGAGAAGTATCAGAAGTCTCTCTCTGACATGGTTCACTCAGACACCTCTGGGGACTTCCAGAAGCTACTGGTGGCCCTCTTGCATTGAACCGAGCCAGAAGAGTAGGAGCCCAGGGAGGAGCCACCTTTGTTAAGAGCCCATTTTAAACCAGATTTGTAAATGTGACTCCAGCACATAAAGTACTGAAGAGTCCTGGCTTATTTTCTTGGCAGCTTGAATACTGTAGCTGGGCCAAGCTGTTTAGGTGAAGGGCAACAGCCTCAAAACACTTGGGCAGGTCACCCTGAACGCTGGCTTAGCAGGTACCTGAGCTGCCTTTTGGCTTTCCTTTAGCGTGCAGAACGGAATGCTTTCTGAACACAAATGAAATTAGCCATTGATGAAAGAAACTACACTTGTAATAAAACATTCAGAAGAATATGTATCACACAGAGGTGGGTAAAGACTGAATGGTTAAGGTACAGGGAAGACAAAATTAACCAGTTGATCAATTTTCCTTCTGTGGGGACACCTGGGTGGCTCAGTCAGTGAAGCGTCTGTCTTGGGCTCAGGTCATGATCTTGGGGTCCTGGGATCGAACCCCATGTCAGGCTCCCTGCTCAGCGGGGAGTCTGTTTCTCCCTCTCCCTCTTCGCCTCCCCACCCCCCGCTTGTGCACGCACACACGCACTCTCTCTCTCTCTCAAGTAAATAAAATCTTTTTAAAAAAAGATATGAACAGACATTTCACAAAAGAAGATACACAAATGGCCAATACGCACAGGAAAAGATGCTCAACATTAGTCATTAGAGAAATGCAAACTAAAGCCATGATAGGATGCCATTTCACACTCACTAAAATACGTGGAGGAACAGGAACACACATCTTGCTGGTGGCATTGTGAAATGTTACAGCCGCTGTGGAAAAGTTTGGCAGTTCTTCAAAAAGATAAACACAGAGTAATCATACTTAATTCCATAGCTAAGTGTATAACCAAGAGAACCGAAAACATACGTATGCACAAAGACTTGCATGTGAATATTCATAGCAGCTGTATTCATAACAGCCCCAAACTGGAAATGACCCAAACATCCACCAACTAATAAAACAAAATGTGATGCATCCATATAACAGAATGTTATTCAGCAAAGAAAAGGAACAAACTATGAATTCACGCTACAACATGGATGAACCTCAAAAACATGCTAAATGAAAAACCAGACACAAGGTACCACATATTAAGAGTCCATTTCTATGAAATGTCCAGAAAAGGCAAATTAATGGAGGCAGGAAGTAGATTAATAGTTGTCCAGAACTGGAAGTAGGAAGGAGGATTAATTGTAAATGATCATGAGGGATGTTATTGGGGAGATAAGAACGCTCCTAAATTTATAAATGTTGATGGTTACATCACTAAGTTACTAAAAACCAATGAACTATACACCTGAGCTGGTTCACTTTTCTGATATATAAACTATACTCCAGTGATGTTATGATTGGGCAAGGCTTCAGTCACTACAAAGCTTAAATGAAACTGGAGGGTTCACTTTCAAGGAGGCTTGCCTGCACAGCTGGCAAATTGGTGCTGGGTGTCAGTGACAGGTCTCAGTTCCTCCACACAAAAGCTTCTTCAAAAGGTTGCTTGAGCATTATTTACAATAACCAAGACATGGAAACAACCTAAGTGTCCATCGATGGATGAATGGATAAAGAAGTTGTGGTATATATACACAATGGGATATTATTCAGCCACAAAAAAATGAGGAAATTCTACCATTTCCAACAACTTGGATGGAACTTAAACATATTACACTAAGTGAAATAGATCAGACAAAAAGAAATGCTTTTTGTCTTTTTATGTGGAATCTCAAAACGTACAGAAAAAGAGATCAGAACTGTGGTTACCAGAAGTGGAGTGTAGGGGCAGGGGGGAATGGAGAAAGGTGGTCAAAAGGTGCAAACCTTGAATTCTGAGATAATTAAGTAGTAGGGATGTGATGTACAACATGATGACTATAACTAGCACTGCTATATATATATATAGGAAATTTAAGAGAGTAAATCCTAAGAGTTTTCATCACAAGAGGAAATTTTTTCTTTTCTCCCTTCTCTCCTTTTTATCGTATCTATAGGAGAAGACAGATGTTAGCTGAACCCACTGTAGTAACCACAATATATAAAAATTGAACCATCATGCCGTGTGCCTTAAATTTATACTGTGATCTATGTCAATTATTTTTCAAGAAATTAATAAATATTATAATAGCTCTTTGTAGCCTTTTACCAAAAGCAGCAAAGAGAATCCAGGCAGCACCTTCAACAGCGGCCTCTAACCTCCTTAGCTGGATCCCCCAGTTCATAAATTATGTTCCCTACTTTTCACATTAACACAAGTGACAGTGTTGCTAAACCTTCGGCCACTAAAGAACATGCATCCCTTTCCTCCAGCCTCCAATAGCATTTCTTCATTTTTCTTTCCCTTCCTCCAGCCAGCACCCTTGAGGACCATCGGGCTTCTGTTAACAGTCTCTTCAGAGCTCATAAGGCTTTCCCCCAAACACTTTGTAAGTTCCTTCCGGCTTCCATTTGCCACTCTGATGTTTTAGCTCTTTGTTTTGGTAACACCCTATTTCCAAGTATCAGTTCTGTTTTGGTTATCTACAACTGCATAACAAATTACTCAAAAACTTGGTGGGTGGGAACAATCAAGAAACTTTCTCTCAAAATTCTGGTGGCCAGGAATCTGCAAACGGCTTAACTGGTTAGTTCTGACTCAGGAGCTCTCATGAGGTTGTGGTCATGATGTCAGCAGGGGCTGAGCCATCTAAAGGCTTGACTGAACTGAAGAATCCATTTCCAAAGGGACTCATTCATTGAGTAGCACGTTGGTGATGGCTCAGTTCCTCCCTGCACAGGCCTCTCCCTAGGACTGCCCCTATGACCAAGTATCTGGCTCTCCCAGGAGTGAGTTAAGGTACAGACAAAGCCAGGCAGAAGCTATCCTTTTTTATGACCTATCTTCAGGAGTTACAGAGCATCACTTCTGCCAAATTGTATTCATTAGATAGGTGTCTGGAGATCACCTTTAAAGGGAGAAATGCCAAATTTATAGACATATAGTAAAACCATGATGGTGGTCAAACTAAGAAATACAGAGTTCTCAAAAATAAGACCCAGTGAGACTAATTTTCTTGACTGACACAAACTTACACTGAGGGCATTTGCCAAAATTACATCCCACTGTATTCTGATCGATGACAGCATTGCTGAAATGAACATAGAGCCTCTTCCCAACCCCCAGGCAAGGGACTACGGTAAAAAAAGACAACCATCTTTTTTTGTGTGTTACTTAAAAGCAACTCTCTTTGTTCTAGACTTTTATTTTGTGGTCTCAGCTGCAGAAATTAATAATGAAAACTAAATGTTTTTAAAGTGAGTAAGCTCAGTGCTCATGGTCACTGTTAAAGAGGTTTAAGACAAACTAGATTATTTATTCACTTGTGTACCTATTGTCTGTTTCCTGCTAGAATGTAAGCTTCACAAAGTCAGGCGTATTTGTTGAATCACAGTGAAGAGGACTGTGGTAAAGACTCAAGAATGCATGTCAAGTCCTCACAGTTGACCCTGGGCTTTGCCTACTAAATGTAAGATTGAGTTCACCTATAGCCAATACGAGTATCTGGCAGATTTGAACTTCTGCATGGACTCTTATCAGGAGTAAAATTTTGAAAACTTTTGAATAAAGTTAATTATAAGATTTGGGGAAAAAATAAAAAACAAAGTGAATAAACTAGAACAGGGTCCATGGGCCACATTCTGAGGGCCAGAAGGCTCTATACTATCCACTCCTTCCCCACTCCACCATTCTCTGCCCCCAGGATCCCACACAAACCTTTCCCCCCTGAATTAATTCATAAAAATAGACCTCTTGAGAAAGCCTGTCCCACCAAGTCATCTATATGCCTGAACATTTCTGCATAGAATTAGTTAATATAAATTGAGTGCGTACTAAATACTGGATACTTCACATGTATTACCTCATTTTATTGCTCAACAACCCTAGTTATTAACAATCTCATTTCATGGGAGGACTGAGGCTCAGGTATTAAATAATTTGCCAAGGTCACATGGCTAGGAAGTACCACAACTGGATCTTGAATCTCAGAAGTCTGCCTAAAGATTCATGCACTGATGTTTCTGCACTAATCTGAATACCAATGGAGGAACACAGTTTATGCTAAAATTGAATCCCTGTGACTGGGGCAAGGATAGAGTGATCCTGGTTTGGGCAGTTGTTCATCTACCATGTTGAAGAATACAACCAACTTATTAACCAGGAGAAGAGGGACGCCTGGGTGGCTCAGTGGTTAAGCATCTGCCTTCAGCTCAGGTCATGATCCCAGGGTCCTGGGATCGAGTCCTGCATTGGGCTTCTTGCTCAGCGGGGAGCCTGCTTCTCCCCCTGTCTGCCGCTCCCCGTGCTTGTGCTCACTCACTCTTTTTTTCTCTCTCTCTCTCTCCCTGACAAATAAATAAATAAAATCTTTAAAAAAATAAATAAATAACCAGGAGAAGGGAGCCAATGTGTAGTTGTCATGACCTAATGACCTTATTGTAAGCACCATGAGACTCCCAAGGAAACTATTTGATTTTTGGGGACATGGGAAAAATGGAGACGTGACCAACTTGACAAAATAAGGGAGGGTTAAGAATGGACTTTACTTTTTTAAGATTTTATTTATTTATTTGAGAGAGAGAAAGAGGAGGAGCAGAGGGAGAGAATCTCAAGCAGACTCCCCACTGAGCATGGAGCCTGACGATGCAGGGGCTCAATCTCAGGACCATGAGATCATGACCTGAAGCAAAACCAAGAGTCAGACACTCAAACGACTGAGCCACCCAGGTGACCCAAGAATGGACTTTAAAAAGGAAAATTTTTTTAGAAATTGAAAATTAGGGGAAAAAAAGAAAATTGAAAATCAGATAATAGTATATAACAAGAGTTGGCAAACTATGACATACAT
The DNA here is from genome assembly GCF_003265705.2 of Callorhinus ursinus. Taxonomy (NCBI): domain Eukaryota; kingdom Metazoa; phylum Chordata; class Mammalia; order Carnivora; family Otariidae; genus Callorhinus; species Callorhinus ursinus. Next base: position 16,571,024 of record NW_027397096.1, read on the forward strand.
GCCAAGTACAGCCCACCATATGATTTTTGAAAATAAAATTTTATTGGAGCACAATAGTGCCCATTGCCTATAGCTGCTCTTATACTATTACACAGAGTTTACTAGCTGCATGGACGGCAAGTCTAAAATACCATCTGGCTCTTTAAGAAAACTTCACCAACCCCAGGATATACTCACTGGAAGCAGTTTATATGTATCCTGCTGCCATGTCTGGTTAGAATAACAGGACACACGTGCATTAGGCAAGAAAATGCCAGAGAAGACAGAAGGTAAGTGACTCCTCAGTCTTCATAGGAAATCATGAATGTGCCAAAGGAAGGAAATGAGAAAATAGATCATGCTCTGATCAAGAGAAGAATTGCTCAAATGAGTCATGACCAACTTTGTAGATCAATCAAGCAAGCGTGACCAGACAGGCAGCTGAAACGTGCATCTGCAGCTCCAGAAATGCCGGGATGAAATTGGAGTTCAGGGATGTTCAAGGTGATTCCCCTTCATGACTGTGTGGTCTATGGCTCCATTCTAAGGAAACCCATGCAAACTTTAGAGAAGGACTACGTAAATACGAGAGAGAGAGATAGTAGTAAAGGGACCACTCCTAGCTGCCAGGAGGTCAACAGATATTTGTGGAAGGTACCCATCACTTTGGCAATGGCAGCAAGACCAGCAATAAAACAGCAGCAATTAACATATGGCTAAGTGCCTTGTTATCTCATTTAACCCTTACAGACAATCCTACAATTAGGTATTATTGTTTTGCAGATGAGGAGACAGAGGCTCAGAAAACTTGCCCAAGTGGTCAGTGTCAGGACTGATGAAAAGCGTCAGGTTTCCTTTGCTCAGGATGGGAACTGTGAGTAAATCTCAGATTCCACATACCCCACCAGGGCCAGCAGGGTGGAAGAGAGCAGAAAGAGTCCCTGAGTGCCTCATCTGTACTAGAACAGCCATTTCCTGACTCCCCCAGCAGGTGCAAGGTAAAAAGCCTCCAATGGTTCATTGTTTGCTGAGATAGTAGCTCTGGAGGTTTCAGTCCTTATTTGTACATTTGTGCTTCTTTTGAGTCTGAAAACCACAGAGGATGTCTGGGCCCCCGAGGCCTTATGATAAATCATGTATAATCCTGATAAATCCATCAGTCTTGTGGAATTGTTGGCATCTTCACTGATTATTGGGTGGGGTTCTTCATAACACAGAACGCAGGTAGGGAGGCACTAAAAACCACTGTCTTCCCATTAAGTTTTTAATCATGGTTTATATTAGGTTTTTAATCATAGAACCCTTGCAATCCCGGGCGCCTGGGTGGCTCAGTTGGTTAAGCGACTGCCTTCGGCTAAGGTCATGATCCCAGAGTCCCAGGATCGAGTTCCGCATTGGGTTCCCTGCTCGGTGGGGAGTCTGCTTCTCCCTCTGACCCTACCCTCTCTTGTGCTCTCTCTTTCACTCTCTCTCTCTCAAATAAATAAAATAAAATCTTTAAAAAAAAAAAAGAACCCTTGCAACCCCATAATCTAGGTGTTCTCTGTACTGTTTGTGGTTGGGAAGTGTATGACTCAGTGGAGAGAGAGCATTTTTACCTACCCACCCCACCATGCACTGCCCTCCCCCACCCCCCCCCCCCCACCCCGGCTGGCTCTGCTAATTCATCTGCACAACACAGTGATCCTCAAACTTTTTTCTTAGCCCTTCTCCTCCCAGGAGCTCCATTAGACATTTTCTCCTAATCACTTTTCCCCACGAAATTCTAAAACCACAGAAATACTGTATATCTGTTTAAGTACTATACGTGTACCCATACTTTACACATGCAAAAAGTAAGATTTATTTTGCCCCCTCTCCCCAACCAATGTTCACCCCCTTGGAGAAGATATCTCCCCTGTGAAGAATACATGTGAGACTTTGCTACTCTAAGTACGATCAACCATCCCTCTCTATCAATGGATCCATCAGCAGCATCAACATCACCTGGGTGCTTCTTAGAAATGCAGAATCTAAGGCCCTGCCCCAGACCAGCTGAATTATACTGTGCATTATAACAAGACTCCCCAGGAGGTTCACAGGTACATTAAAGTTGGAGAAGCACTGACCTAAGAATAAGTGTGCACAGTGACTGGGTACTCATAACCTTTGAATGCAGCCCATTTTACCTCCAAATAGCCATGATTGAGAGACCATTCTCCATGATATAGAGCACAAACTGGTCTTTTTGGAAGTCTACCTACAGCTCCTAATTCTTCCCCAGGTGCCCAAATAAAATAATATTAATTCCTTCAAACACTTGATGACCCATAACATGCCTATCTTGAGTCTTTTCTAAACTACAAGGCTCTGAGTCTCTTATTATTTTCAATTTCTCTTTTCTAATTTGCTTTAGTTGATATTAATCATGCTTTAACAAATGGTAACTTTTATTGTTTACTGGAAGCTTCCTATATCTTTGCACACTATTTATCTAATAGCCACACAAGCCTAAAGCAGGTATTATTACCCCATCCTATAAATAAGGGAACTAAGGTTCCCAGAGGCTGAGTGATTTTCCTTAGTCACACGGTAGTAAGTGGCCGGGACCAAATTGAAAACCAGATCTGCCATGTTCCAAACCCAGTGCACTTTCAATTACTCTACTGTTTCAATTTGAAGACTGTGGCAAAGACTTGAGTCCCTTTTTCCCAAGGGATTGGCTTATGAGAGTTTTAGCTTACAAGGCAGCTATTTAGGTTCAGCAAAGGAATTCCATCATCATCAGGTTGGACCTGTCTTTCAAGGTGCATAACCAAATCCCACTGATCATCAGTAAAAAAGAGGCTTTTGAGTTCATGGTGATATAGAACATTCTTTAATCATAATTCAGCCAGCCCTTCATTTTACTGATGAGAAGACTGAGGCCAGAAAGTAGAAGTGATTTGATCAAGGAATCACGGCTAATTAATAGCAGAATCTAGGCTAGACTCTACATGAGTTAACACCAAGTCCAGATTGCCCCTTTCCCACCCCACTATACACTATAGCATACTTCATTCTCTAGGAAAAAGAAAGTCCATAAAAAAGGTCCAAACAAAGAGTATACTAGTAGTACATAACAAGTAAAAATAGTCTACATGCACTTAAAAAAACTTTCTTACTTTCTCCTGAGAGTATGTTTGGCTAAGCAAAGGTGAGACTTTCAGACAGTAGATGAGAGAGCTAGAGAGAAAGGGTTTCTTTTTCCTTTGGTGTAAGGAGTGACAGTGACTCAAACCAGCCTATGAGAGACAACTGGCAGCATCTCTTCCCAGCCTTGTATTCAGTAACACACCCACTGTTAGCTCAAAATCAGACGTGGTGGGAGCATTTACACCATGAAAATCAGCAAATGCTAAAAATCAGACCTTCCTCCCCAGCCCCAGACCACTACTAGAAATGAGTTTATCAATGTATAAAATGTGATGCTTCCGTGCCGAGTATTGCAATTCCCTTATCGATCTGAACAGAGGCTGAAACATCAGGCTACCCTCCCACTTCCCTTAACCTCGTTCTCTTTTTCTCTTGACTTTGGGTTGTACTGAGGAAAGAAGTTGCCAAGATGGCTCTGGTTCTACTGGAAGACTTTGGACTGGAGTAGCAGGGTAGTGATTCTCTGGTTTTATTGCACATCAGGATCACCTGGCAGGGGCAAGGGGCAAGTTAAACTGGACAGTACTGCGTGCCCCCTCCAGCATTCCTGATCCAGCAGACCTGGGTTAGGGCTTGAAAATTTGCATTTCTAACAAGATCCTGGGTGATGCTGATGTTGTTCATCCAGGGACCACACTTTGAGAACCACTGGCCTGGGGCTTCTTGACTGGTCCCAGCTGATTGCAGCTCACAGCCCTCGAACCTTAATGTACCACATTGTCTGCATCAATTTAGTTTCAGCAAAGCACAAAAAGTCTTTACCTCTCTCCAAGACAGTGAGAAGGAGGACTGCTAGATTGTCACAACTTGTTCCCCTAGATGCAAAGTCACCCTCATCTTTGACTTTATTATTCTGAGAAGCTGGGAAGCTGGAAAAACTAAACAAAGCTGCGTTTACAGGTACAAGAATAATTAGATGTCCAAAGCAATCCAGAGCCTTGTAGCCAAAGCCTCTGGTATAAGAGGACCAATACTTTTTTCACCCATGGGATAGGAGGGCCTGCAATGGAAAGACTCCCCACTTTCTGAAGCCTTCCCAGAAAGTTAGAGGAGAGGTATTTTAGCAAGAAGTCCTACAACTGCTTTCAGTAAGAAGTGGGGTATATAAATTGTATTAGCTGTAAGTTACTCTATAATATTACTATTGTTACTATTACATTACATTAACTGAAAGTTCCAAGTGGAAAGAATTATGCTAATTGACCAATATCCATAACATATGGAGTTCTGATCCTAGATATTTCTCTGAATTTTATTAATTATCTTGAAATGTCTATAAAAAGACATTTATAGTGCTTCAGAATATACAAACCTCTTCTTAAAAAGTCATTATCTTCGGGGCGCCTGGGTGGCTCGGTCGTTAAGCGTCTGTCCTCGGCTGAGGTCATGATCCCAGGATCCTGGGATCGAGCCCCGCATCGGGCTCCCTGCTCCGCGGGAAGCCTGCTTCTCCCTCTCCCACTCCCCCTGCTTGTATTCCCTCTCTCGCTGTGTCTCTCTCTGTCAAGTAAATAAATAAAATCTTAAAAAAAAAAAAAGGCATTATCTCTTTTCAATGAAGGGTGTATTTTTTTGTTTTAGTCTTGTTTGTTTTCTATCTTGTAACATTTGGTAATCATTGTAGGTGTTTCTTAAATCCTGCTCATAGCTTTTCTTCATCTCCATCTTCAGGTGACCATAAATTGAAGCCATTTGAATCCTATTAGAGGTGGATATAGGTTTTGCCAATGTCAATTTCAAGGGATTCTGATTAAATAACTTCCATTATGTCAAATCAGAAGAATTTTTAATTAAGAGGAACAAGCCCTCACAGACCACAATAATTTTATAAATTTCTCAAATAGGAAAAGATAGATTTTTGCTCTAAACAAAATGAAATTAACCCATTTTATATTCACATGTTCCTTTAAAACTAACTTAGAAATCTGAACTGTATTATAAGCCATATGTTGAGTTTGTTGCATTCAGAATAAGTTGTTTATTAAACAAGTACAATAGGAATGGCCACTTAAATTTAAAATGCATTAAAGTTTCCTAAATACCTTTACAAATATTTAAAGCAATATACACCTTTAAACATTTCTGCTTTGGTGCTGTTTCCCCATTTTAAAGATAAGGAGTATGAGGATTACAGACATAAGTGACACCCTAAGAAATTCAGGCCACATCTTCTGACCTTTCCTGAACCCTCTCTGCTCAGAGTGTGGTCCAAGGACCAGCAGCATGCAGCCCCTGGAAGCTTATTAGAATGGCTGAGTCTTAGGTCGCACTACAGACCTTAAAAATCAGAATCTGCTTTTAATGCGACCGCATCCCCCAGGAGACTCATATGCATGCTGAAGACTGAGAAGTTCTGCTCTAAGTCTCACTGCTCTACACAGACTGGAAGCTGGGCTGCCAAAACTTTTCTCATCCTCACATGAGGAGGCATCCAGCCTCCACCTCTAACCAGACATAGGCCAAGAGTCTTCTTAACTCTTCCTTCACTCCAGCCCCAGGAACCCTGTGATATCTCAGACCCTGGAGTCCCTTCCCTCTCCCCTGACTCATCAGCAGCCAGATCTTAAGCAGATACTGAAAACCAGTACGTGGCATAATCCCTACAGGGAGAGAACTCTGGAGAGGAGAGAAGGTACATCTCCTTAGAACTGCGTAGATTATAAAGAAGACCATGTCCATATGGGTTAAAACAATTCTGCACACTGGTTCCCATCACTCATTTCCTTCTGTACCCAAAGACCGGTGGTCAGAGCCACAGAGTACTGAGTTATATGGTATACAGGAGAGGCTTGGATCTTTCCTCCAGGAGTTCATTTAAGGTAGATGTTTTTCAGCCCAGATAGCCGGACCATAGGGCTGTTGTATATTTGCCGTTTTCTGAAATATACTGTGCATGTGCCATAGTGCAGGGTGTCTTCTGTTTTTTATCTCTGTGTTGAAGTGTTGTTACCTCCATCCAAGGATGTGAGGTGAAGTCATCTGCCCAAGATCTATAGCTAATGCCAACATTTAATAGAAGCCTGATGAGATTAAGTTTACCTGTTAGACCTTTCTAAGGCATGATACACACGGAACCGTGTGATAAAAGATTTCTATTGTAGATATTTTTTTTAAACAATGAAATCTTCCCTTAAAGAGACAACCAGGTTTGATTAGAGTCTCTCCTCCTATCAGTACTCAGGCCAGAGCCAAAAACCCCTGGTCCAGATGTGATGGTCTCCAGGCAAAAAAATGTAATCACATAGGTCATATATAATTAGGAGACAAAGTGGAGTAGGAAGACATTCTCAAAAGCAGACCTGGATTCACTCTGCCATGTATCATCTGTGTGGTCTTGGAAAGATGTTAAAACTCTGTGGTTCAGATGCTTTGCCTCTAAAATGGAAGTGATAATAATGCATATCTCCTAAGTTTGTTATAAGAATTAAATGAGATATATATCACATTAAGGGCCTAGCCTAGTGACTGACAAATCCAACAAATGTGGCTTTTCTTTGGTCCCTGAATGTGGAGGCAGGCAAAACTGTAGTTGGCTCTGCCTGTCTCTATGTGATGTGAGCCTGTAAGGGCTCAGTGGCAGCCTGGAGGCTAGCTACTCCCTCACTGTCTGGATTAGCCCCAGTAAGCATGCTTTGGTCTTGCAGGTCAGAAATGAGAGAGTCTTTGGTCGATCCTGTGGATTTCCTCTGGGTCATCTGGAAGGAATTTGTTCTTATCTTAAAAGAAACATTTAACTGTTCCCCAATGGGAAGAAAAATTCAGGTGGATTTCTGCTTAAACATGGCATACTCAATGCATATTTTCACTCCACTCAAAACTCTAATGAAATGATAGTAAAGGGGGAAAAAATGGAAATTCACAAAGACAAAGAAAATAGATAAGAAGATAATAGATTTTAAAACATTAATATTTCTGAAGGTTAAAAAGGATAATTGCATGGTTACAGACTTACTGGAGAGGAAATACTGAAACCAAAGACCACTGAGGGAAGTCAAAATGGAGCAAGCAGATTCAGGGTCATGGAGTTCCAAAAAGCCTCAGGAATTTGAGATACCAGATACCTCTGAGAGCAGAGTTGAGGAATAAGACTAAAAACAGGATAGGTTGATGGTCTGTATATGGAAGGAGCAATCGGTTCCGCATCTCCTTCCTTCTGAGCAAACAGGGGAGTCCTCCCCACCCTGACCACCCCAACTCAGACTGTACATGGGAGACTTGATCTCTTGGAAGTGAATCACGAAGGCTTTGAACTGGGGACACCAGGCACAGACAGAAGCAGGGTGACTTATCATACTGAAAACAAGGCCATTAAAATGTTTATATTCTGAATGGTAAGACCCTTAGCTCCCTCCTACTGCGTGGTTCCCAGACCTCTGTCAGGTGGTCTTATACTCCCTGGGAAGGATTTGAATATTTCTTCTCCATAGAAGTGGGCTGGCCCCAGAAAAAAACACCTACAGATACTGTTATTTCATCTGATGAAAAAGCTGGCTCGGTCCTGATCACCCTATAATGATGCTTAGTGTTCAACACACTCTCTCTGCACCCAGAGTTTCCTGTCAGTGTCTAAGTGCTTTACTTAGTTAAAAAATGCCAGATGTTTAAGGAAAGTCCCTAACATGAAAGGCAGAGATCAAGACCAATAAACTGATGAAGAATAGGGGAAAGGGGGAACTTGCACAGAAAAGAAAATTGAAACAAACAATAATATAGGATAAAAGATAAGAAGATAAAAAAATATCATTATCCACAGAGCAAGAATGGGTGAATTTAGAGAAGTGTCCATGGAAATAGACCAATATGATTAAAAATAAAAATTATTTTTGCTAAAGGTCAACTGAAGGGCTGGAATGTAAAGTTAAGGCTATCTTCAAAAATCTAGGAGAAAAAGTAAAAAATCAAAAAATAAAAGAAATACATGAAAATTAGAGTAATAGCAAATTAAAGATGGCTAAAATTCTTTACTATTCTCCCATTGAAAGGTAGAGTCTAAATCCCCTCCTCTTAAATAGAGCTGGTCTTGATGACTTGCTTGACCAATAGAATGTGGTAGACATGATGTTCTGGGACTTCCAAGCCTAGGTCACAAGAAGCCTTGCAACTTCTTTCCGGCCTTCCTGTAATACTACTCCAGAACCCAGCCACATGCTCTGAGGAAGCTCAAGCAGCCCTGTGGGGAGTGCCATGTGGAAAGATACCAAAAACCACACATCAACCACCACCAACTTGCTGGCCCTGTGATTGAGCCATCTTGGCAGGTAGTTACGGTAGTCTCATTAGAGATGTCCTAGTGATGCCACATAAAGCAGAGATGAAGCTATCCTCCACCAAGTCCTGCCCAAATTACAGATTTGCAAGCAAAATAAATGATTACTGTTGTTTTAAGCTGCTTGGTTTTTCGATGGTTTATTATATATCAACAGATAACTGGAACAAGGGCCAACATTTGACCAATAAGAATTTTAAAAAGAGAGATGAAGAAAAGAAAAAAAGAAAATAATAAAAGGAAAGAAACTTTCAAAATAATAATACAAGGGAAATTCCCAGAACTGAGTCTCTAGATTTATTTGTTTTTTAAGATTTTATTTATTTATTTGACAGAGAGAGACACACAGCAAGAGAGGGAACACAAGCAGATAAAGAGGGAGAAGCACAGGGAGAAGCAGGCTTTCCGCTGAGCAGGGAGCCCGATGCGGGGCTCGATCCCAGGACCCTGGGACCATGACCTGAGCCGAAGGCAGACGCCAAATGACTGAGCCACACAGGCACCCCTGAGTCTCTAGATTTAAACTAAAAGAAACAAAATACTGAGTGACCAACAAAATGCATTAAAAAATACCTATTCCGAGGTGCATCATCATAAAATTTCACAACACTAGGGATAAAGAGAAAATCCTAAAGACTTCCAAAGACAAGGAAAAAGGAGGTAAAGGCAAAGCACATAAAAATATCAGGAATCACTGCTCTTCACAGTAGGAAGTTAGAAGACAATGAAGCTACGCTTCAAAGCCACTGGGGGGGAAAATGTTTTAAACCCAGAATTCTATTCTCGGTCAAATTATGAATCGGGTGTGAGGCCAAATAAAGACATATTTTTTTTTTACATGCAAGTTGTCAAAGATTTATTCTGCTAAATGAGAGAAAGCCAAGAATAACCACATCCTGGGCTCCAGGACTTAGGGATTCCACATAGCAAAATGAAGGAATTCCCAAGAGGAAGGTGAAGGACAATCCCCTTGTACCAGCTGAGCAACCCAACCCAGCTTGGAGAATGGAGGACTCCAAGGGGATGTGGTATCAGTAAGAGGGAGATGGTATCAGTAAGTTCCCTGGTGTTTTGACCATATTGAAAGGAGTTTGTAGTTCTGGAAGTGATTTAGGCTTTCATGAGTGATAAAGTAAATGAAGAATTATGCAAAAATGAAGTGTGAAAGAAACCATCAATTCTAAGGAAAACAAAAAGTTATGGAGAAAAGAAATGCAAACACTGTATTCTGCAGACTCAGCTATGATAATGTTGACATGGTCATACTAATGTAAACACAGGTTACTAACTCAACCTTGTGAAAGTGTGATGGGATTATACTCTAAGGATGGGGGAAGGAAAGCATGTGTCAGGAGAGGGGGTGGGTGGCCATTTAAGAGAGCTGAATCATCTTCTGCCATGGTAAGAAAGTGTTAGCTAGTATCTTGAATTGAAAAATCAAGAGAAAACAGCCTAAGCAATTATTTAAATATAAGACAACACAGTTACACATAAGCCTATTTGACATGCACCAGTCTTTCCTGAGAGAGGATTTGTGCAGGGAGAGCAGGAGCCAGACCAGGGGAGACAGTGAGGTATATAGGGCTCATAATTTAAGTGCACAGCCCAGAAAGTGAGTGCCTCCTAACATTTTGTGTCCTTGATACCTCACTTGCTTCACCGTCGTCCCAGCTCTAGGGGACAGCACTTGACACCATACAGGTGGTGGTAGAAAGAGCAAATGGTAAAAATGATAAGGAAATGTAGACAGAGGGGAGGGGGCTCCGAGCTGTGTATTTCACCTCCTAATAGATAGATTGAACATGAGACCTTTAAATCAAATCTGAATAGATGAGTAGACTTTTGCAAGGCAGAGAAAAGAATGGGATTCTAGGTTCAATAAACAAATGCAAAGGAACAGACGCAGGTGTATGAAGTTAGGGGAAATCAACATAACTGTATGAAGGAGAGGAAACACAGAATTTAAAAAGACCTTATTGCAGATCACAGATTCCAAAATATTGGGTTAGACTCTTAATACATGGTTAGATTCTTGAAAAAGAATTAGAGCACAAAAAGTGAATTTAAGAACATTCTACAGTTGATTGCCTTTCTCTCCAGAGACTGAAAACAAATCTAGAGGCTTCAATTTGTAAGCATCAGTTGGTTGACATATTAGCCCATAATGGGGCTTGGGATACTTGCTTTAGATGGGCCTAGAGATGCTTCCATTCAGAATTGCTTTAATGTGAGTTTTATGAGTTTGCATAGTGGGGCTGAGTGGGCAGAAGTCTGCTGAGGAGAGATTTGTCCCTTAACACCAGGAAAGCATAAGCTGTTAGGTGCCATGGCACACTCCCTGCTCCAAAGCCAGGTTCCCTTGTGTCCCTGGGAAATAGATCAGGAAGTTTAAGCCAGAGAGTACCCAGAATTTGTGGTGACTGAGATATCACTGGAAAGCAAACAAACATTTAGCCCAAGATCCTCTAAAGAAATGGTAGACAATGTTTTGTTTGCCTATTGACTGGCTTAGCATAATATTTTCTCAATCTTGGTCCTGTATCAATTTCTGACAGTACAATTGAAGGCTAATGCAAGAGTACATTGTCTACAGGGCCAGCCAAGGAAATTGGGAGCTTGGTCAGGAGCTGTAAATATCCTCTTGGTATTTCAATTTGTTTACTCTGAAGTGCTCTCTCAGGGGCCGAGAGGGTTCTGGGACACACTGGCACCAGATTTGCAGTGGGAAAGATCAGTTGCTGAGATAAGGGTTGGGGTCCGCCTTGAGACGTGCCATGAAAAAAAAGGTCTGATTTAGCCATTAAATCCCTCCAAAGGGTGGTGAGTATGACTATAACAATGGGGTATTCAGAAGAACACTTGGTAGGCAGGAAAGGGATGTTCAAACACAAATGCAACAGAGGTTTAGAGGACTGATTTGTCACTCCCTTCTCTTCCAGGGACACTAATCATTGATTGAACTTCAGTCAGAAGACTACACAAGTAGACTCCTCTTTTGGTGACCCAAGAGATGGTGGAGACCAAATACTAAAGCCAGAGGACAGCAAAATCTGCTGAAGATTTGTCCCCAGTGAAAATAATACTGGTCCACATGATTCACTGTGGGTGGTCCTGGCTGAACTTGGGGTGAATGAGCTCACTGATGCTTGTTTTTAAGTGTCTTAATGGACTTAACTACTCTAGGAGCAAGGCTGTTGGCAGAAAGAAAGAGAGAGAGAGAGAGAAGAGAGAAAGAAAGAAAGAAAGAAAGAAAGAAAGAAAGAAAGAAAGAAAGAAAGAAAGAAAGACAGAAAAGAAAAGAAAAGAAAAGAAAGATATCAGCACATAAAGAACTATACAGAAAAAAACATGTGCACAAACATATGTAGGAGGAAGAATCCTGAAAAACATTTGCCAAAGTTTGCAGGGTACCAAAGGACTCACACATATTCCTAGAAGGTGGTCCACTAAAAAGTCTAAGAGATACTCTGAAACTAACTAGCTACACACACACACACACACACACACACACACACGCATGCACGCACTCATGCACACACAAAAAAAACTAAATTAAAGGGATTCTTCGGTGTCTGCGATTCTTCAGTCTGAAATCTCTTGTTTGTATTTAGTGTGGAGTGTTTTCCCTAAAGGATATCCTGTTTGAGATTACTATTGGCCTGTTCCTCTTAACATCCTTAAAGAAACATCCAGAAAAACTAAATAAACCCCCACCCCTCCAATAGCATGCCAAGTGATTTGTCTACAAGAGGTCAGGGAGAGAGTTACGTAAACTAAGATGCATTCTCGTCTCCTCCTACAGGTTTCTGCTATAACCCAGAATCCCAAAATGCTTCCCAAGAAGAGAAGGAAACGTGATCCCACTACTTGCATCACAGAGGGAGGTAGCATGGCTTTGGAATCACCCAATCTGAGACCAATTCCTGCCTTAGCAATTGAGTGGCCTCAAGTAAATCTGTGCCTCAGTTTCCTCGCCTGTAAAATGAGGATAAATATTTATCTCCTAGGGCCATTAGGAGAATCAAATGAGCGAATATATGTAAAAGCACTCAATAGTTTATAATGAATTTTAACACACATTATTATTGTTATTATGCATATTTCTCCCATCTTTATGAAGGTATCATATTGACTTCATAGAATTAATTAGCAATTGAAAAAATAAAATGATTGGAAATATTCATTTTTATTGTTAGTTCAACAATAGATACCATATTCTTTATACACTAAAAAAACAAATAATGTGATTGTTTCTTACCATCGTCAGATTTAAAATATTAAATTTCTCAACCAATGTTTCTATTACCTCCACTTTTAGCAACCACTCTAGAGTGATATGATACCAAGTGCCCTGAACACCATGTGGGAAGTGGAAATTAAGAATGATAGAGACAAATTCTATGGGACCCAGAAAGTTATACTATTTTATACCAAGTTTCTACCTCCTTCAAGACTCTTAATCCTGACATCTTCTAATTCTGCCTCAGCCATTAGGTTAGACTTTCAACATAGCTCACCTGGATTACTACAGTAATCTTTCTCTTCTATCTGTCTTCAGATTTATATAGTCCATTTTCACAAGAGCAAAGTTGAATATGTGTGTTTTCTACCACCTCACTCTCTTTATCATTCCTCATGATAGCTACGCTGTGTCTCATTGAACAACTTTCACTTTCCTGAATCATGCTATCTCTGAGACTTTTTGCCTGAAATGGACCTTCAAAACCCCTTCTCACCTTTGCTTCTCAGATCTTAGTTCAGGTGTCCCCTCCTTTGGGAAGCATTTCCAACAATCCTGTGCCATCCATCTGCTCCCAGCTCCTAAAAGATCCCCATCCTATGCGTTTTATGAGTCTATGAATATTTTTATCATAGCACTAATTACTTGGCTTTGCAATTACTTATTTTCAGATTTTCCTTACTACATTATGAGCATCTTAAGGAGGGGAATTATGTCAAATGTGTAGATAGGTCCAATGTATGTGTATTGTGAATAGATGAATTAGCAAAAGAACAATTCTGTGAGCTGAAATGAGTTGCCAATTGATTGCAGTTTGCTTGTCTGAGGAATTTTAGGATAAGGTGAGACAGCTCTCCTTTTAGGGTGCTTGGAAATTGCAGACTTGGCAGAGGCAGGGGGATGAACTAGATGGACAATCTGGTCCTCTCTCTAGGCTTGAGGCTGGAGAGGTGGGAGGATTAATTTCTTCAGAAAAGGAGGAAACAGAGTGAAAAGCAAGTTGAGCACTCACCACATCCACAGGACTACAACAGGCAATCTAAATACACAGTGTCTCCAAGGGAATCATGTGAGTTTGGTGTCTTTAATCCCCCTTTTACAGATGGAGAAACTGAAAATTGGAGAGTTTAATTAACTTTCCAAGATCACCTAGTTCCTAAATGACAAAGCCAGGACCTGAACTCAGATTCCCCCTGGTTCCTTCACCCATGCTTCTCCAAGTGGAGGATGCATAATCTCACAGTTCAGTGGTGTGTGGGTTACACAAAGCAAAAAGGTACACATATGGCATGTTTTCCTGGGGTCATATTATTTAAAGATTTTGGGGAAAAATACTATATTCATTGTCAAAAACCAAATTAAATACTTAATTTGTAAAAATGTTTCAGAGGAAGGGAGTCATAAAACATTTTCAGATTTCGAGCCAGCTGCTTTGGACTGGACCTCCAGGCTTCCAGGTTCAATACTGTCATGCTCTGGAGTCATCAGAGCCACCGTATGGAAACGTTTGAGAAGCTCTGGACTACTGTCAAGAAAGCAGTAGATGCATGCCAAGATTAAGAGGGAGGCCGATGACACATCATCCTCCAGACTGTGGGACTGCTGCAGAAGAGGCTCCGGCTGTGCTACACATGGTCTGGGGAGGAGCGCAAAACAGCGGGAGCTCATCTGAGCACTTAGTGGCTTAAAAATGTCCAAGAAGATATTTCCAAACCCTGAACATAGGACATATCCCCCTCCTGACTAAGCAGCAGACTCTGGCTCAGGGACGTGCAGTCTTGCCAAGGAGACTGAACAGAGCTGATGGTGTCTGGATCATCTGGAATGGGAACAGAGAGAAGGAAAGTGTGATATGTTACTTTTTAAGCTGAATTCAGAGGCCCAGTTAGCAAATGGTCTTCTGCTGAAACTCCTCCTCAATTCAGATTTCATTGGTCACTTAATCTTTGAACAAAGTCACAAAATTGTCAAGCCAACCTAAGACTTTAATTCTAATTCACATCTAAAAAGCATATGCCGGGACGCCTGCGTGGCTCAGTCGGTTAAGCGTCAGCCTTCAGCTCAGGTCATGATCCAGGGTCCTGGGATCGAGCCCAGCGTCGGGCTCCATGTTCAGCAGGGAGCCTGCTTCTCCCCCCACCTGTTCCTCCCCCTGCTTGTGTTCTGTCTCTGTCTCTATCTCTGACAAATAAATAGATAAAATCTTAAAAAAATAAAAAGCATATGCCATATTTAGTCTACAATGATACTTTTTCATATTTTAGCACCTCTATGTCTCTCTCTAAAAATAAGATTATGTGTCATAATCTAATGAGCCATATCTCTTTTTTCTTAATGTCACATTAAATAATAATGTATTTTGTCATCAGTGGCTTCTTGGGGTCCAATAATGTATTGAGCTTTCACAAGTGGGTTTCCATATAAACACTGTACATGTGTGTAAGTTAAAACACTATACGCTGTTGAAATTTGTCTTCTTATAAACTCTCCAAATAAAGCACTATATATAAAAGAAATAAAAGGAATCATCGTGGCTGAGGCAGGATTAGAGCCCCTTCCTCAAACAAAGGTCCCCTGAGGATCCCCTGGTGCCCCTTCTTCAGACAACTCCATAGCATATGGCAGATCAAATAGGCAATACGTGGATTAAAGCATAAATGAATGTAAGGATTAGAGTTGATCTTACTATTTCCATATCTACCTGCAACTAAAATCCAAGACCAGGGAGTTCCTGGGTCAATAATAAAGCTTTGCATTACTATTTGACACTATTTGAACCTATAAATAATATAAATGCATAAGTTTGATACATTTTAAAAATACAAATACAAAAAAACAAAAAATCTGTATGACCTAAATGAAATTGTATTTAGAACGAAATTAATCAAAATTAATAAGTGTATATGTTAACAAATAAACACATTAATTAATTAGGCATTTGACAAAATGCTTTCTACAGAGGAGTGAAAGAATAACAAAAAAATCCTAAGTGGGAGGCGGAGCAAGATGGCGGAGGAGTAGGAGACCTGGATTTCGTCTGGTCTCAGGAATTCAGCTGAATGGAGATCAAACCATTCTGAACACCTACGAACTCAACAGGAGATCGAAGAGAAGAATAGCAACAACTATGAACAGAAAAGCCACCCCTTACTGGAAAGAAGGACGTGCAGAGAAGTGAATCCGAGGCGATATTCAGGAGGATAGACGGCGGGGGAGGGGGCCTCCGTCAGCCGCTTCTGGCAAGTGCTAGAGCCGCGGAGCACAAAATCGGAACTTTTAGAAGTCGGCTCCGCTGAGGGACGTCGCTCCATTGGCTAAGTGAGGGGTGGAACCCTCGCAGGAGAGTGTGGTCTCAGGACCCTTGGGGTCACAGGAAAACCGGGGGTGCCTGAGTGCAGCAGAGCTCCCAGGTATTGGAGCAGGGAAGCCGGCTGCAGAGACGGAGCCAAGGTGAGGGGTCTCAGCTCGGGGTTGCCATAAACTGTGATCCGCGGCACAGTTGGGCCACTGCTCCTCCAGCAGGGACCCAACAAGCGGCAGAGCCGGGGAGATCCCCTTCCTCCCCGGGAGGAGCGGCGTGGGAGCGCACCGCAGGGATCTGCTGGGTTTGGAGACTCCACACGGGGTCGGGTGCCAGAGATAGAAACGCTCGGTCACAGGCCGGGTGAGCACGGAGTGCAGCCAGAGACCGGGGAGACGGGAGTGACTGCTTTTCTCTGGGGGCACACTGAGGAGCGGGGCCCCAATTTCTCAGCTCCACCAGGTGGAGATTGGGAGGCCACCATTTTCACTCTCGTCCTCCAAAGCTGTACCAAGAGCTTGCAGGGAACAAAAGCTCCCGAGAGCAAACCCCAGCAGATTGCTTAGCTAGGACCGACAAAGGCAGGGCAATTCCGCCTCCGGCAAAGACATTTGGGAACCACGGCAACAGGCCCCTCCCCCAGAAGATCAGCACGAGCAGCCAGCAAGCCAAGACCAAGTTTACCGATCAAGGAGAACGGGAGAACTCCAGCACTAGGGGAATACTGCACATAGAATTCATGGCTTTTTTACCATGATTCATTAGTGTTTCCAAAGTTAATTTCTTTTAAATTTTTTTTTAATTTTTCTTTTTCCCCTTTTTCAACCAACATCTTATCAATCCCTTTTAAAAAAAAATTTTTTTATTTTTCATTTTTAGAGTCATATTCTATCCTTTCATAGTAGTTACCCTTATTTTTGGCATATATATATAAGTTGTTCTCTCTTTAAAATTTTGAGATACAGTTTCTTCTAACAGATCAAAACATACCCTATATCTCTAGTGTATGGCTTTGTTCTAGTCTCCTGCCTGATCACATTCTCTCCCTTTTTTTTTAATCTTCTTTCTTTTTTCAAACAACTTCTTATCAATTCCTTTTATAAAATCTTTTATATTTTTCATCTTTACACTCATCTTCCATCTCTTCATTGTATCAACCCTTATTTTATACATATATAACTCTTCCTTTCCTTACAATTTTAGAAGGCACAATCTTCTTTTTTTTTTAATTTTTTTATTGTTATGATAATCACCATATATTACATCATTAGTTTTTGATGCAGTGTTCCATGATTCATTGTTTGTTCATAACACCCAGTGCACCATGCAAAACGTGCCCTCCTCAATACCCATCACCAGGCTAACCCATCCCCCCACCCCCCTACCCTCTAGAACCCTCAGTTTGTTTTTCAGAGTCCATCATCTCTCATGGTTCGTCTCCCCCTCTGACATACTCCCCTTTTCTTCCTCTCCTGTTATCTTCTTCTTTTCCTTTTTTCTTAAAATATGTTGCGTTATTTGTTTCAGAAGTACAGATCTGTGATTCAACAGTCTTGCACAATTCACAGCGCTCACCGTAGCACATACCCTCCCCAATGTCTATCACCCAGCCATCCCATCCCTCCCACCCCCAACCACTCCAGTAACACTCAGTTTGTTTCCTGAGATTAAGAATTCCTCATATCAGTGAGGTCATGAGAAGGCACAATCTTCTAACAGACCAAAATACACCCAAAATCTAGTGTGTGGCACTGATCTGTGCACTACCCTGATCATATTTGATCATATTCTGCTTTTTTTTTTGTTTTGTTCTGTTTTTGTTTGTTTTTATCTTTTTCTTTTTCTTTTTTTCCTCTTTCTTTTTTCTTTCTTTCCCTTTCTTTTCCCCTGGTTTCAGGTCTTTTCTGATTTGTTTAGAGTATATTTTCTGGGGACGTTGTTAACCTGTTAGCATTTTGTGGTCTCATTCATCTATTCTCCTCTGGACAAAATGACAAGACGAAAAAAATCACCTCAGCAAAAACAACAAGAGGTAGTACCATCTGCCTGGGACCTACTCAATACAGACATTAGTACGATGTCGGAGCTAGAGTTCAGAATCATGATTTTAAAGATACTACCTGGGCTTGAAATAAGCATGGAAGTTATTAGAGACACCCTTCCTGGAGAAAGAAAAGAACTAAAATCTAACCAAGTCGAAATCAAAAAGGCTACTAATGAGGTGCAATAAAAAATGGGGGCATTAACTGCTAGGATAAATGAGGCAGAAGAGAGCATCAGCGATATAGAAGACCAAATGATAGAAAATAAAGAAGCTGAGAAAAAGAGAGAGAAACAACTACAGGATCACGAGGGCAGAATTCGAGAGATAAGCGATACCATAAGACAAAACAACATTAGAATAATTGGGATCCCAGAAGAAGAAGAAAGACAGAGAGGGGCAGAAGGTATATTGGAGCAAATTATAGCAGAGACCTTCCCTAATGTGGAGAAGGAAACAGGCATCAAAATCCAGGAGGCACAGAGAACCCCTCTCAAAATCAATAAAAATAGGTCAACACCCCGACATCTAAGAGTAAAACTTACGAGTCTCAGAGACAAAGAGAAAATCTTCAAAGCAGCTCGGGAGAAGAGATAATGTAACCTATAAAGGTAGAAACATTAGATTGGTAACAGACCTATCCACAGAGACCTGGCAGACCAGAAAAGACTGGCATGATATCTTTAGAGCACTAAACGAGAAAAATATGCAGCCAAGAATACTATATCCAGCTAGACTGTCATTGAAAATAGAAGGAGAGATAAAAAGCTTCCAGGACAAACAAAAACTAAAGGAATTTGTAAACACGAAACTAACCCTCCAAGAAATATTGAAAGGGGTCCCCTAAGCAAAGAGAGAGCCTAAGTGTAGCACAGACCAGAAAGGAACACCGACAATATACAGTAACAGTCACCTTACGTAAGGCAATACAATGGCACTAAATTCATATCTTTCAAAAGTTACCCTGAATGTAAATGGGCTAAATCAGCAATCAAAAGACACAGGCTATCAAATTAGATTAAAAAGCAAGACCCATCCATATGCTGTCTGCCAGAGACTCATTTTAGACCCAAAGACACCCCCACATTGAAAGTGAAGGGGTGGAAAACCATTTACCATGCTAATGGACACCAAATGAAAGCTGGGGTGGCAATCCTTATATCAGACAAGTTAGATTTTAAAACAAAGACTGTAATAAAAGATAAGGAAGGACACTCTATCCTACTTAAAGGGTCTATCCAACAAGAAGGTCTAACAACTGTAAATATCTATGCCCCTAACATTGGAGCAGCCAATTATATAAGGCAATTAATAACAAAAGCAAAGAAACACATTGACAACAATACAATAATAGTGGGGGACTTTAACACCCCCCTGACTGAAATGGACAGATCATCTAAGCAAAAGATCAACAAGGAAATAAAGACTTTAAATGATTCACTGGACCAAATGGACTTCACAGACATATTCAGAACATTCCATCCCAAAGCAACGGAATACACATTCTTCTCTAGTGCCCATGGAACATTCTCCACAATGGATCACATCCTAGGTTACAAATCAGGTCTCAACTGCTACCAAAAGATTGGGATTATTCCCTGCATATTACCAGACCACAATGCTTTGAAACTAGAAATCAGTCACAAGAGGAAAGTCGGAAAGAATTCAAATACATGGAGGCTAAAGAGCATCCTACTAAAGAATGAATGGGTCAACCAGGAAATTAAAGAAGAATTAAAAACATTCATGGAAACCAATGAAAATGAAAACACAACTGTTCAAAATCTTTGGGATACAGCAAAGGCAGTCCTAAGAGGAAAGGATATAGCAATACAAGCCTTTGTCAAAAAACAAGAAAGGTCTTAAATACACAACCTAACACTACACCTAAAGGAGCTAGAGAAAAAACATCAAATACAGCCTAAACCCAGCAGGAGAAGAGAAATAATAAAGATCAGGAACGCGGCAGGGATGTCCACTATCACTACTGCTATTCAACATAGTATTAGAAGTCCTAGCCACAGCAATCAGAAAACAAAAAAAATCAAAGGCATCCAAATCGGCAAAGAGGAAGTCAAACTCTCACTCTTTGCAGATTATGACACTTTATGTCGAAAACCCAGAAGACTCCACCCCAAAACTGCTAGAACTCATACAGGAATTCAGTAAAGTGGCAGGATATAAAATCAATGCACAGAAATCAGTGGCATTCCTATACACCAACAACAAGACAGAAGAGAGACAAATCAAGGAGTCGATCCCATTTCCAATGACACCCAAAACCATAAGATACCTAGGAATAAATTTAACCAAAGAGGCAAAGGATCTATACTCAGAAAACTATAAAATACTCACGAAAGAAATTGAGGAAGACACAAAGAAATGGAAAAATGTTCCATGCTCATGGACTGGAAGAACACTGTGAAGATGTCAATGCTACCTAGAGCAATCTACACATTCAGTGCAATCCCCATCAAAATACCAACCACTTTTTTCAAAGAAATGGAACAAATAATCCTAAAATTTGTATGGAACCAGAAGAGAACCCGAATAGCCAGAGGAATGTTGAGAAAGAAAAGCAAAGCTGGCGGCATCACAATTCCGGACTTCCAGCTCTATTACAAAGCTGTCATCCTCAAGACAGTATGGTACTGGCACAAAAACAGACACATAGATCAATGGAACTGAATAGAGAACCCAAAAATGGACCCTCAACTCTATGGTCAACTCATCTTTGACAAAGCAGGAAAGAATGTCCAATGGAAAAAAGACAGTCTCTTCAACAAATGGTGTTGGGAAAATTGGACAGCCACATGCAAAAGAATAAAACTGGACCATTTCCTTACACCACACACAAAAATAGACCCCAAATGGTGGAAAGACCTAAATGTGAGACAGGCGTCCATGAAAATGCTAAAGGAGAACACAGGCAGCAACCTCTTCGACCTCAGCCGCAGCAACTTCTTCCTAGAAACATCGTCAAAGTCAAGGGAAGCAAGGGCAAAAATGAACTACTGGGATTTCATCAAGATAAAAAGCTTTTGCACAGCAAAAGAAACAGTCCACAAAACCAAAAGAAAACCGACAGAATGGGAAAAAAATATTTGCAAATGACATATCAGATAAAGGGCTAGTATCCAAAATGTATAAAGAACTTATCAAACTCAACACCCAAAGAACAAATAATCCAAT
>NW_027397097.1:0-239006 GCF_003265705.2 Callorhinus ursinus
GGCCCCATGGCTATTCTCAGCAAGAGAAAGTGAGCAGAAATTATGAATCCCATATTTAAGTGAGGAATTTAAGAAGCAAATTGCCTCCCCAGGTTTTTTTACCCTTCTGCTGGCTGGATGCTTAGGGCAATACAGTCTTTGGGGATGGCAGACTCAGACAGAAGAAAGCTTGGTGCATGAAACCCACATGGAAGAAGGCCATGTAGCACTAATTACACTCATGTTTGATTTTTAAAAGAAATTAACTTCTTTAGTATTTGATCCATTATGTTTTTGGATTTACTTTTCATAGCAGGTTAGTCTACCATATTATGCCAACATGTCAAGGCCAGTAGGCCCCTGCCCAGACCCCCCAGGAGAGTCAGGGCTGCAAATTCATTCCTCCAAATCTCACTGGACAACCTTCCACAGATCTCACCTACACAATCCCAGCAAGTACTTTGTCTTTCCTTATTGTCTAAGGTCATTCACTGAACACCTCCACTGGTAGAGGACAGCTGGGCTAACTCCTTTTCACCTGGAACTTATTACATGGGAAAATAAGTGGAAGGGTGAAGTTACTCAGGCAGATCCTCTTTTATCATCTCTCATCCTCAAACCCCCACCAACTTTGTGGGCAACTATTTGCCTGCTCTATCTCCTTTTATAATTCTTCCAGTTGAAATGCAAATCAGGATGAAGACTGTGCATTTGGCCTCTGGTCTCCCACAAATTTCATCTCCAAATAGAATTCTGACTTAGAACAAACCAGTACTGGGCTTTTGCTATAACCTGTATGTCATCGCCCTACAGACACCAGAGCTGAGCCTTGAGGATGAACTAGTATTTTTTTTTTTTTAAGATTTTTTTTATTTATTTGAGAGAGAGAGAATGAGAGAGAGAGAACAGGAGAGGGAAGAGGGTCAGAGGAAGCAGCAGACTCCCTGCTGAGCTGGGAGCCTGATGTGGGACTGGATCCCGGGACTCCAGGATCATGACCTGAGCCGAAGGCAGTCACTCAACCAACTGAGCCCCCCAGGCGCCCCTGAACTAGTTAGTATTTCCTCAAACCATGAAGAGTTGTCAAGTGTCCAACAGACTGAGGGCTAAAGACAGGGACCAGACTAGGCAGAATCATTTTCTCTGGCCATGATCCCTTTCTATGATCTTCCACATCGTAAATTTCTAAGTACGTTGAGATCTTCTTCTCTCTGCCATTACCTTCTTCTACAAAAATACCTCAGGTGTGCATTTTAGACATAAAGCACACTTCAATTCAGACTAGTTACATCTGAAGTGCTCAATAGCCACTGGTAGCTCTTGGCTACCACATTGGACAGCAGCTCTAGTCAACTCCTCGATATCTGTTTCCACACTCACATCCACCTCCTAATTTCTTTTACAGCTAGCTCAAAAGCATGTATCACCTCTAGCAAAGTCATAGCAGCTCATTCACAAGCTGTTCATGTTTGGCATAAAGAAAGGGGGTGAAGCTGGAAAAAGCACTTCCTAAAAGTGCTTTATATTTTCTTTGTACGTTTTCCTCCCATTCTGGGAGAAAAATCTGTTTTGGATTGATCATTTTCTTCTCCCCTTTCTACTTCAATGAATTTGGGAGATTTGTTTTAAATTTTCAACTACTACCCTTAAATTTTTAAATCCGTGAAGGTTGTAGTGAAAACTGAAGTTAAAATTTCTTTCTTTGAATTTAAAGCCACCAAAATTAACATGATAATGGTTTTTATCACTCAATCCTATATGTACTTACACAAAAGCACAGTAATTTCTTTGCTTATTTATTGAATTTTATAAAACCTGACAACAATGTAACAATATAGGTCAATTTTTTTCACAAATGGAGATGGAAATGAAATGTAAACAATGGGGCGCCTGGGTGGCTCAGTCGGTTGAGCGACTGCCTTCGGCTCAGGTCATGATCCTGGAGTCCCAGGATCAAGTCCCGCATCGGGCTCCCTGCTCGGCGGGGAGTCTGCTTCTCCCTCTGACCCTCCCCCCTCTCATGCTCTCTCTCTCAAAAATAAATAAAATTTAAAAAAATTAAAAAAAAAAAAAGAAATGCAAACAATGTATTAGCAAAAACAAATCCAGTATTGCATATGCAGAATAGTGATTTATTTCAGGACTTTGTGTTGCATTTAAAAATGGAAACAAATCAATGTACTCCAATAACAGAATAAAAGTTGACATAGGATTATCTCAATAATTATAGATCGTATCTGTTGAAATTCAATTTTCCTTTCAGTACAAAAAAATTATAGCAAATTAATAGAAAAGAACTTCCTGAATTTGCTCCCATGAATCAACAACAACAAAAAACTCCGTCAAATATCATGCTTAATGGTAACATGTTGAAAGCTACCCCCCACCCATCCCAAGATCTGTAATTAATTTGGGATGTCCACTATCACCTCTGGGTATATTTTGGCACTGAGTAAATGTTTGAGGGAAGGATGTAAGAATGCGAGAAAACAGAAGTTCAGAAAGGAGAGACTGAGGTACAGATGAATCTCAGAGTGAAGGGCCCTGCTCAGATACGGGAGCAGGCAATGGAATGTTCAAGAGCTTGGGCGACGCAGGGTCATCGGGACTACACAGTTGCAAGGATTAAAATATGGAGAAAGGGTGGTAGGAAAGTAATATTTAGAGAAGGTGTAGATGGGAAAGCCATGGTTCGTGACATTATAAAAGGAGACAGTGCCGGCCTCATAGTCTAAGAAAACCCCAACACGGCGAGGGGGCACCATCATGGAGAGGAGCAGGGAAGTGGAAGATTCCTCATAGGCTCTATATTCATGTTTATGATGTAGCCCAATCACCCAGTATCCACTTTGAGGTTGATATCTGGAGTAAACATTTCGATTGTTTGTAAACTGGTTGAAACAGTACGTAGGTTCCACTGAATTACTGCACACCCCCAGGATCCAGTCAGTCTTCTTGGCCACATCCACTTCCCAGTAATGTTTCCCGGAGGAGAAGTGCTGAGATCCCAGGATACCACAGTCATAATGCTCTTCCAGGTAAGACCCAGGCAGCTTGGCACCCACAAATCTCACCTGCCTTCGGTTTTTAGACATGACAAGATTTAAATTAGCTGTGTGTGGGTTCAGAGTCACGTCCACTGTGGGAAAAGGTACAACATCAGCAGATGAGGAGGGGTACGTGGGTCTTAAGACACTGAGAAGAAGAAACACAGAAGTGGAGGAATTGGAAACATGTGGGGGGATGGAGGGATGGTAGTAACACCTCGTGGCTGAGAGTGTGTGTGGGTGTGTCGCGCCGGGGCGGGGGGTGCGGAGCATACAAGAAAGGGTAAGAACATGTCAGCTCAAAGAGGCCATGGTTGCCACTTACCCCAGTAGCTCTGGACATCCGTCAGTTCTGTAAAGATAAACAGATAATTATGTTGTACAGAATGGACATAGGTCAGGTCTACCGTCTCTCCCTTACTGATTGAGGGGTGAGGCAGGGAATTCTATAAGGATGCAAGCTGGCCATCTCGTTCCCCCTTAAGTATGAACTGCATCTTCTTCAGCATGGTATGCCCCTCCCTCTCCGACCTCTCTCTGCACCACTATTCCCAAACACCAACTCTATACTCTATTTATTGCTTATGCTATAATAATTCCACATCCAAGAGCTGTCCCCTGAATCTCCTCACCTCTAAACACTCGCAGCATCCTTTTCAGATCTGGAACTCGAAACATACTCTTCAGCTTGGTAGGAAGAGCTTCTGGCTTCTTTAGGGCCCAGAACTCACTTCTAGAGAGAACAGACCTTATGAATCTCCTACACTGCCAGCCTTGGGTTCCTCCAACATCCGTCCCCCTCACTGACCAGGCCTCTGGGAGAACTTCAGCATTCTTTCCTTAAGAAAATTAGCATCATTCTGCAAAGAGCTCTGGCATTGGGACCAGAAGACCTGGACTAGAAACTAGCTTCTCACCATCTGTGCAAAGTTGGGTAAGATCTAACCCTTCAAAGACTCATTTTAGTTTGTTTTGTTTTTGTAAAATACAGTAATTTCCCCTTCTCTCTATACATCCTAAGATTATATAAAATTAAATAATGGCTGGGAAACCTTTTGCTACCTCTAAAAATGATACAAAGTGCTTACAATGTCAGTGACATCTTAAGGGTCTACTATAAGGGGCTGGAGATGTGTGTGTTGACAGGGAGAACACCAGGAACCTGCTGCTGGGGCTCTGAGAATTTTGAGTAAAGGGCTTCCTTCTGAAGAGTGAGTTTAGGCCTTAGGATCTGCCAGAGGCCTAGAGAGAAAACCCTGCAGAACAGTGTTTTAGGAGGCACTATCTCTGGGAATATCATGCCAGTTGGAGAAAGGAGACATGTTCACCTCCAAACCACGAGTGAACACTTCAGAAGTGACAACAGGCTCCATATTTCATGTGTCTATGAGAAGCTTAAAGGTACCAGGTATGTGGGCAACCCCAAATGTCACCTCGATGGATGAGATTCTAGAGTATGGGACAGAGAAGACAATATGTTTTTTTCCAGGGCCAAAACCAATCTTCTCAAGACCTCATGTCTATGTTCTTACTGGAATTGAAAAAAATGGAAGTCTGAGGAGAAATAGGTAGCAAGGCAGGACGCTTCTAAAGCCAAGAGAGAAAGGGAAATTGAAGGCAAATAAATGCCTCAGGCACTGATTCATGGACCTTGGGAAAGACAGATGGGAAATTTCCCTCTGATAAAATACTAAAAGCTACAAGAATCAGTGCTGGAAACAGGTAGAGTTTTGTGGCAAAGGGGTCCAATTATGGGATACTAGGAGAGTTAATGATACTGCAAATTTTATTCTTAAAAACACTACCCCAATTTGTGACCGTCTCCCTCCAATCACCCAAATTCTCTTACCATAGAAACTAGGCCATTCCCTTTATTTTGGGGAACCCAAAAATTCTCACGATGAGCAACTCAAGACATCACAGTCCTAAATCTTCCCTGCCTTGCGATTTTTCTTTTTTTCCTTTTCCACGGACCACGAGATAACTCTATGGGTGTAGGAATCTTTTGTCAACCCAAGGGAACCAACCCGTGTTCTCTCCTACACATACCTTTTTATGACATCACTCACATCCTAGGAAGGAAAGAGAAATGTTAAGTCAAGGAATGATAGGCTTCATCCTTGTTCCTTATCCCATACCCACCACCCTATGGTTATGATGGGAATAAAGATGGACCCGAAATGGAGGCCACAGAGTAGAATAAGAACTCAGTGCAGACTGTCCCTGAGACCCTCTGTAGAGATGTTGGGAAATGATTCAACTCATTCATTAGTACCTTTATTTTGATGATAGTGTGTGTGTGTATTATGTGTGTCTGTATGTGTATGTAATATTATATATATATATATATATATATAATCTGTTAGCACTAAAGAATCCCACATGATTGTCATAATTTCTGTCATTGAGATGCTTCCATTCTGGTTGCTAAGGATACAAGAGCCTTAAAAGTGTTTATTTCTCAAACTTCACCCCTCCTCACCCTCTATGCCACCTTTGCTGACTTCATCCCGTGTTCTTGATTTCGACACACACGTGTTGATGATTCCCAAATCTGTACTTCTGTCAGATCTCTCTCATATATGCCAGCAAATGAGCCACAGGCACCACAAACTCAAGACATTAAAAAGAAAACAACAACAAAAACTACAAAAACCTGACTTTTCTTGCAACCGTGAGGTCTCTTACCTTCAATCTTCATCAGTGTTGCCAGCATCCATGTAATCACCAAATTTAGACAAAACATGATCCTAAAAACTACCTTATATTCACCCTGATGTCCCATCTCAGACCAAGCCAGTCCCCTTCTTTTAGCCACCTGCTCTTCACGGTCATCGCAGCCACTGCCGGCCTCCCTGGAGCAGAACTGCCTCAGGGCCTCCTGCTTGGTCTAACTTCTGCTCTACACACCACATTGACTGAAGGAAAGGCCAACGGCTTGATCTACGGAACACAAGAATAACTATTTTCTCTGTGCTGGGGCTACTTTTGGTGGCATTTGACAGAAACACAACTGAAACTGGCTTGAATATGGAAAGCAGTAGAGGGGGTGGATGTGTCAGTTTACACCAAATATCCAGGGTTGCCATCAGCCTTAAGGCATGGTTGTATACTGAAGATATGTCACATAGATATGGAGAAGAGGAAGACTGTGTTTGTGCTGGGCGAGCTCTAGAAAACCTGACTGTGAAACAGCACTCAAGTGAAAAGACCCACTGGGCAGTCATATGAACAGGTGTGAGGGTCTACATAGGGGCCTGGGTGAATCATACAAACTGATGATCCCTCTGCACTTAGGGAGCGATTTTTATAGCCTGAAGAATCTGTGGAGGGGCTAGAATGGGGGCAGGGAGAAGTGTTAGGGTAACCCAATGTCCAAGCTGAAGAAAAAGGGCAAGAAGAATAAAACGAAGATGGGAAACCAGAAGCAGCACGTGAGAAAAGCTCCAATAGGTGGAATGGAGCTACCCCATGACCCCAATACTAAGGCCCAAGAATAAGTAAAGAAGTGATTATTCCACCAACAAAGGGAGAGCAAGAGGAAAGCAAGAAGGCAAACAGAAAGTAAGGAACAGCCTGAAGTTTCCAGAATGTTCCAAGTACATCCTATTTCCACTTCAGTCACACTTTTCCCTCTACGTAGAAAACACCTGCTCAGATTTCAACTTTGGTTCAAGCTCCTGCATCAAATCTCTCCAAATCTGAGATGATGCAGGCACACGTACACACACACCCCCCCCAAAACCCCGTCTTCTTTGTGCCTTAAAAAGACCTGTTCAAACTTCTATTACAACATGTTAAATGATTCTGCCCTAGAGATGAGAGTAAAAGCAAAGAAGGAATCGTGATAACATACAGAATCTCTAAGTACTTGAGTTGGTGTGTTTGCCTGTGGTGAAAAGTACACAACAAATCCCAACACAGCCTCAGAGACAACAGGTGCCAAATGGCCAGTGAATCCCAACAGGGGGAAAGGGGACATATGGCAGTATCTGGAGGATTCTGGGTTGTCACAGCTGACGGGAGATGACACTGACATCCATCCAGTAGGCAGAGGCCAGGGATGCTGCTAAACGTCCTAAAAGGTACCAGACAGCCCCTCATGACAGGGAATTTCCAGCTCAAAACAACAATAGTGCTGAGATTCAGAAATGCAGCTCTAGAACATCAGTGGATATAATAGATCTTCTCCACAATATCAAATAAGCTTTTGGACTACCCTTTATATTTAATAAATAAAAATGAGACAGTGCCTTAGCATTTGTACTTTAATTATCCTATGCTTTACCCATGACCTCCGCACAGTTTAATAGGCAAGAGGCACAACAGGGCCAAATAAATCTTTTTCTTGCCCCTACCAGGTCATGAGTCCCATGTAAGAAGGGAAGGAAAAGTTAGTCTCCCTTTGCCTTGACTCTCAGACTTGGGGGCTCCTCCACGCGTCTTACCTGCAGCAGCTCCATTGCTGACCCCTGACACCGAAGCTCCAGATCTGAGATAAGCTCCCTCAGTGACTGGCTCTGTTGGACCAGCTCATTCTCAGCCTCTTCTAAAATACTCAGCCCCTTCCTCTCTTCCTCCTCCAGCTTTTTCAATTGCCGCTGCTCCTCTTTGTCCAGGATGCTTCTCAACTTATTAAACTCTGTCTGGATCCTGTGTCTCTCGGGTTCCATCTGATTCTTCAGGAACATGCAAGAGAAAAAGGCTGCTCATCTGTTGAGCTGAGGGTCTCTGCTCTTGGGTGGAGGGGGTGGAGAGTCAGGCTCAGCACTGCTTTCCTGGCCGGGTCTCACCAGGAAAGGAGGAGTAAAGATGGGAAGAAAGTCCTGCAGAACCTGTTCTTCCCTTCTGCTCTCTCTTCAGCTCTCCCCAGACCATGAGCCCCAGGCTACCTTATCTAGGCCTCCAAGACAGAAGACTGTGGCTCCTGGGTGAGGTCTAGATTCCAAACCACCTCCCTGGCCTCCCGTGCCTCTGCCTCGGCCTCCCCTTCCAATTTTGAGTACCCAGGTGGGAATGATTGGCTGGTGTGTGACCTGTCTTTCCAGGAGCTTTCAGAACTTGAAACTAGAACAAGGTCTGGAATCAGGAATTGGGGGCTGCCAATGGCCACGGTTCCTCTATGTAACTATCTTTAAAAACCTGAATTCCTTTTGATATGTTCATTCTCTATCTCCCCCTTCCCCATCCCTGCACCACAAACAACACCCTTGTTGGGAAGGGCTGCAGTGAAGGACTAGGCAAGAGGAACAGACAGGACCTGGGCTCCCATGCCCTGCCCCGCTCCCTATCCCAGGACAGCTTCAGGAAGAATCTCTCTTACCTTCCAGGATGTCCTCTTCCCTATGATAATAGCAGTTAGTCTCTCAGCTTCCTGCTGCTCTAGCCTCAGCTTCCTCAGAGACTCCTGGAACTTCTCCTTAAAGAAACATCAAGGCAAGCAGGGTCAAGCACCAACTCATCTCTGTGCCCAGAACGGAGTGAATGGGGAAGAACTGAGAAGGACTAAGGTTCTTTTATGCACATGGGCTGTGCACAGAAAGCCAGTGGACACAGGCTAATTCTCTTTCCTCCCAGGGAAAGAACCTGGCCATGCAGGACTTCCCTCTCACCGCCGCCATATCACCCACACTCAATCCCCCAAGCCCCCTAGCTATGCTTCGCAGCAACCTCTACTCATGTGGAGTAGGTCTTGAGCAGCAAGAAAGAGATAAAGTCTCTATTCTTGGGCAGAGGGGCATTTTCTAGGTTCATCCTCTAGGTAAATGGAAAAACGACAAAGAAATTAGATGACAGCATGAAGGAAAGTTACAATCTGCTACCTTCCCTTCGTTTGGAATCCTACCTGGTACTCGTGGGCAACCTCCTCCATAAGGACCGTGTGGTGACCACGATGCTCCTGAGACCGCTCACAAAGCCAGCAAATGAGCTTCCCATCCTCCTTACAGAAGAGCTGGAGTTTCTCTCCATGGTGTGCACAGAGAATCGCCTTCAGCTGCATCCCAGGGCCCAACACCACCTCTCTGAGCCTCTCTGCTATGTTGGCCAGGTGCCGATTCGGCCTCAGGTCCCCAGGCTGGTAGCTGGTCTGGCACACAGGACAGCTGCTTTCCCCTGCTTGGCCCATCACTGATTCTGCGCTGTTCCCCGTGATGCAAGCCTGGCAGAAGCTGTGGCCACAGTCTATGCTCAGGGGCTCTGTCAGGAGCTCCAGGCAGATGGGGCAGGTCACTTCATCTCGTATGTCCACCAGGACCGCTGAGGTCATTGTAGCTTCTCTCCTAGCTCCTGCCTGCCCAGCGGGGATTTCTAAGGTGCTCCTCGCTTACAGAATTCTGGGTAGATGGGTTAAAAAAAAGGGGGGGGCGGTCAGGGTAAGAAATGAGTGTGAATAAAAGGATGTTGAGTATCTTGAACAAACAGGTCAGATACCTGAGGTCACAAGGGCTTCTTATTCAAGCTTCAAACATGTTATTTACCTCCAGATCACATTAGACATCAATTTGTACCCTCATTAGAACAAGGATTATGATTTTCCTTCACTCCTACTGGATGGAGGGACCAACTGAAGCCTGTGAGAGGAGTAGCCTTGAGTGAGCCACCATCTGTTTGATCTTTTCTCATCCACCAAAACACACCCTCACTGTTAAAAAGCACCAAAACACACTGCTGCCTCAGGATGTTTGCACTTGCTGTTACTGCTTCAAGAAAGACCCTTCACCTTAATATCTGCCTGACTCATTGACTTCATTCCACATTCTCCTTGCATGCTCCCTTATCAGAAGAATTGGCTCTGTCAGCCAATAGCCTAATTAAAGCAGGGCCACCCATACAATCACTCTCCATATACTAACCTGCTTGATTTTCCTTTCTATCACCGCCTAATATATATCTTTTATTGCCTGAATCCTCCCACTAGAATATAAGCTCTAGAAATCAGAGCCTGTTTTTTGTTCATTACTGTATCTTCAGAAATAGCAGTGTCTACACACAGGTCCTCAATTTTTTTAAATTTTAATTCCAGGGGCACCTGGGTGGCTCAGTCGGTTAAGTGTCTGCCTTCGGCTCAGGTCATGATCCCAGGGTCCTGGGATCGAGCCCCGCATCGGGCTCCCCGCTCCGCGGGAGGCCTGCTTCTCCCTCTCCC
The DNA here is from genome assembly GCF_003265705.2 of Callorhinus ursinus. Taxonomy (NCBI): domain Eukaryota; kingdom Metazoa; phylum Chordata; class Mammalia; order Carnivora; family Otariidae; genus Callorhinus; species Callorhinus ursinus. Next base: position 10,174 of record NW_027397097.1, read on the forward strand.
ACTCCCCCTGCTTGTGCTCCTGCTCTCGCTGTGTCTCTCTCTGTCAAATAAATAAATAAAATCTTTAAAAAAATAAAATAAAATAAAATTTTAATTCCAGTAGAGTTCATATACAGTGTTATATTAGGTTCAAGTGTGTAAGGTCCTCAACTTTTGATGAATGAAAATCCAGAACCTCCTTTGTCATGAGTTTTCCCATGAGAATCATTATTGTGAAGACACTTGCACCTTCTAACAGCTCTGTTCCTCACAGAGCCCTCTCATCCCTCACGGTCACCTTCCCAGAACCACCGAACAAACAATGACCATAATAACCCTGAGGTAACATTTTACAACACTTGTATACCTAACTGTGATTTAGAAATCACATTCCCCTGCTTTCCTTATCCCTCATAGAAAAACTCTGAATAAATAAGAGTATTTTTGGCCCTTTGCTAAAGCAATAGACATTAAGTGACAATATAAAATCAAACATCTTGTAAGTCAGAGTTGGCAGAATCTAACATGTCCACAGTCCTAGTTCAAGGCTCTGTCCTCAACCTCAGAATTTTCACCAGACATTCGGTGGTAAAGGTGGTTAAAAGTCAAACACTGACCCAGTGCTTTAGGGGTGTGGAAATGAGAAAGGTCCTGTTTGATTAAGAAATTTCACCACGGCCCATCATAAACTTTGACAGGAGTCTTAAGGGACCCATGTGCTGGGGGAAAGGGGAAAGGCTGGGGTGATGGAGGCCGCAATGCATTCTGGTGCAGGACCCCAGGAAGATATGTGCCCGTGGGAGAAGACTAAAGAGTCAAGCATGGTTCTGTGGCTGGTGTGGGGAGATAATGATGCATGGAGGTATTTGTTTCAAGAACAGTAACGGGAAGGCATCATCACCAATACCATTTTCTGATCACTTCTTAAGTGCTAGGCAATGGCTGAACTCTTTACAGACATTGTTAAAAAAAAAAAAAAAGCAAATTCCACAATAATTCTATTGGGACGTTTAATAATACCTATTTTTGAAGGTGAAAAATGAATTTCTTAAGAAGGTATTTAACTGCCAAAAGTCTCAGAGTGAGTAAGTGACAAAGTAAAGATTATAATCCAGTGTTATGCAGCTCCAAATCTCAGGTTATTAACCAGTGACCCATCTGGTTCTTAAAGGGATTGTTTTCTTCATGCTACCCACACCACCTGCAAGGGCACTCAGGTCATGACATGACTGTGATTTTTTGGCTGTGCTGATTCATGATAGCCCCGTTCTTCTTAGCACTTAGAAGCATCCTACAGCTCTTCCTAAGGTATCTGTCGGCTCCCTCCCCAGCTCAACTCTGCTTCATTCCTGGCAGCACATCCCAGATCTAGGCTGCTTCCTTTTCCCTGGTAGTCTAGGGCAGAAAAGGCGGCACTGGTACTAGAGTAACATAGACCCAGGTCTAAATCCTGAATTTACTGATCTAGTTTTAGAACACTGGAATGATTCCTGATCTGAGATGTGGCTCCATCTTTTCTGCATTGCTGAGATCAACTCCTCCCTTAGGAGTATAGTTGTAATAATTACCTGAGCCAATGCACAGGTAATTTGTATTGAGAATAGTCTCAATAAAAACTAGTTATGGTTACACTTATGCTGGTGCTGCTCTCCGATCCTTCAATGCTCTTACCTGCCACCAGGAGGAAAAGGGCCTCTCAATATTTTTAGCGGGGACAGAGCAAAATCTGGTAGAGAGATAGCTCTATATAAATATCTGTTATAAGAATTCATGAATCACTTTCTTACCCCTTTTCATTTCTTCTTACTTCTTTTAGAACTAGGAGAAAAATCCACTATTTCAATTCATAACAAGATTTAATGAGATGGCATTTAAGGACAATGTGAGAAAGCTTGACCTGAGCCAGTTGTCTCTGTGTGCCTGGGGCAAGGGTCAGTTAAGAAAGCTAGGAGCTTCTCTAACTACACAACTAGAGATGCTAGAACTTACTCTAACTCTATTGTTTGTGCTGAATTTAGATGCTCTCATTGAAAAACACTATTTTATTCTCATTATTAGAAGTTTTCAGTTGTGAAATTGTATTACCATTGTCTTAAATCACAGTGAGAATTTTTTAAAGACATTTTTCTTATGTGTGTATAGAGTGAGTGTGTGTTCCTGCACTGAATCACTTTCCTTGGAAGCCATTTGCTCTGCTTACCCAGCTGGAGTCTTGTCTGGGACATTAAAGAAGAGCCAACTCACAAATGTACTGCCTTATCAAAGTCACACTAAGCCCTGGGGTCCCAGTTGTGACCTTCATGTACAGGACAGGCCACGGGGCATTTCTGCCTCATAGATGCAATGTAATGCAATAATAGCCAAAAACTGGAAATAATCCATAAAACTATTAACTGATAAATGAACAGATTGTGGTATATCCATACAATGACATATTACCAAACACTAAAATGGAACTGACACAACAAGATAAATCTCAAAAGCATGATACAAAGGGAAAGAAACTAGACACCAAAGGTAAGTCATCGTATGGTTCCATTTATATGAAATCCTAGAAAAAATAAAACTGTACTATTTGAAAACAGATTAGTGGATGCCAAAGCCCAGGGTTGGGAGAAGGGGATTAACTGCAACAGGACACAAGGAACTTTTGGGGGTGATGGAAATGCACTTTATAAATGATTGCGCTGGTGGTTGCATAACTATCCATAACAAAACTCACAGAATTGTATGCTTTAAAATTGATTTAATAGATGTAAATTGTAACTCATTAGAGCTGACAAAAACAGAACAAAGAAGTATATTGAGAAAAGATGAAGGCTTGGCTTTCTGATCTTCTAAGCATAAATTAGAACTGAGCTGTTAAACATGGTAGCCACTTGACACTTGAAACGTGGCTAGTCAAAAATGAGTTGTTTTTAGTATAAAATACCAGATTTCAAAGGTTTTGTTAGAAAAAATAATCTAAAACATATCACTAACAGTTTTTATATTGATTACACATCCTAATATTTTGTTATTGATGCACTGAATTAAATAAAATATATTCAAATCAATTTCACCTGTTTCTTCTTTTTAATGATGATACTGGGAAATTTAAAATTATATATGTGGCCCCATTATATTTCTATATTTATTTTCCACCTAATGCAGTACTATAGATACTCAAGACAGAGAAAGATTTTTTGAACAGAAAAGATGCTGTAAGAGTTAACGTCTCTTGTCAGAGGGAATGAAGATGAGGCTGCAGAAAGGAAACTGTGGAGGGGAGCATACCGTTAGCATATTTGAGTAGCTGTTGCCCACAGCCCAGCAGGTCCTTGACTACCTGCAGCAGCAAAGCACAGCCCAGAGGAGACAAGGCAGGTGAATTAGTCTCCCAAGAAGGCCGTGTCTCAAGAGCAGTGTGGTTGGACTGAGAGAGAACAACCTGGCTGTGTGAGGAGTGCAGATCCCAGAGCCTGAGATGCCAGAGCCCAGTAGATCAAATTTGCAAATGAAAGAGGCCAAATTCATGACCAGGTGTAACTATTAAATCAGAAGAATGTCAGGTGGTCTGCTGACTATCAGCATTGGCATGCACTGGAGCTCTTTATGCAAAATCTCAGCCTCACCCTGGCCAATTCAGTTTCTGCAAGTCAATAAAGATCTCCAGGTGAAGCGCATGCACATCAAGGCTTCAGAAGCCCCATCTCAGGTAAAGGCACTTCCTCCCCAGGCAGATGCAATTTAGGGGGCAAAATAGCTAGAAAGGGACCAGGAGAGAGGAAAAGTCAGAGGATGGGCTGATAGTTAGATCGGAAGCATTCAATAGAATGGAAGCTCACAATTCAATATCAAAATGGCTTCAGAACAAGTCAGTGACCGGACAGGGAATACTACAGGCTAGCCCAAGCTGGGGGCTCAGAATGAGTTAGAAATAAGATGGGCAGCGCTGCCCCCCAGCTGGGAACTCTACTGAAAATGCAGTAAAAACTTAAAACAGGTGGAAACTGCATTCATAAGTGAGTTTGGTTTCTTGTGCTTAGGGGAATAACTACATATATATATTTGTGTAGAGTTATTCTACTTTAACCTATTCTCTGGAATGGATTATCTAAAAGGTGGCACTTGATAAATATTGGAATTGGAACATAATCAGCTTCATATTCTTTTTTAAATTTACTTAAAAAGAAATCTCTATCCCATGCATTTCAGAAATGTATAATTTAAGAACCTTGCAAATTCTTAAAATATTGTCCTGGACAAGTTTTCTTCTCCCTGAGTTTTAGATAATCCATGAACTGAGGGTTTTTTAAATGGATAGTTCACAAAATTCTTCTTTTCCTTGCATTTGTGATATTCCACTTTTTTTTAATTTAAAGATTTTATTTATTTATTCATGAGATAGGGAGAGAGAGAGAGAGAGAGAGAGAGAGAAGCAGAGGGAGAAGCAGGCTCCCAAAGAGCAGGGAGCCCGATGCGGGACTCGATCCCAGGACCCCGGGATCATGACCTGAGCCAAAGGCAGACACTTAACCATCTGAGCCATCCAGGCGCCCCTTTTTTTAAATTTTTTTTTTAAAGATTTTATTTATTTAATCATGAGAGAGGGAGAGAGAGAGAGAGAGAGAAGCAGAGGGAGAAGCAGGCTCCCAATTTGTGATATTCCACTTTTAATTCCAAATTTTTAAAACTCTTGTTATATTTTCACTTGTTTAGATGTTAGTCATATTCTTCTTTATCACAGTGCATTTTAACATATTTTATTTCCCACTCTCTTCTTGCAAAAATTGTTCCCACTCTCTTCTTGCAAAAATTGTTCTCTCAATAATTACAAAAAATTGTAATTTTTTAAAAGCTCAGCGTTGACTTTGTCAAGAATAATGACTTAATTTACTGTCAGGCAGTCGCCTGTGTGTTTAAACCTCTCCCTCACTTAATTCTCACCAAACCTCTAGGGTATAAATATTACTAGGTCCATTTTACAGATGGGGAAAAAACGGAAGCTCAAAGAGGTCAGTGTCAGAGGCAGAATTTGGACACACCCATTTCTCCATCCATTGATTAATTTAATTAACGTTGTCCCTAATCTCACCGAGCTCATTCGCAGCGAGGATGAAAAAGAAATACAAATAAAATGATCGATATCATGAGCTCGGGAAGGGACCGCATCTTTTACCGGCCTCTCACCTCTGCCAGGAGCGACAGTAAGTGGTCCGTCACAGAAGGGCAGACGTCTCCCCGTGTCCGGCATACCGACAGAATGAGCAGCCCCAGGTGGTCAAGACTCTCCCCGTAGTTTTGAGTAGACTGTGCAGACCGGGGGCGCGCGGGCCTACTCCTTTCCCAGAAAGGCACGGCTCCAGGGCCCGGCCTTGGAACAGACCCGCAGGTCGGGCGAGGGCGGAAGCCTCACCCCCCAACTCCCCGGGGAGAGGTCAGGGCCTCCCGGGTGGAGGACGAGCGGTGTCACTTCCTGGGGCAGAGAGGCAGAGATGGGGGAGGGGATGCTGACCTCGGAATCCACGCCAGTCCCACGGTTTGCACGCATTCCCGAAAGCAAAACTTTCGGGCTGCCTCCCCTACCTCCTGCGGCCCCCTGTCACGACCCTTTGCACAGACCACCCCCGGGTGCCGAGCCAGGAGTAGCCTGGCCTGTCGAGGTCTCTTGCCAAAGTTGAGTCAACTCAAAACCGCAGAGGTCTCCCAACTCCCGTCCACCCGCGCGAACCCTGCAACCCAGCCTGCAGGGTGGGTCGAACTCCCAGTACCAGCGCGGATAGCGGTGGCTGGCCAGAAAACCGAGGGGCTCACTAACCTGGACTCTGGGGCCTGGATCCGAGCCGAGGACAGACAGCTGCGGCCGCCTCCTCCCCAGCCGAGAGACTCCAGGCCCAGAGGCGGGGCGAGGGAGGGCGAGGGCTGCCGATAGGGCCCGCCAGACCCGCGCCGCGCGGGTCCCGCACTCCAGGGGTGTGGTCGCCCGGGCCCCACCTGCCAGCCGGGGCGCGGTTCCGCTTACCTGTGGGCGCCTCACGTGCAGGGGCCTTGGAGAACATCCGAAACGCCAGAGAAGGCGCTTGCAAATTGTCTTCACTTGAGTTTTCCGACTTCTTGTCAGTGTTGAGGAGCACTGATAATACACCTGATTAAAATGTCTGAATAAAAAATATCCAAACTCATACGAGTACGTAAAGATAACCGCTTCGCAGGATAATGGTATGTTTTGCAAAAACATAATTAAAATGTATTAACTTAAAAATTATATCTGCGATTTTAACCTATGTGACCTATGTACCCTATGAGAGACCGTATGTATGGGTCTTTAGGTCCTTGGCTGAGAGCTGTAGCTATAAGGTTTCAGTGGCACAGCGACTCTTTTTTAATTCTTATTTTTTTAATTTTATTTTATTAGGTTAGTCACCATACTTTACATCACTAGTTTTTGATGTAGTGTTCCATGATTCATTGTTTCCGTATAACACCCAGTGCTCCATGCAGAACGTGCCCTCTTTAATACCCATCACCAGGCTAACCCATCCCCCACCCCCCTCCCCCTAGAACCCTCAGTTTGCTTCTCAGAGTCCATCATCTCTCATGGTTCGTCCTCCCCTCAGATTCCCGCTCCCGCCCTTCATTGGCACAGAGACTCTTGAGAAGAAAAGGAAGGGCAAACTTTTGACCCAAGGGACCCCAGGAGATGCACCTGACCTGGTCTGGGAAAGTGGGTTGGGGCAGGAGGGCCTACAGGGAGGGGGGCTGTCCAGATAAAAGTCAGGACAGAAAGGTTGGGCAACATGGATTTTTTTTCACTTAGCATACTATTTTTAAGGTTCATTATTGTATCATGTATGAGTACTTTATTCCTTTTATGGCTGAATAACATTCTGTGGTATGGATTTTCCACATTTTGTTCATCAGTTTTTAGATACTTTGGATTGTTTCTGCTTTTTGGCTTTTATGAATAATGTGACATGAATTTTCTTTTTTTTTTTTTTAAAGATTTTATTTATTTATTTGAGAGAGAGAGAATGAGAGAGAGAGAGCACGAGAGGGGAGAGGGTCAGAGGGAGAAGCAGACTCCCTGCTGAGCAGGGAGCCCGATGTGGGACTCGATCCCAGGACTCCAGGATCATGACCTGAGCCGAAGGCAGTCGTTTAACCAACTGAGCCACCCAGGCGCCCCTGTGACATGAATTTTCTTGTACAATTTTTTTTTAACATAGGCTTTTTGTTTTTCTTGGATATATACCTAAGACTAGAATTGTCAGATCATATATTTACTCTTGAGAATCTTCCAGACTGTTTTCCAAAGTGACTGCACCATTTTACATTCCCACCAGCAGTGTAAAGGGTTCTAATCTCTCCATATCATTGCCAGTATTTATTATTATATGTCATTTATAGTCATCTTAGTGGGTATGAAGTGGTATCTCATTGATATTTTAATTTGCATTTCTCAAAGGACTGATGGTGTTAAGCATCTTTTCATGCACTTTACTACTATTTGCATATCTTCTTTAGAGAAATGTCTATTCAGTTCCTTTGCCTATTTTTTTAAATGGGTTGTCATGTTATTATTAAGAGTTCTTTGTATATTCTAGATACAATTCTTTTATGAATTCTATGATTTGTAAATATTTTCTCCCATCTAGGGGTTGTCTCTTCATTTTCTTGACTGTCTCCTTTAGAAGAACAAGTTTTGAATTTTGGTGAAAGTCATTCATTTTTGTCACTTAGACTTTTGTTGTCATATCTGTGAGGGCTTAACCTAATCCAAGGTTATCAAGATATGATTTAGCTCTTATACTGAGGTTTATAATCTATTTTGAGTTAATTTTTATTGTGTGAAATAGAAGTCCAATTTTATTCTTTTGCACGTGGATATCCAGTTGTCCCAGGACTATATTCTTTGCCCGCTGGATTATCTTAACATCGCTGGCAAGCCACTGAAGAGTTTTAATCAGGGGTGTGTGTGTGTGTGTGTGATGTAGGGGGCAGGTGGGGAGTAACATGTTCTGAATTTGTAAATGTCACATAAGAAAAGATCACCTGGCAGCAGTGAGCAGGGTACAGAGGTCTGCAAGTAACAAAATGCCTCAATCCAGGGAGAGTAAATGTCTTGCTATCGCTTTAATGCAGAGGAAAGCATGCGTAACTAGATGCTCTTGGGTTCAGATAAAAGAGAATGGATTTGTGAAATAATTGGTTTTCTCTCCATGCAAATTGGTGATAATGTGTAGGTAGGGATTAAGGGTACATAACTCTAGATGTACATCCAGATTTCTTACTCTCACATCTTAATGAGGACATGAAGAAGAAGAGGTGAGTTAACAGATGAAGAATACAAGAAGAGAAATATGAAGCGATATTCAAGGGATCACACTGAAGGAACATCTTTCCAGGGAAAGCACCTTGAAGGAACAGAGCAAAGGGCCAAGGAGAAAGCCCAAGGGAGCCCCAATATTAAAAAAGGCCTGGGATGTGTGTTGGGGGGTGCAAAATAGGTAAAGGGAATTAAGAGTTACATACTTCCAGTTACAAAATAAATGTCACAGAATGAAAAAGTACAGCATAGAGAATATAGTCAATAATATGAAGTAACTTTCTATGGTGGCAAATGGTGACTATGCTTATCATAGTGAGTACTGAGTAATATATAGAATTGTGAAATCACTATGTTGTACGTCTCAAACTAATATGACATTGTATGTCAACTATACTTCAATAATAATTTTTTTTAAGGAGAAGTCTGAGGTCTAGCTCTGGAAAAGATACAAAGGAAAGGCAGTATCTAGCACGGGAATTAGCTCAAAACTCTTTTCATCAAAAGCTTTTTTCAAGGTGAGGATGAATAAATCAAATAGTGGATAATTGATTCCATTCGATACAATTTGCATTTCTTTTCCGACTTGTGTTTCTCTCAAGGGACTAGCTACTCCAAAATTCCAGGTCAAATGCCACACTGCTTTGCTCTTTTTAAAACATCTTTTTATCTTTCAAATCAGTTTGAGTCCTCTTAACAAGTTTTTCTTGATCTCTCTTATTTCCTGGACTCTTATTTCCCCACAATATTGAACCCCCTACTTCATGCAAGCCCAATCCACCCACCCTCACCCTTCACAGGCCTTTAACAATTCAGTTTTTACTGAAACTGAATTGTTAAATTCAGTAAAATTTTACCTGAAATTCAGCTTATCAGTGAAAGATGGAAATCTGCTCTAGAAAAAAACCCTAAGAAACTCCTTATATTTGTTTGCCTAAAATTAACTGGCATGTCAGGTACTGAATAGATGTTGTCCTGTAATGTGTTGGCTAGTTTACTTTCCTTTCAATAAATATCTTCTATGGGTTTTTTGTTTTGTTTTTTTTTTTTAGATTTTATTTATTTATTTGAAAGAGAGAGAGTATAAGCGGGGCGAGGGGCAGAGGGAGAAGCGGGATCCCAGCTGAGCAGGGAGCTGGATGCAGGGATCGGTCCCAGGACCCTGGGCTCATGACCTGAGCCAAAGGCAGAAACTTAACTGACTGAGGCACCCAGGCGCCCTATGGGGTTTGATTTTATTATAGGCAATGGCAAGTGTAACTATTTGTATTTTGGGTAGATCTTTCGGGTGTCTGGGAAAGGTGGCAGCTAGGAAGTACACAATGTGGAAACCAGAGAGACCAACTAGTTGATTAAAACAGTCCAGATGAAACTAGATTAAGGCAACAGAGTGAGAATAGGAAGTAACTGATCAAGCAAGCTGCTGAGGCGGCAAGATCAGGCTCTGCAAGAGCAACATACTGGAGGGAGGAAAAAGGAGAATCTCAGATAGATTTTGCATTAAGCTATTGGAAGGATGGTGAGGCTCTAGACCCTAGAAATCTTATTTTTGCATCTTTCATGTCCCCTGTTGGATTTCTAGTACAGTCGGCCAGGGTCCTGCTTTTCTGACCTCAGTACTAAACCTTTCTAGAAGAGGGTGTGTTCTGTGATTTCTGGACTTAACCTTTCTTTTCTCTCAAAGGAGGTAGAAAGTGTCCTAGAAAGGAGTAAAGGAGTATATGGATGGGGTTTAATCACTTTCTCTTGCGAAGAATGGTATGAGCCCTTGTGAGAATCATAGGGCAAAGAAGATGGGATATTGAGCAGCTAACAGATGTGGGTCACTGATGTGTGTATTAAGGAGTCATGATCAGCAGGAATGGACAGATGTCTATAGTAAGAGAACTTGGCAAGGTCTCAAAGTCAGTGGGGAATGTAGAGTATAGGAGTCTCAGGATTAGTAATTCTCTCAGATTCCTGTGTCCTTACATTAACATCCATTAATTTATAAATGGATAAACAAATGTGGTGTATCCATACCACAGCAGATTATTCAGCCGTCAAAAGGAATGAAGTACCAATATATGCAACAACATGGATGAACCCTGAAAACAGTAGGAACCAGCCAGAAAACATCACATACTGTATGATTTCATTTATGTAAAATGTCCAGAATTGATATATTTATAAAGAGAGAAAGTAGCTTAGTGGTTGCCTAGGGCTGGGAGGTGGGATGGAAGAAAAAGGGATACTGGTTTTGTCGGGGGAGGGGGGTCACTGGGATGCTCTAAAACTGGTGATGGTGATAGGAAGGCAGCTATGCTCACCACTATACCACCAACGCTGGTGGTGGTGATAGGGACACAGCTTTATGAACATAATAAATACAGAATCATACACTCAAAACAAGTCATTTGTGTGGTATGTGAATTACATCTCAATAAAACTTATTTAAATGGAAAGAAAGAAAAGAAGGGAGGGAGGGAGGAAGGAAGGAAGGAAGGAAGAAAGGAAGGAAGGAAGGAAGGAAGGAAGGAAGCAAGGAAGGAAGAAAGGAGGGAAGCAAGGAAGCAAGGAAGCAAGGAAGGAAGGAAGGAAACTGGGCTTATCTTCTGGAGCAGAAAGAGAAAGAGAAATGTGGGCTGCTGGCCTCTCAGTCTCTCTTATCTGATGGCCCGATCCCTTTATTCAGGGCTTCCAGGCTGCCTCTCCTTTTTCATTTAGCTTTTTGTATCAGGGTCTGCTGGACAATAGCCTTTACACAGCTACGTCATGGCCCGAGATCAGCTTTTCTCTGCTATCTCCCCAAGCTTGGGTCACACTTGAAACTTGCAAAATCCCCTACATTTGTCCACTCAACACCAGCCCACTGCTGAAGCCTAGTAAGGAGGTGAAACTCTCCGTTGGGAGGGTGAAGGACACCTGGCTTCACTCCCCTCTACCTGCATATGCAGATTGGGACAGAAAGCAAGGAAAACGTTTGTGGGTGGGGGAGGGGTAAAAGAGGAAAGAATGGGTTGGGACCGGAGGAGCCCAAAAGCCTGCTATAGGGAGGTATTCAAAGTACATCCAGTCATTTTCAGTGTGTGGTTTTGTCAGGAATGCTGCAACACCAATGGGAAAATTGAAAGAGGAAGAAATGCCTGCCTCAAGCAAGACTGGTGACAAGATCTTGAAAAACAGCAAATACAAAGGGCTTGGATATTACCAGAGGCCAGTAGATGGTGATATTCAGGTCTTGGCCTCAGGGATGTTTATTTTTCCTCCATGATTTAAAACAAAGAAAAACATGCCCACATCCCACACGTTCAAAATAATTAACTAGGAGAGTCGAATTGAAGCATAGCAGTATGGTTAATAGGCAGTTAAGCATTGATTAATTTTGGTTTTACAGCTTACCTTTCCTCTATATTATGGGGAATATTGTTGTTAAGATTCAAATATTTTTTTTTAAGATTTATTTATTTATTTGACACAGAGAGAGAGAGAGCGAGAGCAGGAACACAAGCAGGGGGAGTGGGAGAGGGAGAAGCAGGCTTCCCACAGAGCAGGGAGCCCGATGCGGGGCTCGATCCCAGGACCCTGGGATCATGACCTGAGCCGAAGGCAGACGCTTAATGACTGAGCCACCCAGGCGCCCCTCAAATATTTTGTAAGCATCTAAGAGGTCCTGGTGTCTAACATTGCGCATTTAAGGCAGAAGGGAGCCTGGGAGAACTTGACTGCCTTGTAGAGAATAAGTGAAGTCCATCTTGTTCAAAAGGGGCATGGAATGTTGGAGTGATGCCCCGGGAATCAAGAGAGCGACCCTCTGCCTCAGAGAAGATTAGCCCTTCCCCAGCCTCCACATCTCCAGGGGCTAGAGCAGCCAACAGTGAGTTCCCCTGGACTGACCTGTCGCACCTCCCTCCTCAGGATACTCCCCACCACTCAGTGCTTTGAGGCCATTAGGAACAATGTCACTTTGCGAGAAGCTCATGATTCAAGGTCATTCCTCACACTTTTATCGCCATAAGGCCCTGGATATCCCTAGTTTTGATTCCATATTCCACCCCTCTTCGACTTTTGAAATCCTCTACTGGACAATCAGAGACTCATAGTCATCTATCAGTAAAATACCCTATATTATCAACTTGTTGGAATATTATCTTTACATTCTTGGTCTTGTCCCTGGCTCTTTGTCTCTTTCTCTCTCTCCATAATTCTCTTATCATGATTCTTGATATTTCAATTCATAGAGGATCCTTGCTTATACTGACCTTCAGTCTGTTCACTACCTTTCTTAAAATAAGCTTATATTTCATCCTTTCTCTGTCCCTCCTTCCCGTGGCCATGCTGCACACCCTGTTGTCACCCCCTAATTACAAAAATTTTCTATGACCTTGGTTTCAGTCCTTTCACTCTCTCTCTCTAGGTGCCATCACCATAATTTCCTTTAATCCCACCATAATGAAACCGGTTCCTGCCACCTATTCCCTGGCCACAGCACGCCCTCCATGTCTGCATTACTCTCCAATTTTCCCAGTTTAAATGCCACTATCATAATCACTCTTTGACATGTTCATTCAAAGACTTTGCCATTCTCCACCTTCTTTGTGGGTTCTTAACAAAATACCAACCCTGCTTTTACTTGACTCTTCGCTGCTTCTCTCTTCATCCAGTTAACTGACCATGGTTGGAGAAACACACACACACACACACACACACACACACACACACACACACACACACCCTCATTTTAAATTCATGTGAATCTTTAATGCCACATAATTTTTTCTCTCCCCCTCTCTCCCAGGCTCTCATCTGCTTTCTCATTAAAGGATTTAAAGCAGATAAAATCCACAACATTTATACAAGTATAAATAAACACATGTCAAGGATTTATTTAATTCATTAATTAAGGAAGGAAACAATAAGATATTAAAATCAGTTCAAATAAGACTATGACTTAAGGAATGAGAATGGAAACATTCTACATCCTACATAACTTACTCTCTACATTAATAAAAATTTACTACTCCAACATGATTTTGCTATTTTAGGAGGCTCTTGTCCAGGAAGGTAAAAATTTCAAATAAGTTTATTATTCAACCTAGAAATACATTTATATGGGATCAACTTCAATAGAGTTTACTCCTTAAGACTTTTCAGGCCTCCTTACCTCAAAATTCTTCTTACCTTATGTTTCCATCAATCTTAAAATTTTATCCTTACCCAGTCTTAATTAAGCCCCTGAATTGCAAGACCCATCTTGCACAAAACTCCAAATTTTCATAAATATCTCAACTTTACCATTCTCCCTTTGAAGACTCTCCAGCCCTTCTCATATTAAGACTAAACTTTGCCTTGTTTTATCAACAGATTATTTATGGGTTACTCTAAGGGAGCCAGCAGTTGACAAGAAATTTGTATTCTCAGCAGACAAAATTACTTTCATTTGTCATGAACAAGAGTCATTTGCAATGCCAGACAGCAAACATTTGCTTTGTTAACATTTTCTACAATTTGTAGGGTTGCAAAATAGCTTAGAACCCAATCAAAGATAATCACAGTAGTACATCCTTATAGAACCAGATAATTCCCAGAGTCTGTTAGACAACATCCAAAATTCCACTCCAAGAGCACCAGTAATCTTTTTCTCCCATTTCCAAATTTTTGCCAATGTTTCCTGACAATTCTTGAGAAGTTTTTCTCTAGGACCCAGCTTCAGTGCCCTGCAGTTTTCAGCCAGGATGGCTAGATGGAGGAAGGGCTAGAGTGTTCTGGGTGTTCTAGCTTGGAAGCTGATCCAGTACATGGTATACAGTAGTATAGGTTTGGCTTTTTCCTTGGCTGGCTCTTACTTCTCCCAGATTCTGAGGACGCAGCATCTCTGGATGCTGGGGGCATAGTTGGTGCTCAAGGGTGTTGTCAGAAGGTCCAGGGTGATGACACAGATTATCTCCTTCCTTGTTCTTAATTAGCAACTGTTTCCTAATTCAGATTGGTGAGATTCTGTTTCCTTCAGGGCCTTCAAGGTTCTCAATTTTTTCCAGGTTATTCAGACTGAGGGGTGAAGGACCAAAAAAAAAAAAGAATACATTACCAAAAGTTACTAAAGCAGTTACCAAGAATTTGTTAAAATGGAACAGATACCCTAGGGTTGTTTAATTCAAATCATAATTGATATGAACAAAAATATGTAAATAAGGCTTTTTAAAAACGCCTTTTTATTAATAAAAGTGACATAATTTATTAAAATTTTAAATTGCATAATCTATCATCTAACTGTTCCACTTGTAGGTATTTAACCTGTAGAAATACGGTGCTCCCAGAGATGCACACAAGTATACCTGAAAGGAAGTGTAGTCCAGCTATTTCATAATACTGATGACACATTTTTTTTTAATAAAGATTTACTTATTTATTTTAGAGAACGGGACCGGCGGGGAGGGGGGCGGGTAGATGAGCAGAGGGAGAGGGAGAGGGAATCTCAAGCAGACTCCTGGCTGGCCACAGAACCTGACACAGAACCCTGAGATCATGACCTGAGCCAAAATCAAGAGTGGGATGCTTAACTGACTGAGCCCCCAGGTGCCCCAATAGTAACAAATTTGATAGCAACAAAATGTTCATTAAAACACCATTTATTTTGTTATGTTAGGCTAATCTCTTTAATAATCAAAACAACTCTGAAGTGGGTGTTACTACATTTTACAGAGAAGGAAAAGAAGTTTAAAGAGGCTCAATATACTGCCTAATGACAAATGGCTACTATGTACTGAATATGGTGACTTTCTCTAAGTCAAGTCTGTGTGGCTTTACATAAAGCCTTTGTGGAATTTGGGGAAGGTACCACTCCTAGTAAGCAGTGGGGCCTAGTTTTTCAAATACTTTATTATTATAAAAATTTTGCCATAATTACTAACCTTGTGCATATGTTGTTTTGTACCTTTAAAGATATGTCTAAAAGGCAATTTCCTGTGTGGTTGCTGGAACAAAGGATAAATGCATGAGACTTTTGTCAAGATATTTCCAAATTCCACAAAAGTTGTCATATTTTATATTCACGAGCAATGTATGAGAGAGCTTGTCTTCTTAAGTCTTTGCCAACACAGTATTAGTCCTTTTAATTTATGCCAATCTGACAGATGAGAAATTGTATTTTGGTATAGTCTTAATTTCATTTTCTCTTAATACTTAAGCATATTCCAATTGACTTTGTCCTCTTTGATCATTTTTTCCCTACATTTTATGGGCTCCTTATATATTAGGAAAAATTAACCATTCATCTGTAATACAACTTGAAAATATTTCTTCCCAATTTGACATTGACTTTTGACTTGGCTTATGGTGGGGTTCTTTTTTTTTTTTTTTTTTTGGTTTTGGTTGTTTTGCCCTGAAAAAAAAAAAGGAAGTATTTATTATTGGAAGATCATAGGGATGTCTCTTTGGAAGAAACATAGAAACAGAGAAGTGAATGAAAGGAAGGAGTGAGTCATGTAAAGATATAGAAAGATGGTGTTTCAGGCATCAGATTGACAGGTACCAGGACCTTAGAAGGAGATGAACTTGCTGTGTCCACAAAACAGCAATAGAGTGTATGTGTTTTGTAGTAGGTATACTTAAAGCAATGTCTACAACAATTTCTAAATACATTTAATTTTTATGTTTAGAAATTATATTTGGTTGAATTCAGTTATGATAAATATTAGATTCTTTTTTAAATCTTGTTTTCTCTTTCCTATTTCTCTGTATAGAAATAAAATTCATGTATGATTATGCAATCTGCTTGGGTCTCAGGACTACTTTTTTTTAAATTCAATTAATTAACATATAGTGTATGATCAGTTTCAGAGGTAGAGTTCAGTGACTCATTTGTCTTATATAACACCCAGTGCTCATTACATCGCATGCCCTCCTTACTGTCCATCACCCAGTTACCCCATCCCTCCACCCTTCTCCCCTCCAGCAACCCTCAGTTTGTTTCCTATGATTAAGAGTCTCTTATGGTTTGTCTCAGGACAGCTTTCTATTAATGATGAGGTAATGAACTATTAATTGAGTTGGATGACCTATTAGTTAATAATACTTAAAATAACAATACAAATAAAGCTATATTTGCAAAGCACTTATTATATACTAAGCACTGTACGTATATATTATATGATATATATTTTTATATATTGTATGTATTATAGATAAATTATAGATGTTCTGTATATATTATGTCCTATATATTATAGAATATATCTATAATGCATATTCTTATACACATGTTAAGGGGAAAACGCAAGTGGATCCTGAGAAAATTCTTATTTAGATGGTAGATTCAGATAAGTTATCACATTTCCCCTATCAGTTTTTCTTAAGACAGTGGGTTATTGGAAGGTATCGAGTAATAGGTGGAAGAAAGTGGGGTGGGTATTACTGTGTATTTCTAAAAAAAGAAATCAAAAGTGGGTTTGAGTAGGGCATCTATTTAAGTAAATTGGCACATGGATGATAATAGCACAGCGATACCTGGAAGATGTAGAGAAGAGGGTAGGGTGGATATAAGAACAACTGATAGATGCAGAAGGAGGTCAAGTTGAAGTCAAGTGGAGAACTTTTATTCAGATTCCTGGGCAAGATGCAAAAACATCTGTTTAGCCCCTTCCCAAATCTGCTTGGTCCTCACTCCATAAATAACGGGATTGAGCATAGGTGGGACGACCACATAGAGGTTGGCCAGGAGGATATGGACAGCGTGGGATGCGTCTCCCACCAAAACTATAGACAAAGGCAGAGAGGAGGGCAGGGATGCAGAAGAGTAAGATGGCACAGACCTGGGAGCCACACGTGCTCAGGGCCTGGGACCGGGCATTTCAGGAAGGGGGGCGGAAGACAGCTCAGAGGATGGGAATGTAGAAACAGTGGTAAGGAGGATGTCCAGGCCCGTGGAGAGTAGAGCAGTTGCCAAGCCGTACCAGACACCGATGGAGATATCAGAACAGGACAGATGGGCGATGCCCATGTGCTCACAAAAATGTGTGCAATGATGTTGACCCGGCAATTGTGTGGGCGCTTGAGAAGGAAGATGGAGGGGAACATGATGATGAAGCTGCGGGTGAGGGTGGCAGCGCTGATCTTCCCAATGACTGTGCTCCTGAGGATTGTGGCATATCGCAGAGGGGAGCAGATGGCCACAAAGTGGTCAAAGGCCATAGCCAGCAGGACTGCAGAGTCAGCCACAAAGAGGAAGTGGATGAAGAACATCTGCGTGAGGCCACTATCAAAGGAAATGTGGCTAGAACCCAGCCAGAAGTTGGCCAGGGCTTTGGGCAGCACGGAAGTGGAGAGCAAGATACCAGCACTGGCCAACATGGACAGGAATATGTACATGGGCTCATGCAGGCCTGGCTGGGAGAGGATGACACAAATTAAAATGCCAGTCCCTGCCAGGGCTGCTACATACATGGCGCAGAAGGGGATGGAGAGCCAGATGTGCAGGTGCTCCAGCCCAGGGATGCCAATGAAGAGGCAGCCTGCCCACGAGTGTCAGAGTCATTCACAGCAGCTGTGCTGCTGGCAGGCGAAAGGGCCATGGTTTTCTTCACCTGTGCCAAAGGGAAGCCATAGCTTCATACTTTGTATACACCAGCAGAGTGCACAGAAATGTTTGCAAACAACCACAAGGTCTGCACACACTTACAGGTCCCACAACCACTATGGGCCCTGAACAGCCGTATTCTCTTTAAACAATTACACACAGGCTCTGCACAAAGTGCACGGTTGTAGACCCTGCCCACAGAAAGGGTCTGTGTTCCTATTCAGAGGCTTTTGATATAGTTCTAGGACTTTCATAGGGCTCAAAAACATTGCCAGACCCAGTAAGTACAGTGCCACAGGTGCTGAAAAGAACAGGACTAGCTAGAACAACAGAAACAATCTCTATAATCTCTATAGGTATGTGAACTGTAATGAGCTCTGCAAAAGCCCCAGGCTCTGCACAGAAGGGCTACAGTCCCATACCATGGAGCAATTGCCTCTGCTTGGCAGACCATGTGGAAGAGTAGGGTTGGGGACAGTGTGCACTGCAGACACTACATCCCTCCCGCCCCCGCATCACGGATGCTCTGAGAAGTATGGAGGCAGTGAAGGCAGCCGTGGCATTTAGAAAGAGCACTGGACATTATGTGGGAAAACAACAATGACAACAACAATAACAACAACAACAACCCGGGTCTGCTCTGTCAACTAGACTTGTGATTTCGGACAACTCACTGTCTTTTCTAAGTAACATTTTCCTGATCTTTAAAATGAGCCTAATTGTTATCCTGTTGGTATATTATATTACGTTTTGTCTTTGGAAACCTTATTAAATGGTGTGGTGCCTCCTGAGTCACCCATCTGTCTCTGAAGTGTGGTGCTGTCACCAGGAACAAGAAGGAAGGCATGGAACAATGCATCAGAAGGTGAGGTCCTCAGACCCTCATCATCAGCATCGTCAGCATTGTTAGGGAACCTGCAGATTCCTCAACCCTACCACAGATCTAATGAATCAGAAGCGGGGCTTGGAGGCAGCAACCTACTTTTTAGCGAGGCCACCAGCTGGCTCTGATGCATGCTAAAGTTTGTGAGCCGCTGAGACCGGAGCTTTTTACTGTTCTTTCTATCTGGTCTAGGTGTCCATCCCTTCTTCCAGGATCAATAGCTTCTAAGTTCCGATTGGTTTCTGCAGCATTCTCCCTGGAAATGCTCAGACTTCCACTAAATCTAACCAGTGTTATCCTCAGCTCACATGGTCAGGATGTGGAGAAAATGACGACCCTGCAAATAGTCTTTACTACCTGTAGACCCCTCAATCCTACCCAATTATCCTCACAATGAACTTATAACTCTTACCACTGTCCAAATTCCTGTTCCTCTATCAACAGAACTTTCCTCCTGTAGGACCCAGATTTCAGCTTTGTCAGGAGCCAACTCCTCATATTATTATTCCACTCTCTCGTCAGTTTATCTTATCTCTGCACCCATTCTGCTCTCCTTTCCTCCAGTCTTAGAGAAAGTCGTGTGAATGTTTCTCCCGTGTTTCAAGGACTCCTTTATCAGAGCTAGAGTATATTTGACTTAACCTAGGCCTAAAAAAGCTCCTTCAAGTTATTTTATTTGTTTATTTAGAGACAATATAAATCAATTGTTATTTTCTATACTAACAACAAACAACCGGAAAATTAAATTTTAAAGCTTCCCTTATAATACAAACATAAAAACGTACAGAATATACGTTAACAAAATCACATATTTAAAAATAAATGTACCTGAAATTTGCAAAGCCTCTACACTAAGGACTATAAAATATGGCTGAGATTTTTTAGAACATAAATAGATGGAGATATACACCATGTACACAAGTCAGAGGATCCAAATGATTGTTAAGATATCAGTTTTCTCCAAATAAATCTGTAATTTGTTTTTTAAATTTAATTTTTTGAACAACTGGCAAATAAAAAATTGCATATATTTAAGGTAAACAATGTGGTGATTTAGAATACGCATGCATTTGTGAAATTATTGCCACAATCAAGTTAAATAACTTAACATCCATCACCTCCTCACATAGTTACTTTTGTGTGTATGTGGTCTTAAACTGTTTTTAAAACCACCTGGATAAACACACACGTACACATATCCCTGCATGTGTGCATATATATATGCATATGTGTGTAAGTATGTCTAAAAGAATAACTTCCCCATCTATTCTCTGAATCCTCTTTTTTTCCTACCTACCCAGGGACTTTGTTCTGTCAATTAATCCTCTCTTCTGTATCTTCAGTCTCTTCTAATTTCTTGGATCTTCTTTCTTGGATCTTTTGTATTTATAAACATTCAAGGCTTCAGAACCTTGAAAACAAAAAATAACAACAGCTCTCACAAAAATACCTTATTCTACTAACCTGTTCCACTACTTACTGTTCTTTCTTGTTTCCTTCAAAGTCAGTCCTTCCATAAACACCTCTTTAGGTTTTGATTTCTTTATCCTCCACTGGTTCTTCTCCTGTCTCCTGACCTTGCTTCCCTGTCCTCATCAAGGCTTATTCTGTCCCAGCAGGATGATTTACTGTTGGTATTTCCTCTCGGCTGTCTGCAACTTCTCCTCACTGCCCACTCACCCTGACTAATCTGGTCCACCGCCTGGGCTTCATTTAGTGCCTCCCAGATCTGTATTTGTCATCTACATGGTTTTCCAGGCTTCAGATCCACTTATCTGAACACCACCCGCCCCCCACCTAGTCTGCAGTCCTTCCATTCTCTAAGCCAGCCTCCATATATAAATAAATTATGTTTCCTAAAGATAATTTTGAGCACAGTACTTACTTGATTACAGATAATAATTTCCCTCTGCCTGAAAGATTCACGCAAATATGTTTCCCACTTCCTCTACTAAAACTGGATCAAATGCTTGTCTCTGAACCTGTTCTTCTTTTTCTTTGGTCTTTTATACATTCTGCTTCTTCTACCTTCATCCTCACTTTCATCTACCTGGTTTATGTTTCTCATTCAGGAAGACTTGCCTCATCCCCTGAGGTGGGGCTGTGTGCTCCCTCTAGGCACCTACCTTCCCCTGCAAGTACACATCTCTCTCTAACATTACCACACTGAAATCTTTTCAGCCCCAATATATCGTGAGCTCCTTAAGGGTCAGGACTGCGTCTTATTCACTAGTGTCTGGGATAGAGTTGACATGTGTTGAACGTTAAGAAAGATGAAATAATAGGTAAGTCTCCACTCACACAGCCACATAAGTTCACACTGTCCGGGGCACCCACTCATACCATAAAAACCATGGGTTTGTAATCACAGACCCTTTGTTCTCACATCTTCTTCTAGTCTTAGCCCATGCCCTTGCTGCACCCATTCTTCCCCCCCAGCATCACTCATCATGCTCATCCTCCACTATGCACTCCCACCTTCCTGGGTCCCTTCAGCCCCTGAATCAACTTTTCTTCTCTGGCTTCAGTTCTCCTTCTACATAATCCACCTCCAAGGCAGCCTTTGTTCACAGTAGCTCCCTATTGCTAATCCATGGGACTTGTGTTTTCACTCAGGTTGAGGCACCATTGATGTTGCTGCACCCCCAGACTAAGGAATTATCCCTAAGAGCTCCACTTACAGTTTTCTCTCTGGCAGCCCCTGTTTTCAGAACTCCTTTTATGCCTAATTCTCTTGCGCTCTAGTTCTTGCTTTTCTCAGCTTTGGGAAAATTATCAAAAAAATGTTCCTTCTATTTCCTATTTCCACCTGTTTTTAGTCCTTTACTTGACTGTTCCATCCAGAAACTTTATCCTTTATAAGTGGCCCCCAACTGCAGTAGAATAACATTTTCCCCGTTGTTTCTTGATGTCTGAGTGCCATTTATGATTCTAGCATCCTCCTGACAAGCCAAGGATCATCGCTCATCGATCTCCCATCCTCATCTGTATAAAAAAGACCCTTTATAAAAAGTGACCCTTCCAACTGCTCTTCCCCCATCGCACTCTGCAGGAGAACACGATTCCCTCTGGTGACTTAGTCCACTCTTCCCCTTCACCCTTCACCCTCTTTGAATGTTGCTAAGAGCTGTCTGCTTATTTTTTACCCATTTCCCATCCATTCCCCCATATTAATACCCTCCTCTCCATCCTGAAAATATAAGACCCAGACTTACCTCCCTGAAGCCACCTTCTCAGATTCACAGGTTTTCGATTCAACGTTTCTTGCACAGCTCAGCCTTCCTCAATATATAGACTTGGATCTAGGGCCTTGCTTCATATGGTCTTTGTTCCTCTTCTCCTTCGGGGGTAGGGATTCTCCTCCCTTTGTGGGTCCTTTCTTCCCTTAGTTTCAAATCCCTCCCCTGCCATTTGGGCCAATATATTTCTGTTCAACACAGGATCTAAGGCACACAGGAGATGCTCTGGCATAGAGCCAGAGAAAAGAAACCTATTGATAGACACTCTGAGAACCTAAGGGGTGTGGGGCAGTGGTGGTCAGCACCAATTAGATGCTCTTACTTAGCCTGAGAGTTTCCACTGAACTTGTTTTTGCATCTCCCGTCTCAATACTCGTTCTCTAGTTCCCTTCCATGCCTTCAATCCCACTCTCTCTCTTCCCTTCCTCTCATCCTTTTGTCCTCCCTAAAGCATTTTCCTCTTGGGCTTCTTTCATTCATCATCTGCCTATTGTCCGTCTTCAAACCTCTGCTCCTTTTTTACCTTAATGCTCTCTCTTCACCACTTTATTGCCCTTAAAAATCAATTGCATTCATATGTCATCCTGAAGGAAAGGATATATAAAGACTATTGTCCCTGTCTTGCTCATTTAAAAATTCAAGTCAAAATTGGCCCTTCTTTGGTAAGCATTTCAGGTCTACAGGTAAGGGGATCATGTCCTCTTACCATGAGTAGCTACCAGTAATTAAATAATCCTCTCACCATGAGTAGCTACCAGCAATTAAATAAAACAGTGGGTGTAAAGTGCTATGGGAATCCAGAGGCTAGAAAAATAATTCTGCCTGATAAACTTAGGGGTGGTTCCAGAGAGTGTCCAATTGCACTTGGGACTGAGTGTACATGTGTGTTTATGATTTTACTGTGAATGCCAAATGAGACAATCAATGAATGTGAAAGAACTTACAGGTTTCCATTTATTTAAGTACCTATTCTTGCACCAGCACCACACTTTCTTGATTACTGTTGCTTTATAATAAGTTTTAAAATCAGGAATTATCACTGCAACTTCTTCCTAGAAACATCGCCAAAGGCAAGGGAAGCCAGGGCAAAAATGAACTATTGGGACTTCATCAAGATGAAAAGCTTTTGCATAGCAAAAGAAACAGTCCACAAAACCAAAAGACAACCGACAGAATGGGAGAAGATGTTTGCAAATTACATATCAGATAAAGGGCTAGTATCCAAAATCTATAAAGAACTTATTAAACTCAACACCCAAAGAACAAATGATCCAATCAAGAAATAGGCAGAAGACATGAACAGACCTTTTTCCAAAGAAGACATCCAAATGGCCAACAGACACATGAAAAAGTGCTCAACATCATTCAGCATCAGGGAAATCCAAATCAAAACCTCAGTGAGATATCACCTCACACCAGTCAGAATGGCTAAAATTAACAAGTCAGGAAATGACAGATGTTGGCGGGTATGCGGAGAAAGGGGAACCCTCCTACACTGTTGGTGGGAATGCAAGCTGGTGCAGCCACTCTGGAAAACAGTATGGAGGTTCCTCAAAAAGTTGAAAATAGAGCTACCATACGATCCAGCAATTGCACTACTGGGTATTTACCCCAAAGATACAAATGTAGTGATCTGAAGGGGTACTTACACCCCAATGTTTATAGCAGCAATATGCACAATAGGCAAACTATGGAAAGAGCTAAGATGTCCATTGACAGATGAATGAATAAAGAAGATGGTATATGTATACAATGGAATATTATGCAGCCATCAAAAGGAATGAAAGCTTGCCATTTGCAATGACGTGGATGGAACTGGAGGGTACTATGCCGAGTGAAATAAGTCAATCAGAGAAAGACAAGTATCATATGATCTCACTGATATGAGGAATTCTTAATCTCAGGAAAGAAACTGAGGGTTGCTGGAGTGGTGGAGGGTGGGAGGGATGGGGTGGCTGGGTGACAGACATTGGGGAGGGTATGTGCTATGGTGAGCACTGTGAATTGGGTAAGACTGTTGAATCACAGACCTGTACCTCTGAGACAAATAATACATTATATGTTAAAAAAAAGAAGAAGGTAGTAGGAAGGGAGAAATGAAGGGGGAGAAATCGGAGGGGAACCCGAACCATGAGAGACGATGGACTCTGGGAAACAAACTGAGGGTTCTAGAGGGGAAGGGGGTGGGGGGATGGGTTACCCTGGTGATGGGCATTAAAGAAGGTACGTACTGAATGGAGCACTGGGTGTTATACACAAACAATGAATCATGGAACACTACACCAAAAACTAATGATGTAATGTATGGTGATTAACATAACATAAAAAATAAAAGAAGAAAAAAAAGAAGAAAAAAATCAGGAATTATGAGTCCTCCTATTTTACTCTTCTTTTTTAGAATTGATTTGACTATTCTGTATCCTTGTGACTCTATATGGATTTTAGAATCAGTTTGTTAATTTCTACGAAGAAGTTGGCTGTGATTCTGATAGGGATTGTGTTGAATGTGTAGATCAGTTTAAGAAGTATTGTCATCTTCACAATGTTGAGTTTTCCAGTCCATGAACATGGGATATTTTCCCATTTATTATGCACAGCACATCTCCTTTAATTTTTTTCAATGATATTTTCTATTTTTCAGAGTATAAAATTTATACTTCTTAAATTTATTCCTAAGTATTTTATTCTTTGTGATGTTCTTATGAATTGAAACATTTTGCTAATTTGTTACTAGATTGTTCATTACAAAAGAATAGAAATATAAGCAATTTTTTTATAATGACCTTAAATATTGTGTATTGATCTGCAAACTTGCTGAACTCATTTATAGTTCTAATAGTTTCTTGTTTTTATTTTTAATGGATTCCTTAGGATTTTCTATATCAAGATCATGTCATCTATAAATTGAGATAGTTTAACTTATTCTCTTCCAATCTAGATGCCTTTTATTTTTTATTCTTGCCTAATTTCCTTGGCTAGAACCTCCAGTACACTGTTGAGTAAAAGTGGCAAGAGCAGACATCCTGTCTTGTTCTTGATCTTAGGGGGAAATCATCCAATCTTTCACCATCAAGTATGATGTTAGCTGGGAGCTTTACATCGATACCCTTTATTGAGTTGAGGGAGTTCCCTTCTATCCTAGTTTGTTGAGTGTCATCTTCATTTCTTTTTTCTTTTTTAAGATTTTATTTATTTATTTGAGAGAGGGAGAATGAGAGACAGAGAGCATGAGAGGGAAGAGGGTCAGAGGGAGAAGCAGACCCCCCACTGAGCAGGGAGCCTGATGTGGGACTCGATCCTGGGACTCCAGGATCATGACCTGAGCCGAAGGCAGTCGTCGCTTAACCAACTGAGCTACCCAGGCGCCCCTGTCGTCTTCATTTCTGAAGAAGAGTTTTGTCAGATATAGAATTCTTTGTTGAGATTTTTTTTTTCTTTCAGCACGTCATATGTTATTCCACTGCCTTTCACCTCCATGGTTTCTGATGAGTTATCATCTATCAATCCTATTAACAATTCCTTGTACAAGAGTCACTTCTCTCAATGTTTTCAATACTCTGTCTTTGGCTTTCAGCAATTTCATTATGATGTGTCTAGTTGTGGATATCTTTGTATTTGTCCTACCTGCAAATAATTGAGCTTCTTGGATGTGGTAGATTCATTTAAAAATTACATTTAGGAAGTTTTTTGCCATTATTTCTTTTAATTTTTTTATTTTTTTGAGACACAGAGAGAGAGAGCACAAGTGGGAGGGAGGAGCAGAGAGAGGAACAGAGGGAGAGGGAGAAGCAGACTCCCCGCTGAGCAGGGACCCCGATGCTGAGCTCGATCCCAGGACCCTGAGATCATGACCTGAGCCAAAAGCAGATGCTTAACTGACTGAGCCACCCAGGTACTCCCATTATTTATTTAAATATTCTTTCTGCATTGTTCCCTCTTTCCTTTCTTTCTAGGATTCCCATTACGTATCATATGTTGGTAGATTTGATGGTGTTTCACATGTCTCTGAGGCTCTGTTCATTTTTTGTTACTTTTTCAAGTTTTAGTTCCTCAGACTGGATGACCTCAATTGATCTATCTTTTCATTTGCTGATTCTTTCTTCTGCTAGTTCAAGTCTGCCTTTGAGCCCCTGTCAGTCTGGTTATTATACTTTTCAACTCTGTATTTATATTTGTTTTCTTTTTCTTTTCTTTTTTATAATTCTAATTCTATAGACATGGTTTGTTTTAGCTCTTTAAACATATTTAAAATAGCTGACTTAGTCTTTTATAGTAATTCAAACACCTGGGCTTTTCAAGAATAGTTTCTGTTGATTGTTCTTTTTCTGGTCTATGAGCTATATATTTCATGTCTTTGCATGCCTCATAATTTTTTATTTAAACTGGGCTGTGGTTTAAACTGTGGTAACTCTGGGAATTGAATTTTCCCTTATTCCTAGGGTATGCTCTTGTTGCTAATTGTTGTCGTTGCTGTTTGTTTAATCACTTTCTTGAACTAATTCTGTAAAGTTTATATGCTTTGTCTCATGTGGTCACTGAAGTCTCTACTCAGTTATCTTAGAGGTCAGCTAATGATTGGACAGAGATTTTCATAAATACCAAGAACAATAAATCACCCAGTCTTTACTGAGGGACTCTGTGTGCATTTTAGAGCACATAGTCACTACTCAGCCATGTAGTTCACAACCCTGCTTTAGCTTTCATTTCCTGCTTTTAAAGAGCCCGAAGGTCAGCAAGAGGTGAGAACTTAGGGCATCCTCGGGCCTTTCCCAAGCATGCTCACAGCCCTCACATGTCTCTGAGCTTCTATATTCACAGAGATATGCCAGTCTTTTTCAGAGCTTCTACAGATATCTCATTCTAAAGCTTTAACTTTTCAGTTTTTTTTTGGTTAGTTTATTGTTTACCACAATGGTCTCCATTGTCTCAGACAGGCACAAAATTAAAACACTTGCCTGCTTTGTTTTCAATAAATGTCTCCTTTCCCCAGAAAGCTTTTAATACTGTACAAGCTCTGATCAGCTGTGTAAGTCAGGTCTTCCAGGGAACTACCAGACAGATCAGATAATGACAGTTCTTTGGGAATGAGGATTTGAACGAGCTCCATTTCCATTTTTCTTCCCCAGTGGCTGTCAAACTTCCCTGGGAATGTAAGCTGTTATTTTTAAGGCTCTACATAGCTGGAGAGAGGAGAATAGTTTTCAGACAACTTAAAACTCCACAAAACTCTCTGTTCTTACCTCGACTGAACCATTTTTCTTGAATAAATGCTCTGCAGGTGGCTGCAAGCCTATGGTTAACTTCCAGAATTATACACAAGTTGACTTTAACAATTTTTCTAGTTTTTGTCATAGCTTTTTTGGAAGGCAAACTGTTGAAGGTCTTTACTTATCCATTTTTACTGATGTCATCTCCTTAATATGGTTGTCTTAATATTAAAATGAGATAAAAATTTCAGGACATGTTGATACAGTCCTTGTCGTAAGTCTTCACAGACTTTCTTTTCATTATTAACATAATGATAAATGATGTTCAAATAGCACTAACCATTTGGCCCACTGTCCTAAGGTGGGATTCTTCAATTCTCCAGTAGCATCCAGGCCCCAAGCAGGTGCTGTTCTTCCAGTGATGAAGAATAGACAAAATAAAAACAAATAGAAGCAAACAAACAAACTAATATACAGATGTAGTCTCACTAGCGAAACTCTAAAAGGACTAGCCTTGTGCCATTTCACACAAGGAAGCTGTTCTGACCCCTTTATTGTACATGATTGCATCCCTTAGGGAGAAACTGTGAACCTATAGTAAACTTTCATCATAACTTTTACCTCATTTGGAACACTGTGGGGGAGAATTTCCCCCCCATTTTATAACAGAGATATAGAAAATAAAACAACATCCAAGCAAAAAAAATTTTAAAAGCATTCTCAAACATATGTGCAGAAATGTTTTTGAGCTGGCTTAAAGCAGTTTCAAAAACCAATTGTCTCTTTCTTTCCTGTTCCTTGTTTTTATGTTTTATCATTTAAAAAGGGGGGGTGTTTCATATTTTAAGAAAATATGTAAAATATATAAAAGAAAATCTAGGAGAATAAATTTATGACAACTGGAAAAGAACTTATTTCTTATTAGAACTCAAAAAGTACAAATCATAAAGTTAACGCTTGACCATTGTGATTATATCTACATCGAAAATGTCTGTATACACAAATATAAAATAAGTGAAATGATAAACATCAGGCTGAAAGCAGTTTTTGAATAATAGGAAAATAACTATGAGGCAGTCCTATAAATAAATAAATAAATAAATAACAAAAAAAGACAAAAATTGCAATAGAAAATTGGTCAAATAAAATAGGTAGGCAAAGTAAAGACAAGGACACCTGTATGTATAATATATATTTGAGAATATATTTGTAGTAAATTCTGTGATTTGGCTTTTTATTTCTATTTTTTTAAAGATTTTATTTATTTATTTGAGAGAGAGAGAATGAGAGATAGGGAGCATGAGAGGGAAGAGGGTCAGAGGGAGAAGCAGACTCCCCGCCGAGCAGGGAGCCGGATGTGGGACTCGATTCCGGGACTCCAGGATCATGACCGGAGCCGAAGGCAGTCACCTAACCAACTGAGCCACCCAGGCGCCCGCGATTTGGCTTTTTAAATCTCCATTTAACATTCCTTCTTTTTGAAAAGTTTAGAAAACTAAAGAATATATTTTTCTCTGCATCACTTGCATCTACACATCTGAATGAAATTTAACTTTCTTCAATTGGTTGGACTCTTAAAGATTTAACAGAGAAAAGTAAGTCAGAAATCATGATTTCCTTCTTTCTTTTTTTTCAAGAAGTTCAAAGAGAAAGTTTTTTGTTTATCTGTTTGTTTATTTATCTGCCGCACTCTTCTAGTATGACTAGAATGTGGATGTGATAGCCATCGGTGGTGGTGTCATTGGTGACTCCTTGATTCTAACTTGATTCTAACCTAGGTTGTAGGTTATAGAGGTTTTTCTGCAGCTTTCTGGAGAATCACCTGTGGTAATGTTAGTGGCAGAAGTGTTAGCTTCTTGATTCTGGTGTTTTTAAAGTTGTGACCCCAGATATAGTAGCTGCCCTAGTAAAATATTGATCTGACAGTCATTGCTGTGTTCTTGGAAACCGTTCCTTCAATTCTGTGAAATGCTTTTTTGTATACATAAAATTAGTATCATTCTCCATAGTTTCTGTGCCTAATAACAGTCATATGATTTTATATCTACATTGTGTGAGAACACTCTTTCCCCTATATCCAAACACTTATTATTATATTCAATAATATTTGTTATTGAGTACTTACTGGTAATAACTGAACGGATTTAGTCATTGTTCTCATGGAAATTATATTCCAGTGGAGATAGATAGATAATAATAAGTAAATAAATAAGTGAATCCATAATATGACAGGTTGTGATAAGTGAAATGAAGAAAAATAAAGTAAGGTAATGGGATTGAGAACGATGGGGGTACAGATAGGTTTTATTTTACATAAGGTCAATCAGGAGTGAGGTCATATCAGATACTTGACTAAGAGGAAGGAAGCAAACATTCAGAGTTCTGGTTGAAGATTATCCGTAGCAGAGGTAAAATTAAGAGTAAGAGCCTAGAGACATGAAGTTGATTGGTGTATCTGAAGAATAGGAAGTGATATATCATGACTGGAAAATTGGTGGGGGTAAGTGATTGGGTGGGGAAGAGGCCACATCATTCAGGGGCTTCAGTAAGTCATGCAGTACAAATTTTACATTTTATTCTTAGTGAGCTAGAAAAGCATAGTAAGAGGTCTTTAAAAACTTTTTAAATTTTGAAATAACTATAAATTCATAGAAGTTCACACAGAAATGTACTGGGAAGTCTCATGCACCTTTATTCCAGCCTCTCCCAATGTTGACGTCTTAAATATCTATCATACACTACCAAAACCAAGAGGTTGATGTTGGTACAATCCATAGAGCTCATTCCAATTCCACCATTTGTACATGCACTCATCTGTGTCTGTATGTATAACTCTAGGCAATTTTACTGCATGTGTTGCCTTGCCAAATTACCAGCAAAATCATGATATTCAAATGTAACATCACCACAAGATTCCCTCATTTTATTCTTTTATAGCCATGACTATACTTTCCCTCTTCCTGACCCTTGACAACCACTACTCTCGTCTCCACCTCTGTAATTATATTATTTTACCAAAGTTTCATAAATGGAATTATGCAGTATGTATTCTTTTGACAATGGCTTTTCACTCTGCATAATTTCTTTGTGGTTCATCCAAGTTGTTGACTGTGCCAACAGTTAGTTTCTGTTTGTTGCTACGTAGTATTCCATGATAGAGACACACTACAGTTTGTTTGACAATTCACTTTTTGAAGGATATTTGTGCAGTTTTCAGTTTGGGGCTATTGTGAATAAAGCTTTATAAACATCCAACTGTAAGTTCATGCATGAAAATATCTCTACTTCTCTGGGATAAATGCCCAATAGTGAAATTCCTGGGTCATATGGTAAGTCTATTTTTAGTTTTGAAAAGAACTGCCAAACTATTTTCTTTTTTAAAATTTTTTTTAAAGATTT
Source organism: Callorhinus ursinus (assembly GCF_003265705.2). NCBI lineage: Eukaryota > Metazoa > Chordata > Mammalia > Carnivora > Otariidae > Callorhinus > Callorhinus ursinus. Next base: position 40,742 of record NW_027397097.1, read on the forward strand.
TATTTATTTATTTGAGAGAGAGAGAGAGAATGAGAGAGAGAACACGAGAGGGGGGGAGGGTCAGAGGGAGAAGCAGACTCCCCGCTGAGCAGGGAGCCCGATGTGGGGCTCGATCCTGGGACTCCAGGATCATGACCTGAACCAAAGGCAGTCGCTTAACCAACTGAGCCACCCAGGCGCCCCCAAACTATTTTCTATAGTGTTGTCAGAAAGATTTTGAAGTGAGAAATTATACGTTATGGCTTACATGTTTAAAAATATTACTAGCTTTTCTATGGTAAGTAAACTGAAGAGAGACCATATAAGAAGCTATTACAATTTTCCAGATGAGAGATTATGGCCATCCATATGGACCAGAGACAGAGAATTAGAGGTTTTGAAAATAAATTTTGAATGCACTTTGATAGCAGAGCTAAAAGGATTTAATGATGATCACACAAGTGATACAAGAGAAAGAATCAAGAATGATTCCAAGGTTACTGGTCTCAGCAACTGGAATAAAAGAGTTGCCATTTACAGTGATAAAGGTGGTTTAAGGAGAAGGAAGAGTCTGATTTTGGACACGCTTAGCTTGAAATGGTTATCCAGCATTAGGTAGAAGTGCTGAGAAAGCAGTTGAATCTAGGAATCTGAAACATAAATTTGGAAGTCATGAATGAATAAATGGGCTTAAAACACACACACACACACACACACACACACACACGCACACACACTTTGTGGAGTAAAAGTAGAGAGAGAAAAACTGAAGACAGAGTACCGGAGTAATAAAAGATTCAGAAAAAGGAAAGACAGAGGACCTAGAAAGGGAGAAAATAAGGATCAGCCAATGAAGTAGAAGAAGAGACAGGAGAAAGTATATAAATCAAGATATGAAAAGGAAAAAAAAATTAAATTAGGTGGAAGCGTTCATAGTTTTCAAATGCTGGTGAGTGTTGAGTAGATTGAAGACTGAGAATTGCCCATGAGACTGGGCGTTATGGAGGTCACTGGGTACCAGAAAGAGGGCAATTTCAGGGGGTGGTAGAGACTGGAGAGTGTTTATGAGAGAATGGGAGGAGAGAAGTGGAAACTATAATTTTTTCTATAGGAGAGTATTTTTTCTCATATTCTTAGGAATTGTTGTAAGAGAAAAGAAATGCCAGTGATTTTTAAAGACATTATCTTGTATCCCATTACTGTAATAAACTCTTATCTTAGTCGTGTCTGGTACAGAAAACTTACAAAGACTGTACAGAGATTTCCTATAATTAATAATACGATGTCACTAATATCTTACACTAGTATGGCACATTTGTTATAATCAATATACCAATATTGACATATTATTATTAATGAAGGTAAAGCGATAACAGAAGTTCATTTCAGATATAATTTATATCAGAAAGATTTACTTCTATTTACAGTATATTTGCAGTATGCCAGTATATAACTAAGATTATTTGTACAGAAAAAAAGATGATGATATAATGATAGGCGATATATACATACATATATACTCTTTATTATATACAAGAGCTAATAATAATAGTTAAACATCTTTTGAGCATTTACTATATGTTTTGTAGGTTCAGGAAATAACTCATGTTTGTTAGAAAGAGCTATAACTCAACACTACTTATTGTGATATAGCATATATCTTTTCATTTTCAACAAATCATTTTACAATTAAATTTATTTGTTCCAACGAATCATAATCTTGATGGCTTAATAAAGAGAACAGCTGATAGTAAAGATAGTTTCTATTTCTGTGAGTCATTGTCTCTTAAGGATATTTTGTTTACCGCGTTTTACGCTCAGAGTATGATATATTTATTCTATATTCCCAAATTGTCTATGTTAAGAACTGTGAAGAGTCTGAAATTTTCTTCTACTTGCAAGCTAACAAGTTACTTTACCACAGTTTCATGGTGGCTGGTAGAAGACACAGGAATCCTGGGTCAGAGACGAAGGACAATTTAGTACATGCAGCCACAGCAGATTTCTCTAGTTTTAACTGATGTTCTTTTTCTGTCCCAGAGTCCTGTCCTGGAAACCTCATTATATTTAGTTGTCAGGTCTCCTTAGGCTTTTCTTGAATGCAACAGTTTTAAAATGTTTCCATGTGTTACTATTTTACTTTGATTTTTAAAAATGGAGTTTTTGTGTATGGTATGTGTTTTTATTTTAAAATGTTAAACTTAGTTTTATATATTGTTGGAATGGGTGGGGTTGGTGTCACCCTGTGCTCAAGTCAACTTTTTGTTCTGGAATTCCCACTTTGACTGGTTGAGATGAAAGAAAGTCAATTTCATGTAAGTTGCTTAAAGCTCTGCAAGAACTCAGGGACACAGCAGAGTCAAAAGAATATATTTTTAGGGGAGGAGGAGGTTAGTTTGCCCATTTTTATTTGCCACAATTGATAAACCAAGCTAGTCAGCATACAACAACCTTTAATACTCTGGACTGTTTTCCCTTGAGATATTCTGGACTTGTTACTTTTATCTGATTTAGTAAAATGGAAAGCTTAGCTAGCACCACAAAATTGCAATGTGTCTTCAGCTCTTTCTGTAGTAAGCAAAGCTTGCTTTGTTTATGTCTCTGTTATACTGTTTTACAAGACAATTCAAATGTGAAAGGTCTCTGTAAGACACCAGGACCTGTGGTAGGTTTTTTGTTTGTTTGTTTGTTTGTTTTGGCAATACATTAACAGAATCAATAATATGAAAAGAAAATAAGGGAAGTGAGAGAAAAAATGGTTTCAAGAATAACTAAGGTTTCTGCCATAAGCATCTGGATGTTAATGATAATCTCCAGAAGTACTGTAAACATTCGATAATATGCAATGACCTAAGGGAGTTGTTTATGTAAAAGATTAACTCATCTTGCTCAGAAGTCAAGAGTTTCTTCAAAGTACCTCAATGCAGTTACAAGTAGAGACCAGAAAGCCCCATTCAGTGAAATAGAAGGTGATACTCTTATCTGTCCTACAACCATATCATCTGGAGCTCACCCACATCCCTAATCAATCGATTGTCTTTCTCCAAACACACAAATATCTGGGATCCAGAGTTTAAAGGGTTATTATCACACCTTTCTTTGAAGTCAGAACCTAGAGCCTAGCTAACTTAAATTTGTTTTTTCTTTCCAAAATTATTTTTTGAATTCTCTATAAATGACTAGTCTACAAATGCTGGAGTATTCCAGTACTTCCTGGTTCCTCCTGTCTGTCCAAAACCCTGAATCATACCATGTTTGTGTACAATGTAATTTCTAGACCAGGAAAACAATGCAAACATTTATATACTAATAGTATTGACTGGTGACTGGAATCCCTAGAGTCCCCCTAGAATTTAGAGCCTTCACTTTTCAGTCTTTCCATCCCCTGAGAAAAACAAAGAGAAATAAAAAGGTTATGCTGTCGAGGTGTGTCTGTCTTTCCTGGCTGGAATTAAATTTCTTTGTTCCCATGTCTCACCTCTCATCTGGGTACCCTTCTCTTTATATGTCCTCCCCAACTGTGTTGTGTTACTTCCTGTATCTTTCTGTTCTCATCTTTGAACTATCCTCTTCAAGCCCTTTATTGGTTTCCTAACATCAGAATAAGGTGCCTGTGAGTATAATCTGAGTGTGGTAATGGTGGTAGGAGTCCTCGTGGTAGGAGTCTTCGGGAGGCAGACTGGAGAAGATCCTGGAAAGATTCAGGGAAAGATTATGGTAGCTAGAATAAAGAATGACTCTTCAAGGATATACATATCCTAATTCCTGGAACCTGTGCATAAGTTATTTATATGTCAAAAATATTTATGGCTGCTAATCATTTGACTTTATATTAGGTATCTGCGTGATTCTGTTGTAATTGCAGTGGTCTTTAAAAAGTAGAAGAGGGAGAAAGAAAAGTTCAGAGTCAGAGAGAGATATGTGACTATAGAAGTTAGAATAAGGAGACTTGAGAAAGACTCAATCCACTTTTATTGTCTTTAAAGATGGAGGACAAGACAGTAAGCCAAGGAAGTGTGTGTGTGTGTGTGTGTGTGTGTGTGTGTGTGTGTGTGTATTCAAGAAATATATTCAATATTTTCTGGCCCAAACAGGACACGATGAAAAAATTAGTAAAGAATGACAATCTTGAAATATTAATTTTACCACTGAGACTGTATGAATGGTTATTCTATGTGAAATCTTGCCTTCTTTTATTCTGGAAGAGACACATGAGGACAGAAAATTTGTCCTCAAGAGGAGAGCTCCCAATCATTAACAGAGGATACTCACATATCTAGAAAAGAGAATCCAAGAGAATAAGCAGGAAAATAATGTGAAATTCAATACAGTCATCTGATTGTTTGGTAAAATGAGTAAGGGTTGATTTTACAGGCAGGAGAAGGGACTGCTTGGTTCAGGATTACTGGAATAGGTGTCCTGGAGACATCAGTGTTGGTAAGGATCAAGAGCAATGAATAGAATTTACACATGTTGAGGGAAGACAAGATTACACTGATGGAAAAGGCAGCAATCGAAGCAATGAGATGTAGGAATGAGGGAGAAATCAATGGATGCCTTGTAGGGAAGAATGTGAGACACATTCACATAGGTAGAACTAAAATACATAAGGAAACTACTGACTGCCAACAGGAGATAAAATATGTTCTGTAGGTGTAATGGGGGCAATGACAAGCTTTTAAACAAGGTTGCCAATGTCTTAATAATTTCATATTCTTAAGAGAGCAATCTGGCAGCATGAGATAAAGAAAAAGACTCCCAAGATATTGGAAGACCTGGGATTCTTATTGTATGGCTCCAACTGGTGATTAATGACTTGCGTAGGTGAGGAAGTGGAAAGTTGGAGTAGGCAGATCAGACAAGGATTTTAAAGAGGATCAGAAGAGCTGGCAGATTAGATACAGGGACTGAAGGAGGAAGAAGAGCCTCAGTCAACCCTCAGATCACCATGCTTCGGTGGTGGGAGAATGATGTGATGACAAAGTGAGGTAGCTGGTCAGGAAGTTAACAGGTGGAAGAAATAACGAGTTTTGGAGAATTGTTGATGAGTTGACAGAAGAATATTTAGATGGAGATTTTTCTTCCAGATATTAAGGAAGTGGAGCAAATAGGCAGTAGTAGATTGGCTCGCCACATTCCTAATGATGTACTGGCAATGAAGAATGCAGATTTGTTAACTCATACCTGGTCCCTGTTATTTCTCTGAATGGGCACCTCAGTGAAGATTTACTGAGATTCGTGCCAGGTAAGATATTCAATATTTACATCTTTGAGAAATCTCAGACTGAATTACTTGGTGAGGGCAAGATCATCTTGGAACTTCAGTTGACAACACAGGCCCAGCAATGATCACAGGTCATGGATCTGGTGGGACGTGGTCCCGATGTAGTAACAATGTTGTTATTGTTAATGTCTATAGATAGAGAATTATTGGCTTAATAATTCATATCTCTTGGCAGCCTTTGGTAAGTGTTTGCTGTAGTGTTTGTGATGCGATGGGAACGAAGGGATCTTAGTTCCCGAAAAGACTTAAAGGGAATTCATGGCCAGTCAGTTCCAGGAATAAAATACTATATTTTGTCCTTAAGGAATTACAATTACCATGATGGCCACATTGAATTTAACAAGTTTCAATCCAGGCACCTTCATGTTGGTAGGGATCCCAGGGCTGGAACAATTCCATATCTGGATTGGGATTCCTTCCTTCGTTATCTACCTGGTGGCCCTTGCAGGTAATGGCATCCTTCTTTACCTCATCACTATGGACCATAGTCTCCATGAACCCATGTTCTTCTTTCTCTCTATATTGGCCTCTGCAGACCTCATATTATGTACCATGTATGTGCCCAAAACACTTGCCATATTCTGGTTGAAAGCTCAGAAAATCACTTTTCCTGGCTGCCTTACCCAGTTGTTCTTTCTTCACTTCAGCATTTTTTCTGGACTCAACCATTTTGTTGGGCATGGCATTTGATTGTTACATGGCCATTTGTTCTCCTTTGAGATACACAAGCATTTTGACACCTAGGACAATTGTCAAGATCATGGTGGGCATTGTCGGTCGGAGCTTTAGTGTCATTCTGCCTGTTATTTTCCTGGGGAAGCGTTTGCCCTTCTACAGGACACATATAATTCCTCACACATAACTGTGAACATATAGGGGTGGCCCGGCTCACCTGTGCTGACATCTCCATCAACATCTGGTATGGTTTTGCTGTGTCTGTAATGACTGTTATCTCAGACCTGATCCTCATTGGTATTTCCTACTCTCTCGTCCTTCATGCTATTTTCCACCTTCCATCCAGAGATGCCCGACAGAAAGCCCTCAGCACCTGTGGTCCCCATGTCAGTGTCATTCTCATATTCTGCACACCAGCCGTGTTCTCATCACTGTGGCCACAGTATCTCTCTCACCTTTCATATCGTGTTTGCCAGCCTCTATGTGGCAATCCTTCCTGCACTCAATCCCATCATTTATGCTGTAAAAACCAAGCAGATCAGGGACAAGGTCATCCTCCTATTCTTTCCTAAATGGATTCAGTGTCCCAGGGCTGGGAACATTGAGAAAAAAATTGTGGGAAGTCAAGTAATCATATTGATTTGATTTAATAGAATTTCTTATGTAAATCAGGAGTAGGAAGTCCTCCAATAATGGACTCAATTCCTATGACTCTCAAGACCTTAATTTTGTTGGAGAAAATCATTGGTAGAATTAGAGGAAGAGAGGTAAGGATTTTTCAAGTCCCTAGAAAATGACAGACATCAGATAGAAGAATCCTAATTTTCTACAATCAAAAACTTAAATGCAAAAAATGTTTACTCTTCCTTTGGTCCTTTTATCTTGTTTCAATGTTCTTCTTAAATAAAATTTAAAAAAGAAAGGGTGCCTGGGTGGCTCAGTTGGTTGGGCGACTGCCTTCAGCTCAGGTCATGATCCTGGAGTGCCGGGATCGAGTCCCGCATCGGGCTCCCTGCTCAGCAGGAAGTCTGCTTCTCCCTCTGACCCTCCCCCCTCTCATATACTCTCTCGCTCTCTCAAATAAATAAATACATCTTTAAAAAAAGAAAGAAAGAAAAGAAAAAATAGCACTTTATTCATAGGCTTGTTTAGCACCCAGTAAGCTCATAAATTCAATAACCATCTGCATGCTGAAAATTCCCACATCAAAAGCCCTACTCCCAATTCTTTCTCTGTCCCACATAGCCGACTCTGTATTTAGTAACACCTCCTGGCTATCCCACTGAAACTCCACAATCAACATGAACTAAAATTCATTTATTATCAATTATGTCCTCTGAATATGCTTTAAATTCATTCACATGTTTCATATTAAAATATGATCACCACTCTGTGTGTGTGTGCGTGTGCATGTGTGTCTGTGTGTCCTGGATCTGTTCAGCAGCCTCATTTGGAATTTGCTCACTCCAAATTTTTCTCTCTTGCATCCATTTTTTTTACTCAGAAACTAGAGGGGTCTTACTAAACCCCAATTAATCATGTCAATCCTCTACTTAAAAATCATTCAAGTTACCCATTTTGCCTGGAAGAAAACTCAAATGCCTTAACATATCTTCAGAGCCTTTTACAGCATGGTTGGTGCTAACCAGTTGTTGCTTGATGTCCACTGGCCCATCTCCTCCCCTTGCTCTCACTTTGGCTCACATGCCCTTTATGCTACGATCACCCTGTATGTCTTATGCTTTTTCAAACTATGTTCCCTTTCCTTCTGAACTTTCACACATGCTATTTCCTCTGGAATTTGAAGCTTAGCTTGCACTTGGGTAGGAAAGGGAGTGAAAGGAAATATTTTTTTCAATTCCCTTTTATTGTTCTAGTTCACACTCACCAGATAACTGTAATTTTTTTAAAAATGGGAAATAATAAGTGTTGATGAGGATGTGAAGAAACTGAACCTTGATGCTTTGCTAGTAGGACTGTAAAATGGTGCAGCCTCTGTAAAATACAGATTGGCACTTCCTCAAAAGGTTAAATATAGCATTATCAAGTGACCCAGTCATCCTCCTAGGTATATATCAAAAAGAATTGAAAACAGATGTTTACACCAAAACTTATAAATAAATGTTATAGTAGCATTATTTATAATAGTCCCCCAAATAGAAACAACTCATATCAAATGCATATCAACTGATGAATGGATAAAACAAATATGTTCAATCTAAACAATGGAGTCTTTTTCAGCCATTTGAAAGAATAAAGTTCTCATACATAATATCACACGGATGAGCCTTGAAAACACTATGCCAAGTGACAGAAGCCAGACACAGAAGGCTGATGTATTGTATGATTCCATTTATGTCAAAAGTCCAGAATAGTCAAATCCATAGAGACAGAAAGTCAATCAGTAGTGGCTAGGTGGCTAGGGGAAGGGGAAATAAAGAGTGATTGCTTGGTGAGGATGTGGTTTCCTTGTGGGGCAATGAAAATGTTCTGGAATTAGATATTGGGGATGATGGCACAGCATTGTAAATGTACTAAAAGCCATTAAATTGAACACTATAAAATGGTTAAGGTGGTGAATTTTTATGTTATGTGAATCTTACCTTAATCAAAAAGTTAAATAATATGTTCAGTATCACATAAATAATATATGATGAGCATAAAGCTAATTAGTCTGTCTGATTTCAAAGTATTTGCTCTTACTCACTGTCCTAGCTCCCACGAAGGCAGGATTTCTCCAGCACAGAGACCTCACTCTTTCACATCTTTTCTGAGGTAACCAAAGCAATTTAAACACTAATGTTATCAATTTTGTCCTGAATGCACACACAAAGTGTTCTAGATCAGGAAGAGATTATCGTTATTTACTTAAAAAGCAAACAACAACTGTGTGGTTTCCCATACCTGATTCTTACAACTAAGGCTATACAATGAAGGCTAGGTCAAATGTCCCGTGCGTGCAAAATCAAAGAGTGAAGAAAAATGTATTTTCTCTGCTTGTAGAAGCCAGGGAGATTATTTTTCCTCCCCCTGACTCCCCCTTCCTTCAGGGAAAGTTTCTTTGGAGTCTGATGAGAAATAAATCTCTCCAGAGAAAAGATTAGACACTTGTTTTCAGCAATAAACCCAGCCATGTCTTTGTCCTTCTGGAATTAGATGACTCTCTGGAGATTTCTCACTATCTTTAGTTATCTCACTATCATTGTAAATTAACTTCCCAAGACTTGCTCTTAGCCCAGGATGCCAAGATTTTGGCAAAAATTACTCAGAGAACCTGACTCAGGGAAAACACAAAAATATCTTCTCTATACCCCAAATATGCCAGAAGTCTGAGCAGACAGCTGAAAGGAAGTTCCATGGTTATGGAGCAAGGTAGAATTTCCTTGAAAATTACTGTAGGGGCTTCTGAAGGAAGTGCAAACCCAGCCCACACTGCCTGGAATAGAGGTGGTGCAGACTGAGTATCTATGGTCATCCCCCAACCCAAGTGGGCGGCACATGCCTGATAGGAAAAAGCTGTGGGAGGACATCTCCCTGCAGCTAGATTAACCCTGGTGGGAAAAGAAAGGCAGGAGATAGAAGGACTTTGCTGTAGACAAAGGACGGGGGTTTTGCTTTGTTTTGTTCTTAACCTTTGACTAGAAGGAGGGTGAAAGCTCATACCAGGGAGTATAATGAAATTAACGACAATGACACAACACATTTGTAGAGCATTTTATAATTTCTAAAGTGATCTTGAATACAATTTCTCTTTGGATCCTCATACCACAGCCCTGTGAGATAGATGTTAAGGAGTCTAAACAGAGGGTTGCTCAAGCTCAAATTAGGAGGGTAGCACAGGACACGCAGCATCCAACCAGTTTGTGTTTCCAAACACTTAATTGTCTTGTCTTTTTTTTTCTCCCAAATTACACACTTACAACAGTAAATATCATTTCATTTGTGCACTTGTGCGATCTACTATCATCAAATATTCCCATTTGTGTTACAAGATTGTGAAGGTGTTCTGTGAATAAAGTGAGCTAGAAGGGAGAACCTCCACATTTCCCTTATTTATGCACAATTTTGGTGTGAACTGTAATCTGTATTCAATATAGCTGTTGGGGAGGACACATAGAGATCTAAAAATCTAAATAGTACATGGAGAAGTGTTCTATAAATCTTATTTTTGTTTGGTAGAAATAGAAATATGTTGTTATTAAATACTGAAGAACCCTATAGACATTTAAAATAATAACTTTATGCCTATAAACACATGGTTTTCAAGAATGTCTTTACCTTTGAAATAAGGGACACATATAATTTGGGTCATCTCTATTGAATGAAAAAAGACTAATTTCACAGCAAGTAGAGCCTATCCTAAATGACAACTTATCTGTCCTCTTTTCTAATAGGACCCTTCTTCCTCGCCTCTAAAAAAACCACAAGTCAGTTATCCTCAGCAACATTTCCTTTTCGAATAAAACACTTAAGGGCCCCTCAGTCACGAATCTGTTTGGTCTTTACTCCATAGATAATTGGGTTCATCATGGGGGGAACAAGAACATAGAGATTGGCTAACAGGATGTGGACGTGTTTGGGGATTTTTTGACCGAAGCGCTGAGCAATGACAGTAAAACTCCCTGGAAGGTAGAACATGAGGATGACACAAATATGGGAACTACATGTGCTAAGGGATTTCATTCACGCATCATGCGATAGCAGCCTTCTGAAGACTGCCCAGAGAATGAGCCCATAGGAGCTGACGATTGTCACCATATCTAGCATAACACTGAGTAATGGCACAGAGATTCCATACCAAATGTTGATGGTGATATCAGCACAAGCCAGCTTTGCCAGCCCCAAGTGATCACAAAATGTGTGGGCAACGTTGTTTGTCCGGCAGAAGGGCAGAGGCTTCACTAGGAAGATAATGGGGAAAACAGTTGCAAAACTCCTGAGCGCTACAACACCCCCTATTCTGCTGATGACACCATGGCTAAGAATGGTGGTATGTGTCAGTGGGTAGCTGACGGCCATATAACGATCAAAAGCCATGGCCAAGAGAATGCCTGACGCCACTACAAAGGCAAAATGCATAAAGAAGAGATAGGTTACACAACCACCAAAAGAGATGTCCACATCATCAAACCAGAAGATGCTCAGGGCTTTGGGTACTGTGGATGTGGATAGCATCAGATCCCCAAAAGCCAACATGGAGAAGAAGAACCCATGAAGACTGCATTCCACTGCCACCACGAGGATCAGGGTAACATTTCCTGACACAGCCCCCAGGTACATCAGGCAGAAGGGGATAGATATGCACATGTGCGGCTCCTTCAGGCCAGGGATGCCAATGAGGATAAACATATCATAATTGACAGTGGAATCGTTGGGATGAACGATTCCTGAATTATGGTATGGAATTTTCACCACTTACTTGTAAGGAGAGAGAAAGTTTGAGAGCTAGCCTGTCACAATCAACTAGCATGATAAAAGGACTCAGACATCTGCTATGTTAAATCTCGGTTAGGAAGTTCCCTCCTACTCAGAGGTGGTAATATGGACCTAAATGTGTGCAGTATTCTACAGTGAGGAGAAAGATTCCAAACATTCAAAGTGGGATCAAAGAATTTCACAAAGATGCTTCTGAGGAAAATCCTGAGGCTGGTACTGTTTTCTCACACAATGGTCATAAATTTAAAATGATAAGTAAATAGGAAATTTTAAAACCTGTAATAATAAATTGTATTCTCTGACTAAATATTTTAAGACAGGGAAGAAAATTATAAATTTTTGTAAAGCATATTAAAAACCAAATAAAAACAAAAAGTTTTTTTTTTTTAATTGAACTAGTTAAACAACAATCCTGTTATCTGGTACATATATTTACCTAATCAACTATTGATCTTTTGATCAACTAAACACCTATTGATCACCTACAATGAGTATAGAGATATCCACATGTGCATCAAAGGGAAAAGTTCAAAACCTATAAGTTAGAAATCCCACATATCAAGGTGTAGCTTATAGAACCATGGTGCCAATACAGGTGTTCTCTGTTTAATTAATTATTTTCCATTGATTATAGGTACGCTTTGTTTTGAAGTTTCAATAGTGAAAGATTTTAGTGACTTATGAACAGCCATTATCACAGGTGGGGATACAGCCGCTTGAGAATGGGTGGAGCTGGTTATAGAACACCTCACTCAGATTGAGACTCTATACACGAAAGTTTACTTAGATCATTCAAAAATATAGTTTCCCTATCTCAGAGTTTTCTTTATTAACACATCTCAACTTCATTACTTTTTTTCCAACTTCATTACTTTAAAGAAGCATAATCGTAAATAAGTAACTTGAGGAAGTTAAAAATGTAAATCATAGATGTAATTGGATACTGATACAAACCACTTCTTATTTGAACTCCTTTAAAAATAGATTTCATAATTTCTTTCTTTGTTGGTTTTTAATTCCTTCAATGTTTATTTCATATGGGTACAAGCACTGAGTTTGAATAAAATTAGTAAACAAGAAAATTCTATCCTTCTGGAAACATAATACAGTTGACTTTCCTCAAATCCCCCCTCCCAGAGATATTTGTGAAACCCTCCACCTCGTGCTAAATGGGTTTCATCACTGAAAAGGTAACATATAATGGATACTATACTCCTTAAAGAAAATCAAGATAAAATTTCCAACCCTGCCATCATTTTAAGATTTTTTTTTTTTTTTTTTGAGAGGGGAGAGAGTAGGGGCAGAGGCAGAGGGAGAAAGAGAATCTCAAGCCGACTCCATGCCCAGTGTGGAGCCAACTTTGGGTTCGATCTCAGGACCCTGATATCATGACCTGAGCTGCAATCAAGAGTCAGAGGCTTAACCAAGTGAGCCACCCAGGCACCCCATCCTGCCATCATTTTAAATAGACTAAAATCTTCATTAAAAGAAAGTTAAGCCTTCATTGAAAAAAAACGTAATTTCCTTACTAACAGAAAAACCTTGTTATTCTGTATCAGAAAAGATCAACTTATATACAAAGATAGCTTAATTCATTTTATTTTAAAAATAAATGACATTTAATAGTTGCCATTTTTTATTGAATTTTTAAAAAGGTTACAAGATGCTTATGCTGGGTGTCATTGTTGAACAAATCACTGGCACATAAATATTTGCATAGATAGGCTTTCTGATGGATAAAACATGGAAATAATTGTTATATCTGCATAGTAAACTAATAGGAGATTTTATTTTATTTTTGTTTTGTCTTGATAGTTTCTATTTTTCTATTATATGGAAAAATATGAAATTATTTTACTATTGTCAAATATATGACAATAATTTGATGAAGTTGTTTTGTTGTTATTAAAGGGAGTGCTAAAAATGCAAGCTTTTATTAGAAGTTATTTGATTTATGTCTTCCACCTTTCAAGGAATTTACCCAATATCCCTTCTAATCTAACTCTGTTGGACTAGCTCCAGACAAAGAACCCATCTATAGTTGCTCTTTGACTGTTTAAAATAAACTGGATAAAGAAGGTGTGGTATATATAATACAATGGAATATTATGCAGCCATCAAAAGGAATGAAAGCTTGCCATTTGCAACGACGTGGATGGAACTGGAGGGTATTATGCTGAGCGAAATAAGTCAATCAGAAAAAGACATGTATCATATGACCTCACTGATATGAGGAATTCTTAATCACAGGAAACAAACTGAGGGTTGCTGGAGTGGTGGGGGATGGGAGGGAGGGGGTGGCTGGGTGATAGTCATTGGGGAGGGTATGTGCTATGGTGAGCACTGTGAATTGTGCAAGACTGTTGAATCACAGACCTGTACCTCTGAAACAAATAATACATTATATGTTAAAAAAAAAAGAAGATAGCAGGAAGGGAAAAATGAAGGGGGGGAATCAGAGGGAGTGCCGAACCATAAGAGACTATGGACTCTGAGAAACAAACTGAGGGTTCTAGAGGGGAGGGGGTGGAGGGATGGGTTAGCCTAGTGATGTGTATTAAGGAGGGCACGTACTGCATGGAGCACCAGGTGTTATACGCAAACAATGAATCATGGAACACTACATCAAAAACTAATGATGTAATGTATGGTGATTAATATAACATAATAAAAAAATAGTTAAAAAAATAAAATCAACTGGGAAGTCTGGTATTGACTACCATCAATTAAAATATTCATCGGTGCCATAAATTTGCATGGCAAAGAATAGGGAATTACATTTACCAACAAAAGAGGTGTGTATAAAACAATACACAATACATTTGTTTTTGACTTGATATTAAGATATTTTCCTAGTATTTAAGGTTAAAAACCAGAGCATTCTCCTTACGTATACAGAGATTAACTAGCTGGACAAAATGACCTATCATGTGGTGTCTCAAGCTTTTAACGTGGAAGAAGCTGTGTGCATGAGCCCAGACTTCATAGACAGGCAACCAAGAACTCAAAGTCAGGGTTTCACACCCACAGAGGAAAAGATTTGAGAAGGACCCATAGAATCCATGATTTCCTTGATCTTATCAAGAGCGTCCTTTCCCCAGACCACCCATTCAGGCACAGTTCAGATCTGGAGTCCCACCTGGGTTAAAAGATCAGAACACTGTCTTGAAATGGACTCTATTAAGAGCCTGTTCAGGGGCGCCTATGTAGGTCAGTCGTTAAGCATTTACCTTTGGCTTAGGTTATGATTTCAGAGTCCTGGGATCGAACCCTGCATCGGGATTCCCTGCTCAATGGGAAGACTGCTTCTCCCTCTCCCACTCCCCCTGCTTGTGTTCCCTCTCTTGCTGTCTCTCTCTGTCAAACAAATAAATAAAATCTTAAAAAAAAAAAAGAACCTTTTTCAGAGCAGTCATTTCTCTAAAGAAGACATACAAATGGCCAACAGATACATGAAAAAATGTTCAACATCACTCGGCATCAGGAAAACACAAATCAAAACCACAACGAGATACCACCTCACACCAGTCAGAATGGTTAAAATTAACAAGTCAGGAAATGACAGATGTTGGCAAGGATGCGGGGAAAGGGGAACCCTCCTACACTGTGGGTGGGAATGCAAGCTGGTGCAGCCACTCTGGAAAACAGTATGGAGGTTCCTCAAAAAGTTGAAAATAGAGCTATCCTATGACCCACGAATTGCACTCCTAGGTGTTTACCCCAAAGATACAAATTTAGAGATCCGAAGAGGCACATGCACCCCAATGTTTATAACAGCAATGTCCACAATAACCAAACTATGGAAAGAGCCAAGATGTCCATCGACAGATGAATGGATAAAGAAGATGTGGTAAAAATATACAATGGAATACTACTCAGCTATCAAAAAATGAAATCTTGCCATTTGCAATGACATGGATGGAACTGGAGGGTATCATGCTAAGTGACACAAGTCAATCAGAGAAAGACAATTATCATATGATTTCACTCATGTGGAATTTAAGAAACAAAATAGAGGATCATAGAGGAAGGGAGGAAAAAATAAAATGAAATCAGAGAAGGAGACAAACTGTAAGAAACTCTTAATCATAGGAAAAAACTGACGGTTACTGGAGGGGAGGGGATGGGGGAGGGGGTAACTGGGTGAGGGACGTTAAGGAGGGCACATGATGTAATGAGCTCTGGGTGTTATATGCAACTGATTAATCACTGAACTCTACTTCTAAAACTAATAATACACTATATGTTAGTTACCTGAATTTAAATTAAAAAAAAAAGAGTCTGTCTCATTCAGCGATGGACTACTAGTGTTCTCATCATGCGCTCTCCTGTGAGTAACCAACTAGAATGAGATCATTGTAGCTGTAAAGTGTCACTGTGGGAGGCTCACAGAGCAAGGTACAGGAGTGGTCATTATTCTTGGAAAGAGCACAAGAAGGCTGAGCCTAGAGGTAGGGAGAAATTGCTGCAGGGAGAGGAGAGGGGAAATGCAGATCCAGAGAATGAAAATCATGGGGAAGGAGGGTCAAAAAAATACAATCTAAAAAAATTACATCTTTTACCTCTTACTCACGTGGCCAGTCCACAGACAAAAGAATGGCTTCTTGAAATGTAGGTGATTACAGTCTATGTAATGCTACATGTCTGTGTCCAAGTTCACCTGTTATCTGTGCAAGCTAGCTCAGGCACCTCCATCCATTCCCTCAACAGAAGGGAGACTCCCACTGCACAGAAGGCAGAATAAGCCCAGGATCATTTAGCGCTCCTGGAAAATCCCAAGGGAGTGACCTCTGGGACTTGGTGCCTCTCTTGTCTCCCCCTAAACTGCAGACAGGGACAAATGAGTCAAGAAAATACTTACCTCCTTTCCTGATGAACTGGCAATAATACTTTGATTGTCCATGTACTGAACCCATGTAGAGACACCTCAGGGACACAATTTAAGGAGGCACTCCCTCTCAGGGTCTTAAGTGCTCACTTAAATCCCTGAGAGGGAGTGGCTCCTTAAATGTTGTAACCTGGGCACCTCCTAGTCCCAGCTCTGGAGGGAACATTATTTAATTCATTCTTGCGTCCTCTCAGCCAGCCTCATTCCTCATCATCTCTGCCTGGGCTACAGTGAAATTAATTAATTTTGCTGACTCTAAAGCTTCATTCCAAATATATCTTCCCCGTTCCAGCAGCAAGTCCTTATGACAGCCACAGTGGACTTCCCAATATGTCAATTTTATTCTGTCTTACTCCCAAGTAAAACCTTCTATAAGCCCCTTCATCCTTTAGCCTTTAAAATAAGATCCAAGTTCCAAAGCATAAGGAACAAGTTCCTGCCCCCCCCAACCCACAAACTCTTCTGATTTCCTGGTTCCCTCTAAGCCTCGCCCACCTCCCTGGTGTCCCTCCACTCTCACCATGTTCTCATTTGCTTTTTCACATTTGAAACAATGTTCTCTCTGACTAGCATGTTTCTAATCCCATGGTTTGCCTATTTTTCCTTCAAACACAGCTCTAACATAAAATAACCATCCTGCCCTCTCCCCTAATTCAGTGCAGCACCCTCCTCTGGTTCCTCACAGCTCCTTGTGCCTTTTAAGATCTTAGATCTTATCACTCTGTCCTGGAACTGCCTGCTTCCCCATGAATCTGTGATCTCCCTAGGACAGTAAAAAAAATGCCTTGGCCATAGCTGCGTCCACAGCCTCTGTCACACAGTTACTAGAATAAAATAAAACATTTAAAAATGATTGTCATGCAATGTCCCAAACAATGTGCAAAGTGCCTTACATATAGCCTCACAGATCAATCCTTAAAACTTGTGAGTTGGTAAGATGTCCAAGCCCACATGAGGACTGGAGACTTGATGTTTAAATACATTTCTTAATTCAAACAACAGGACTGCTGGAGTTAGTAAATTGCAGCCAGCAGTCAGTGTTTGGCCACAAACCTTACTCCCTCCTCTACGCTGTCCCGTAGACTCCGCCAACAAGCGGTGGTTGGATGAATGCGTACAGGAGAATGGGAAACCGGGCCAGGGAACGCACCGCTAAGTTGAATGTCATCTTTCAATATGGTTCCTTGAACAGGCTATTCACTTACAAAAAAAAGGCTTCTATTGCCCATAACTTGTTATACTCCTATTTGTTTTTTTTAAGTATATGAGCCCAAATGAAAACAAAATACTTGCTTCTAAGGAGCTTATATTCACATCTTCCTCCTTCTTGCCTAATTGTCTTTGCATATACTTTTCTCTGTATCTGGAATGTTCTCCCTTTTTCCTTTAGCCTACTGGAGATAATGTAGTGTAATGTGAAGTAGGGTTCAGGAGCCAGACTATCTAAGGTAGAAAATTCTCCACTCAGCAGATGAACAACTGGATAAACTTCCTATGTAACATTTTTCATATCTTTAATATGGAAACAATAAGGGCATCTACCATAATGGGAGGGAGGAAGGGCTACATTTGATGTTTCTAAAGGGTTTGGTCCTATAATTGACACATAGCAAGAACCCAATAAATAGTATCTTTTTTATTAGCTTTTAGTTAAAATTGATATCCTCTTTAAAACATTTTTTCTCACAGAATCTTTTTTCACCTTCCCCAGGTCTGACCAAAGATCTCTATTATTTACTTTTATAACATCTTATAGATTTTCATCACATTTATCAAAGGTAGTGATTATTTTTACACATACAATCTGTTGATTATTTGAATAATATATTCTTCCTCAATGGACTGAATACTCCATGAGGAAAGGCATTGCATCTGTTTTGTTTTTCACTGTGGTCCTGGTGCCTAGGAAAGTGCCTTGCTCCTAGCACGTGCTCAGTATATCTGCATTGAATGATTGAATGTATGCATGCAGGAAGGAATGAGTGGTGGCCTGCCCACCAGGCCAGTTTCATTTCTGAGAACTTCAGAAAATGTACCTGGGTCTGCTAAGTGACACCTGTGTCCCAGAATACATCGTATCCCCCCCCACCTCTAATCTTTTAGAGGTGGGGGGGGTCTCTTGGCCTGACATGTGTTTTTTCTGCTGATCTTTAACCTTTTTTCATCTTGAGACTCATAGTAAGTTAATTTGTTCCTCAAGATCTTTTCTGGTCCCTAGGCTGTGCTGTGATTCCTCCACTCATTTTCCATGGACACCTTTGGGTTTCCTGGGACTCTCAATCTGTATTGAAATTTCATTTTACAAGCCTGTTGACCTTAGCAGGTTATGTTCTCTAGTAGAATACTGATATTTATTTCTGAATATCCAGGGTCTAGCATAATGCCTGGTTTCTGGGCCTGACATATTATTCTTATCTTAATAAATGCTTGTGGTGTGAAAAAAGTGATCTTGAAATCCTTTGACAGATATCATACCTGGTGCTTACTGTATTTCACAGGTGCAGGTGGCCTCCCTTGTTGAAGTAATTTCAAAGGGGGTGATTTAAGTAGAATTATAGTGGATTATCTTTAAGTGGCCCAAGTGGCTAGGAACTGCAGTTACTTTGCCTTGACCTTCAGTTCCTTATCCATAGGTAGGACTAGATAGGATAATCTCTGTTCCTTTTCCTATCAGCTATCTATGCTGTGTAACAAGTTACCCCCAAAATTAACTTAACAATAAACATTGATTATCACAGGCTCTGTGTGTCAAGACTTCAGGACTGGCCTCCTAGAAGGTTTTGTTTTGAGTCTCTTACTGGTTGCAGTTCACAAGTTATTGGGGTTGCAGGCATCTGAAAGCTTGGCAGGAGCTGGAGCAACTGGTTCCAAGATGATCACTACGTCGTGCTGTTTGTTAGCAAAGAGGTTTCAGCTCCTCCCCACACAGGCTGTTTGAGTATCCTCATGGCATGAAGGCTGGCTTCGCCCAGAGTGGGCAATTCAGGAGAGAGAGAGCAAAGAGGAATCCTCAATGCCTTTTATGGGCTAGTCTCAGAAAACATGCATCCACCAAATGCTGTTTTTTAGAGATGAATCACTGAGTCCAACCCATACTCAGTTGGAGGAGAATTAAGCTCTATCCCTTGAAGACAAGAGTATCACAAAATTTGTGAACATATTTTGAAACCTCCATACTTGTTTATATTTATAATCACCTGAATTCTTTACCTTTGTGATGTTTTGTCATCTCTCTGTGGGATCCCCTATATCCACCAGGCTATCAGCATTAAAATGCCCTAGGCTGCACATATATATCACAGTACCCATACTGTAGCTGACACCATTGATTCTACTCAGAATAACAACTGTTTCCCAAAATATGTTATATGAATAAATGAAACATTTATGTAAAACGTGACAGTCTCCTCCCCAAAGACAAAAGGAAATCAAGGGCAGCAATTAGATGCCACAGTTCTTTATTTTCCTCCCTACCAATCATGCTTGTCATAGGACATAAATTTTCCTGAAAAAGGAACTGGGATGGGGTAGGTGTTTGAACTGAGAGAAGACTATGGAAATGTTACAATAAAAAAGAGGTTTTAGGCACCTAGTCAGTTGAGGGTCCATCTCTTGATTCCAGCTCAGCTCATGATCTCAGGGTCGTGGGATTAGGCCTTGCATCAGGCTCCAGGCTCAGTGGGAAGTATCCTTGAGGATTCTCTCCCTCTCTCTTTGCCCCTCCCCCTGCTCATGCTCTCTCTCTCAAATAAACAAATAAATCTTTAAAAAAAGAGAGATTTTCATGTAAGGTACACTTCCATAAAAATATGCTGTTTTAATCTGAGTTTGTGATAGCACTGTAACTGATAAACTGTTTAAGCTTCAGCAATGAGAACTATTTCTTTTCTTTTCTATATTATGCTATAACTTCAGGAAGACAATGACCATAAACAGTGTGTGAAGAAGTGGGTAATTAGGTTTGTAAATATACAGGTATGCATTTCAGGCTTTTTCCAGATGCAACGTAAAACTGTTTTCTAATTGGTATTATAATAGTAACCTTATAAAATGCTATAAAATAAATGTTATACAAATACATGCTAATAACATCAATTTTACTACTAGTAATTGAGAACATAGTCGAATGCCTGCTTTGTGAACAACCATAGAAATCTAATGGCAAACATTGGGAATAAGGTCCTTATCATCCAGAAACTTGCCTTCTAGAAGCAGAAACAGAGAGCTAAACAGATAATTGCAGTATAATGTGATTAATGCTCAGGCAGGGGTAAAGTCAAGGGTTTATAAGGGGTAACTTTCCAAATAGGTGATTCTAGGTTTTAAGCTTAGTCAGACAGAAAAGGATAGGAAGGCTATTCTAGAAAGAAGGAATACCATGTGCACAGGGATGATGCTTGCAAAATTATAATGTGTATTTGGAGCTCCAAATAGATTCATCTGGAATTTGGGGTGTTTGGAGGACAAGTGGCAGGAGGCGATACTGCAGAGGAAGTCAAGGGCCTGAAATTGCTAGATATTGTATGTGTATATTTATTTATACAAAAGGCTTTATAAACTCTGCAAAAATGATGGTCATATTTCTATTTTAGGAAGATGATTATGGCTTGAGAGGCGAGGATGGATTGGTGGGAAGGAACTGAGATCTTCAGATCAACGAGGGTTCAATAGCAGAGGTGACAAGGGACTAAAGAGTGGAGACCAAGGAGGAACGTGTTCTAAAAATATCTTCAAGTCTCAATTGCTGGGGCTGGCAAGCATGTGTGTAAGGAGTTTTACAGGACAGTTCAAGTGTTTGATCAATAGGACTGATTCGTGATAGCCAGGCATTCCCTTTCTAGGCCTGAATCAGAGAGAAGAGCCTGTACCCCTCCTTTCATAGGTCTATTTGCGTTTTCATACTAAAATCACCATTATGTAAAGTTACACAAATGATTATTTATGACATAAATGCAATAACCCACAGAGACATGCAATTTCTCTCTGTCTATGTCTCTGTCTCTCTCTCCCTCTCTCACACATGTGCGCGCGCGCACACACACGCACACACACACACAGCTTTCACTGCTAATGGCTTTAGCAGTGGTGGAGAGTGCACTTGCCATTTTGTAAGCCCCAGGGGACTCTGCCCACTCAGGATACTGCCTGTTCTAGAAGACAGGAGTCTGCAGGGACTCAGTCCACCCCAGCCTTGGGACCTCAGAGCCTCAGCAGCTAGACCCCTGGTAAGTGCTTCCTGTGCAGGCCACAGCCACTAATTGGGTTTGTGGTTCTGGTCTCTCAGGGGCCCACAAGTTTTGAGTGCCCTCACTAAAGTCCAGGAAGAGAAATAAAAGGACTGGTTGCTTGAGGGTGCCATTTCTGTGTATCTTCGGTCCTCACCAAGGGCCTAGGTTTGGTGAGTGTTGGGGAAACCAAGGGCAGAGCTCAGGATCCTGGGGCAGCTAACTGAAGGACAGACAGAGGACCCAAGAGGAGGGCAAAGAGATGCTAAGAAAAGACAAGGGTGGGCTCAGGCCAGTATTCCCCATGAAATAGAGTCCGCAGGCCTGGCGGCCAGATTTTAAAGGGTCTCAAGGGTTGGCGTGAGGATGGACACATGGGGCAAATGGGAATGAATAGGATTGGAACTTTCTTCAGGACACAATTCAATAGCACAGACCACATGGTCTGAGAGCTTGGATCTGGAGGAGCAGACTCAAACTCTGTGTTTTCTGTGTGATTTGAAATTTTCTGTTACTGTGTGGGTTCCTGGCATCTGTGTATATTTACAAGTGTTTGTAATAATAATGACATTACATAATAGTCACTATCTTTTGAGAGCTTAACACTGAGCTGAGGACTTTACTCATGTAATGCCCACAAAAATTCTATGAGGAAACAGGCATTTTGGAGAGATCATATAACTTGCTTGGTATGACGAAAAAACAGGCACTGATCAAATGCAAATCTGAATCTTGACTCTAAAATGCAGGTTCTTAATAAGTAACAACAATGTGACTTTGTGTAAACTTTGCCTAAGATTTCCGTGTGTGTGTGTGTTTTATTTCACTCACTCATTTATTATTTTAGCCACTTATTAATTAAGCTGTACTTTAAAGGAATATAGAGTAAATAGAAGGGAAAATGGAGGTGGGTAGGGAGAGATGTGGCAGGAGAAGGACACAGGTCCCATATCAAACAGGGACTTGTGTGCAATGATTTAAACATTATTTATCTATTCAACAAAACTTAAATGTTTATAGAAATTAAACTAGAATCAAAATATAAAACTCTGACAATGAAATTGTCTTTACACTCAAGACAGATAGAAGGTAGGCAAATATAGACAATAAATTACATATGCTTTCATAGGACATAAGTACATGGTTCTGTGGATATGAATAATAAGACCTGGTCTTGGAGTTGAGAAAACGTTTTCTGGAAGAATTTTCACCTCAACCGAGACAAAGGGGGTGGGCAAAAGTAAACAGCCTTATTTCTCTGGATAAAACTTCTTGAGCAATGTTAATACAAATGTTTTGATAACCATGATCTTCTTTTTATCTTAAGTGGAAATGCCTGTAGCACTTTCCTGGTTTGGCATATTATTGGCTGCCACTTTGCATGGGTTTATTTTCCTTTATTTATTTAGTAACAGATATCTAAAGATTTCAAATGTATTCTCAGAGAAAATGAGACTATTCTTCTTGTCTTGACTCAATAACAACATTCAGTTCCGGAGATAGTCACTGAGTACTTTTTAAGTGCCACTGTTGGGCAGATATTGAAAGCATTTTTGAAACAACAATAACAACAACAACAAAAGCAGGAAGAACAAAACTAACATGATCTTTGCCTTTATAGAGACTGCAGTCTAGCAGAGAAAATAAGCAGTAAACAGGTGGTGGCAAATACGATGAATTTCAGAAAAGAGGAAATACGATTTGGAAATAGAATTTTCTAACATAGATCAGAAAGACTGTTCCCGGGGGAGTAATATTTCAGTTGAATGAAAGGGGGCTTAGTTGAGACCTGAATGATAAGTAGAACCTAGCATTGCTTGGAGATAGGAAGAGGGATGGGGACACTTGTTCTAAAGTCAAGAAGGAAATAAGTGCACAGTCTCAGAGTCAGGAGACTTTGGCACTGAGGAGCATGTGGTAGCTTACCTGTTTTTAGAACGGCACACCTTATCCATTTAGACTTTATTTATCTACAATGACGGTTGTTCAGAGAAGTGCAGCATCGAGGCGTGGCCCTCACGGCCTCTGGTACCGCTTTGAATACCTTGCAGTATGATAGCTCACCTGCAGGGAGTCACGGTGGTCTCCTTTCTCTTCATCACATGGGTTTCCAATATCTCTGGCCTCATTTCTGTTCATCTGCAGAGAAGAAGTGTGAATCTCAACAGATGCTTAAGTCAAAATTTGAAGAAATAACTAAATACTATAGTTGTAACCCTGGAAATAAAGTGGTAGAGGAATTTACCATATTTCTTATATGGAAATTGCTTTTAACACACACATTTTTAGAAAAAGCAGGACTTCTTTTTCTGGCAAACATTCCTGGAGTGTAACAGGAAGACTGAAGAGGTAACAAGACCAGACTGTGGACACCTTGTTAGCTATGCTGAAGATTTTTAATTCTGATTCCAAAAGAATTAGATCAGTATAATCGATTGTACATGGGGATTTAAAGAGGAAAAAGTGTAAATGCAATTCAGGTTTTTGCTTTGGCTCATTTAGCGGATGATATTAGTATTCTGTGAAATATTAGACACAGGAGGGGACATAGGATTTCTGAAGAAGTATGATGGGTCTTAATTTTAATTTTTGAAAATTAAACTTGAGTGCTGTGAGATATCCATAAGAAGATATCCAGAAAGGAGTTGAATATATGTGTCTTGTAAGATGTAAAGGAGAGGTAAAGAATTGGGAGATGTCATGTATAGCTCTTAATTGGGATCTTAGGAATTGATGATCTAGATCAGGAAAATTGTGAAGAAAAGAATAGGGGGCTTCAAGCAGAGCCTTAAAGAACCCCAGGACTTAAGATACATAGAATATCTTCTTTTTTTTTTAACATATAACGTATTATTTGTTTCAGAGGTACAGGTCTGTGATTCAACAGTCTTAGAAAGATGAAAGGGGGGGAATCAGAGGGGGAGACGAACCATGAGAGACTATGGACTCTGAGAAACAAACTGAGGGTTCTAGAGGGGAGGGGGGTGGGGGCATGGGTTAGCCTGGTGATGGGTATTAAAGAGGGCACGTTCTGCGTGGAGCACTGGGTGTTATACGCAAACAATGAATCATGGAACACTACATCAAAAACTAATGTAATGTATGGTGATTAACATAACATAATAAAATTAAATTAGAAAAAAGATACATAGAATAGGAAGAACAGGCAAAGGATGAGATGAGATGCCAGAGAGGTTGAAGAAAAACTCAGTGTTGTGATAAAACATTGACAGGATATTTCAAGATGGAGGGGATAGCGAATGGTCTCAGATGCTGCCGAGAAGTCCAGCAAGGGTGGGGCATGGACTTCACTGGTAATGTTAGCAAAAGCTGCTTTGGTGGAAAGGTGAGGACAGAAATGAGATTAGCATGGGTTAAGGGGTAAGCAGGACATGGGAAGCGTGTACGTGGTGTAGACAACTACATATTTAATTTAGACTAGAAAATATTTGAGCCATTTTTATTGTTGAAATATTGAAGGAGTAAACTTTTTAAAAGGCTAGGTTGAAGACAAAGGCAAGAAAGAGAATAAATGATTATGAAAGATACCTGACAAGATTGGACGATTTGAGAGAGGGATGGGTTTGTTTTTGGAAGATACAAAAGGGGTTTTTCCCCTTTTTTTTCAATTATACACACACACACACACACACGCACGCACTGAGAAGTGATAGCTATCTCACATGATTTCACATACAATGCCTTTGAATCTCTGTGTGAAGTAAAATGAAAGATTATCTGTTGAGAGAGAGAGCTGGAGTTGGTGGATGTGCTTGGAGAAAAGCAGGAAAAAAAGTCACCCAGGGAGACTGGGCTGGACAAGATCATGTTGTTGGGTCATTCGGCAGTGTTGTGGGTGAACTTTAAGGTTGATGATCGGGAAATTATGGGAACATAAACATATCTAGTTAAGCGCCTTCCTGTCTTAATCTGAAGAATTTATTAGGGTGGTGAATCTAGGAGTTGAGTTTTGCCTTCATACATGATGGGAGCAAAGGCGAGCAAAATATGTGTGAGAGAGTGGTTGATGTGATGAATCAGAATTTCACCTAGAAAAGAGGAATGACAAGACACCAGGATAGTGGATGAAAGTAGCGAAAAAGTCAGTGCCCCATAGGGCTCAGGGTTGTTGAACAAATTGGTAATCACTGAAACACATAGCTGAGCAGATACACAGTTAGCATGTGTAAATGTGTGATAATGAGGCCAGTGAATTCGAAGTAACAGTTCTTAAAGACAGAATCCTAGAATTGGGTACCTGACCTTTCAGGAACAAAATGAAACTATTCAAGATGATATTATACCCTGAGGGAAAAGGTTGGGGTAGGCGACTGACAAGGATGTTGCACCTGCTGTGAAATGATTATCGCAATATGCCTAGTTACACCTATCACCATGCATAGTTGCAATTTTTCTGTGATAAGAATTTTGAAGATCTATTCTCTTGGCAAGTTTCAAACATATAATATATTATTATTAACCTGAGTCACCATGCTGTACATTCCGTCCCCAGGACTCATTTATTTTATAACTGGAATTTTGTGCATTTGGCCACCTTTACCCATTTCACTAACACCCACCTCCACCTCTGTCGATCACCAACCTGTTCTCAGTGTCTAAGTTCCGTGATTTCATGTTGTCGTTGCATTTGTGGTTATAGATTAGACACACACAGCATTTGTCTGTAGGTTCATAAGGGATTTGTCTGTGTTTTCTTCATGTGACTTAATTTTATATCTTCTGCTATATAGATATCATGTATGTGCCACGTGCCATATATCCTATGGAGAATTTTGTTTATTACATGACAGTTTATGTAAAGACTTACTTGTCATGCAGCCTTTGGCAGGTTACTTAACTTCTCTGTGCCTCCATTTCTGCATCTTCGAAATGCAGGCAACATTATTACCTGTCTCAGAGGATTTTTAAGAGGATTATAGAAGTGATTTCATGTAAAGACCTTTAGACTTGTGTAGTGTACTGAAGGTTTCCAAAAATATTAGTTTTGTTAGAAACGTTGCTTGTTTGCTTTTATCATGACCTGAGATTTAGAATGTATCGATTCCATATTTTTTCCACTAGAGGTCCCTCAGTTACTCTCTTCGAATACATGTCTTTGACAGTTTTTTCCTTTCTTTTCTTTTCTTCTCCCCCCCGCCTTTTTTTAAGCCACACGTTTATGGTTTGGGGAAGAGGTACCATAGAAGTTTAAAACACACAATTTGGAGTCAGAGGTACCTAGATTTGGGTCTTACTCAACTTACCTTCTATGTTAGTCTCTATAATAGGGGTATAATAAGGCTGCTTGTATCATAGTGCTATTGTGGGTAGTTTATTTTCATTCAAAATATTGTAAATATTCTTTTTTCTTATGCTAGGAAACAATGATGATAAATGGGCTAAAGTAACAATAAATGTCAATCACAACATGCTTACATATAAGTGAATCCTCCTAAAATATTATTTTAAAATGTAATAATATCAGTACATATTTTTTTTTTAAAGGACACTTGAACCAATTTCTTCATTCAGTGCTAAGAGGGGGTTGGAGGCTGAGTTGCATATCCATTACCATACTGTGCTCCATGGTGAGGCACCAAACATCAGTCTCAGAGAACATTCTGGTCTACAAATCCCAGGTGCTATAGTGTAAGGGGTATCAAGAGAGTAACTGCAGTCAGCATAGGGTTAGTGTGCTGGACACACTGCAGTTTGAGTGTTAGGTTTTCCATATTGGCTTCCCTACATCCCAGGCCCCTTCTCAGTGCTTGGCATCTAACACTGTGTCTCCTGAGCAATCCCCTGGTGTGGCACAGCAGCATAATGGAGGATTAGCTGTGGACCGGAATGATCTTGGCTCTGCCCGTTATCCAAGATGAGATCTTGGGTAAGATTATGTCTCAGAGTTTCAGATTCTGTAAAAAAAATATAGGGGGATAAAAATACATCTCTCAGGCCATATCCACAGCCATGCTGAAGCATGATTTCTCTGTGGACATGACCTGGGAAGGCTGCTCTAAAGCTGTGAGAAGAGTGCTCAACAAGCTGGGGAGAGTTGAGTTGGACCTTGACCTGCCCATCAACTCCATCAACTCTGAGCACAGTACAAAAAGTCTGCTGGACATCCCAGGGAAAACAGGAAAAGCTCATTCCTACCTGGGTCCCAAGACCGAAGAAATGAGAGCCTGGACTCCTGGTCCCAAAATGGACCAAAGAGGGCAGAACGCTGATCCTCTCCTGCCTTCCAGATAGTTGTGAGCCTGGCAGTCCTACTCAGTTATGGGAGTTCCTGCAGACACCCTCACTTGTTCTGATCCTTCATAGCTTCCCTGTCATAAAGTAGAGCTGTTTTGTTGGAAAGAAAATACATATCTCAGAAGACTGTTCTAAATGAGCTAATACTTTGTAAAGCTTGGACTATAATAGGAGTCATGATTGTTACCTCCTTATTTTTCCAATCGTGCCCCACTTTCTTAGTTTCTTTCTTTCTCTGCATGTGGTTAGATTGTTTTTAGAGAAAAACAAGTCTATATAGAAACTAATTATTTTGACCCAGGGAACACTCAATCATTACATGGAAATAAAATAGTATGCAGTTTGAAGATTCCAGAGGAACTGAGTGATGAGTACCAGGAGTTTCATGTCTGGGGTATCTTTCTTTCTTTCTTCTTCTTCTTCTTCTTCTTTTTTTTTTTTTATGGGGAATCATTCCTCAAGACATGAATATTGCCTTTACTAGGACTGGGAGGTTGTTCTTGGTAGATAAGAAAGAGGAGAACTAACCTGAAGGAAAGAGGGGAGGAAGAATTACCACACAATTTACTCAGGTTCATTATACACAATTTGTTTTTCAGATACAGAATCCATTCTTCAGACCACACTGACCATGTGCAACCTGAGTAGCTACAACACAGGTGACTTCACCTTTCTGGGCATCCCTGGTCTTGAACAGTACCATGTCTGGATCAGCATCCCCTTCTGCATTATCTATCTCGTGGCCATTGTGGGCAACAGTATCCTTCTCTACCTCATTGCTGTGGAGAGGAGTCTTCATGCACCCATGTTCTTTTTCCTTTCCATGCTAGCCATGACAGATCTGATATTGTCTACCACATGTGTCCCCAAAACCCTTGCCATCTTCTGGTTTGGTCCCCAGAAAATCAGTTTTCCTGGTTGCCTCACCCAGTTATTCTTTCTGCACTACAGCTTTGTCCTGGACTCAGCTATACTCCTGGCCATGACATTTGACCGCTATGTGGCCATCTGCTCCCCCCTGAGATACACCACTATTCTGACCCCCAAGACCATCATCAAGATTGCAGTGGGCATCTCCTTTCGAAGCTTCAGTATCATCCTGCCAGTTGTATTCCTGCTCATACGTCTCCCTTTCTGCAGGACACACATCATCCCTCACACATACTGTGAGCACATAGGCGTTGCCCGGCTCACCTGTGTTGACATCTCCATCAACATCTGGTATGGCCTTTGTGTTCCCATCATGACGGTCATCGCAGATGTGATTCTCATTGCTGTCTCCTACACCCTCATCCTCTGTGCGGTCTTCCACCTCCCCTCCCGGGATGCCCACCAGAAGGCCCTTGGCACCTGTGGTTCCCATGTCTGTGTCATTCTCATGTTTTATACACCGGCCTTTTTCTCCATCCTTGCCCATCGCTTTGGACACAATGTCTCTCGCACTTTCCACATCATGTTTGCCAACCTCTACATTGTTATCCCACCTGCACTCAACCCCATTGTCTATGGAGTGAAGACCAAGCAGATCAGAGATAAGGTCATACTTTTATTTTCTACCAAGTGTTCAGAATAATATCCCAATGTGCTTTGGAAAGTTAATATCATTTTATAGGTGATATTAATGTAGCAAGAAAGAGGAAAAAGCTAATTCTATATTATTTATTTATTTATTACTTATTTATTTTTAGAGAGAGAGTGAGCACAAGTGTGTGTGGGGGGAGACAGAGGGAGGGAGAGAGAGAGAATCTTAAGCAGGCTCCATGCTTAGTGCAGAGCCAGACTCAGGGCTCAATCTCACAACTCTGAGATCATGACCTGAGTCAAAATCAAGAGTCAGACACTTAACCAACTAAGCCATCCAGGCACCCCTAATAAAAAGCTAATTCTATTTAAAGTGAGAATTGTTTGTAGGTGCTTTTGCATACCAGGAAAGTGGCATGATCTATGTGCAGGAGATGGTTCTATATATAAAAAATTCCTGATGACCTGATTATGTGTGGAATGTGAAGTTGTATAGGATATAATTAGGAAGAAGAGGTGAAAACAGAGAGTTGACTTACTTTAAACAGACAAAGGAATACAAATTTGCAAATTGACATTTGCAGCCAATGAGAGAAAAATGTGTTAAGGCAGAAACACTGAAGAAGAGAGACTAAAAGTGAAAGTATCAATGAATAATTCATTATTAGGGGGATTTTTAGATGGATTGAGAAAATTTACAATAATATTCAATACTTATTATTATTCATGATATGTGTCAGTGGTTTCCATTCACTGCCCCCCGACACATGAAATCCTTCAGTACAAGTGCTATGAGCGGCATGGTCTACTAGCAGTGCCGCAATGAGGAGGAGAGAAGCATAGGTTTCTCAATGCCAGCATTCTTAACCCTGGTGCTGGTGAAGGAGCATAGCTTCTAGATTCCAAGACACATTGAGGAAGGGAGCTGCAGAGATGGTGTCAGAGATTTTGAGCCAGTTCACTGGGATAGTAAAGTAGACATTTACCTCCACTGGATGGGAGCCCATGGGGCGCTTAGCTACAGGGCGTATTTCTTGGACTGGGAGAGAGAACCAAATACCAGACACAGCAGTGTAGTGCAGGGGGGATGAGCAGAGGAACTCTAAAGGAAAGTAATGCATGCATGGTAAGATGCATCTAATTGCACAAAGATTTCACTGGAGACAACACTATATATTGTATTTGAAGAAAGATCTAGAGTTCTAGAAATCTAGATCTAGAAATCTTGCATTTGTTGACAATTATCCATTGATTTGGAATTGTTCGTTGAGTATCCACTGTATTGCAATAAGGTTCAAAGCATTCAGAATATTAAGGTTAATAATACAAAGAGACTCTGTCCCGGTTCTATGGAGCTCATATTCTGAGGAGAAAGATTCACCAGAAACAAGAAAACAAATTCTTTACTTTCAAAGGGTAATGTAACTGATAGAAAAATGAAGTGAATACAGTGATGCACTACTAGTGGGCGATGAGGACAGTGGCAGAGAGGACAGCACAGGCAAAGGCCCTGGGGCTGGAAACAGTGTGACATGACTGTGGAAAGAACAGAGGTCAGTGTGTCTGGACCACAGTGAGGTGGGAATAGCAGAGGAGGGAGGAGGAGCATGGCCAGGTCTTGTGGGACTGGAATCAACTAAACTTCATTCTAGGAGGAGGAGATTGAAGCCTGCAGAGTGATTTTTCCAAGGCACACAGCAAGGCAGTTATAAATGTGGAGTTAGAATACAATCTGCCAACCCCCAGTTCAGAGATTTTCCTACTCAACATAACCTCACTCTTGTGAAAACAACTCCAGAGGGAAGGAAAACTATGTAGGAATATCAGAGCCTATTTTTCTTGTTTTGGTGAAGTCCAATTGTCTTAAATTAAGTCTATCCTACTAAATGAGGGTTATGTTCTATGTACCATCTTGCTAAATGTGCCTCACAAATATCAGAAGAAATGAATTCTTATTCTCTACTGATCATTTCTATCCTGCTGAGAACATGGATTAGCCAAGAGCTGATTTTTAAAAAATTTACTGAAGGAATCTAAGTAAATAGATTCTGAGCTAATTCATTAGTACACACTCATTTCATCCGGGTAGGTACTCAAACCCATGGTTATTCATCAACACGCAGGGATGGCTCCCATGAAAGCTTAATGACCTAGAACAAGCAACACAGGCAGGGATTGTCTCCTGAACTGTGTTCCTTTCCTTCGCCCACCCTCTATCTCTGGCGCAGTTATCTGTTAATATATTTCTACCATTCCTCTCCAAGGATGTTCATTTATTTCTGTGACTTATGGTCTCTTTGCTGGTAACTCTATATCCTTGAGTTCATATGCAATCTTCCTGATAAATCTTACTGTCTGCATTCCTACCTAATAAGACCAGTATTAGGATTAAACAAATAATGTAATTCATGTGCTTTGCAGATTGTAAAATACTAATCTAGTGTTAGCTGTTAGGTTAATATTCTACGACTTACCACTTCCATTCTCATCTGAGAGGAGAATCTCATTAGCATGCTTAGCTCTGAGCTCATCATTGTCATTTAAAATCCCTCCTCCACTGGAGGGTATTATGCTAAGTGAAATAAGTCAGTGAGAGAAAGACAAGTATCATATGATTTCCCTCATATGTGGAATTTAAGAAACAAAAGAGATGGACATAGAGTAAGGGAAGGAAAAATAAAATAAGATGAAAACAGAGAGGGATCAAACCATAAGAGAGGAGAAACTTTAGGAAACAAGGTTGCTGGAGGGGTGGGATTTAAAAGAGAATAGCTATATAAATATCAGCACTAACTTTGTCACATATAAGTTGTCTTATCCTATATATTTTTATTTTTGCAAATTCCTCATCCTTTATATTAGTTATGAGATGTTAAAACAATTCGGATTTGAAGGGTTTTACCTTTCCATCCTCAGAGTTTAGAGCTGTATCCTACAAATGGTGAGGATCCATGAATGTGTCTGTAAACCCTCTCTTCCAGAATTTCCACATTGTTTAGGTGTTTGTTTTTCCATTTGCTGTCTCTTAGATTTTAGTGCTACTCACTCCATCATCCTGTTTACCCCCACATTAGCCAGACATTTGCATTGTATACCTAGACCTGATTGTGCACATGTATTTTAGCCAATTGCAAGTAGATGTAGCTATTGTGTTCAGGAGAATAATGTAGGCTTTATAAAAATGAGTAATGGAATGGATTTACCGTGTCTCTCTTAGAAGAAAGAAGGCAGTTGGAGATTTTATGCCTTGCACCTGTCATTTTGAACCTATGTTTTAAAATAAATGTGCCATGATTTATAGGTCATAATTTCAGTTCAGTAACATTCAAAAAGTACAGGTTATAGGAAACAAAACACATAGAAATTGGCAGTACTGATATGTAGCAAATACTACCCATGTTGCTTACAATCAGAAAGCTTATAGGTTGGCAAAAGGAATATATTACCTATATAGGTACTTTGGTTGGCTAATCTTCTGTATTGTAATGAGTAGCATAGGATGTTAGGGAAGCACAAAGGAAGCATACCCAACCATTCCTCAGAGGCAAGGAAAGCTTTCTGGCAAAGTTTGTTTCTGTGATGGTCTAGAAGAACACAAAACCGTTGAGCCTCAAGAATAAGGGGAACAAGACCTGCCAGCCAGAAGGGATTGCCTGAGCCTAAGCAAGAAATCATGTGTTTAAAAAAATCTGTTAAGTTTGATCTGTAGGTTGATGGAGGAATCATCCGTAGTGATGATGGCATTGCCCAGGGGAGTTGTAGGGGTTGGGCAGTGAGAAATAGGGGGACTCATAAATTGTCTTTGGTGGATTTAGGAAGCTGGTTGGAATATCAGTAGATGAGGCTTGTAAACTATGTTAATAATTTGTCACATATTCTTTACTTTCTCTTGGAAAATAATTGAGGATAGGTATAAGAGTTGGACAAATTGATATACAAATATGAGCATTATTTCCAGTAGTGTCAAATTCAAGAATGTGATATGAGTGTGTATTCATGTTGCCTTCTTACTATTTTATTTCCAAGTGTAAACTTGGAAGGACACATCCAAGAGTGGGTCAAGAGCCACCAAGTGATCACTGTAGTTCATTCTTCTGCTGAAGAAAACCACTGAATCACCAAGGTAGTTATACTTGTATAGGGACATATGTAGAGAGAGGCCTCTAGAAAAGCTTTTCTCAAACTATCATTGAGCAGGGACAAGTTGTTTTTTTTTTAATTTCCAAAAACCATATATTAAGGTTTTTGTAGAATAAAATAAGTTCCTAGAAAAATAAAATTTTAAGTAACCATGGAATACACAATCTCATATCTATGATTGTATTCAAAGGCATAAAATACATTATAATATGTATTACTGGATTAAGCAGAGGAAACCAATGAAAGACTTGCAGAAATATACATACTGTTTCTTAAAAGTGTGCTGAGTGGCATTTACTATAAAGGATTTGTATTACATAGTGAAATAAAAATATTTTGCCAGCTTTATTTATTCTGTGAGTTGGCTTCTGTATCCCTAACTACTCCCTTGTACATGTGATGTGATATGGTTTTTGTAAAATGGGCAGCCTGCCTAGGCACATACTCGCACAAACAGCAGTGCAGGGTGGATTCCTCACTTAGAACACTTAGGAATAAATGGTCATGTTTGCAGAGTGGACTTGCTGTTTCTGTCTCTGGGCCATGTCTCAACTACTGCTCTCACACATTTCAGTTCCAGCGTATCCACACATACTCCACAAGCGAAAGGCTGGACATGAGAAGAGGTTATTGAACTATTCTAGAATATTAAAACACAGGATAACAATATTATAAGGATTTTTTTCTTGTTTCTTGGGAACCTGTTAAGTTTGTTCTGCACAGTATAAACACAAACAGTTCATTAAAACGAGGTCTAAAAACAAAAACAAACAGCGGAGGACATATTGTGAAATATGTTGTTATCATGTCCTCTTACACTCCTCTACATGGAACCGAAGGCATTTTAGAGAGAGGGGAGAGTTGTGAAACTAAATGTCTATTACAAGTGTCCACCAGCTACCCCACATGGGTCCAGCAGGCATCTCAGAGAGCCAGAGTTTGTCTTCAAGCTGACTCTGTAAGCCACACAACCTTGAGTAATGTTGTGTCAGCTCTCCAAAGCTCAGGCACCCTGCTGGTGCTCCAGGCTTGCTGCTCTCCTCTTCACACCACCTCTTGGAGAAGGTCCTTGAATCATCATTGTACAAAGGAAAAAACCTGGGTCAGAAGAATAAGACACTTGCTCCAGTCTGTGTAGTAGTGGATCCTATTCAAACCCATGTCTGCCCGATTCAACAGCCCAGGCTCTTCCCACCATGCTGCTTTGTGTATATATCGGGCTAAGCGGCAGGAACAATGCAAAGTAATGAGGACCGTCCATGTCTAGGGGGCAGTTGGGTTTGTTATCTGTGGAGCGTAAAGCACATCTCCATCTGAGTGTGCTGTGCCCCACCCAGGGGTTCTGCAGAGACCTCCCTGCTCAGTGTCTTCCTTTCCTGGGATCTGAGTGCATCAGGCACGGAAACCTGGGAGGACCAGGAGAATCAGCAGAGATGACTGCAGACCTGTGCTAATCCCTCATTAACAGTGCACAGCTGTGACTTGCAGGTTCTCAATCCCAGCAGGGACGCAGGGTCCATGCCCTTGATGGCCAGAGAAGAGACCCATAAATCCTTCCCACCCACACCTGCTCTCCCCCAGGGTTGCCCCGGGAGCACCTCTAGAGTCCCCAGGTCTCCTGGTGCACTGACGACTGAATGGACAAGCTGGACGGGCAGCGGGTGGAGAAGCCCTGGGTAGATGGAGGCTAGACTCCCCTTCCTCATCTTTAATCCCACCTCTCCAGCAGAGAGGTGAGAGCTCCTGACCCAGGTCAGCAGGAATTCCTCAGCCAAGATCAGTCACACCCTAGACAGGGTGTGGGGACTCCTAAAAAGCTCCCCTCCCTATGCCCTACCTGGATTTATCCCATAGGGAGCTAAGCACTGAAGGTCCTGCTAGAAATGCCGATCCTTGCGGGGATGCTTCAGAAAGTCTCTTTGTCCTGCTAGAGAGTCTGCTTCAGACCTTTTCAGAGAACAACTTTCAGAGCCTGTGTTGGAGGGCCAGTGTGGCTGTTCAGTTTGAGAACTGGGGCTGCTGTGTCCATTCCCTTCTCACAGTTCCTGGGTCAGAAAAGTGTGGAAGGTACAGACTGGGGACTAGGAATAGGGATTAAAGGACAACACCGCCACATTCTTTCTTTTATTTGGAGCAGTCTTGTATTCAACCTGCTTTTCTTGGCTCCATTGGCAAAGAAACTTCCTAGTTTGGTCTAATCGGGTCGATTTTGAATCTTTCAG
Source organism: Callorhinus ursinus (assembly GCF_003265705.2). Taxonomy (NCBI): domain Eukaryota; kingdom Metazoa; phylum Chordata; class Mammalia; order Carnivora; family Otariidae; genus Callorhinus; species Callorhinus ursinus. The sequence goes on from NW_027397097.1 coordinate 76,367, forward strand.
CCTTACTTTTAGCCATTGGTTTTTCCAAACTCAGGACCATTCTGCTCTCAAGTATCATTAGTTTAGTCTCTATCTCTTCTTTTTTGTTGTTGTTTTTTAAGATAGACTACAAGATGGTTGATCATATGATGAAATGAGAACTAAGAATGAAGTGGAAAAGGTCTCCGTAGGACTAGTTTCAGGAATAATACAAATGTTAAAATTATAATAATACCAACAATTCTATTTAACGTGCATTAGGTATTGGTTGTGTTTCAGGCAGAATTGATTTATTCATCATTCGTTGCTTTTTTTATGAAAAATCATTTCATAGTTCAAGTCATATACTTTATTTTAAAAGCCACTTTTGGGGCGCCTGGGTGGCTCAGTCGGTTAAGCGGCTGCCTTCGGCTCAGGTCATGATCCTGGAGTCCCGGGATCGAGTCCCACATCGGGCTCCCTGCTCAGCGGGGAGTCTGCTTCTCCCTCTGACCCTCTTCCCTCTCATGCTCTCTATCTCTCATTCTCTCTCTCTCAAATAAATAAATAAAATCTTTAAAAAAAAAATAAAAGCCACTTTTGATGTGGCCTCCTCTTAACAATTACTATGGAGAGCTTGTTCCACATGTCTTTGGGGGCATTTTCTGGGTTGGTTAAACTGATAGGCGTATTATTTAGGGCTAGGGAGGAACAAGGTGAGCTCAGAATCCTCCTTTGCCATCTTGTCCAGAAGTTCCAGAATTGCTTTACATATGTTATTTTATTTATCCTTAACCGTTTTTTTTTTTTCTTTTGTTTATCCTCACAAGATTCCTTATCCCCATTTTAGGTAAAGGAAATAAAGGCATAGAGGAGTTGAGTATCTTGTGCAAAGTCCCGCAGCTGATACGTGGCAGAACTAAGGTCTGAACCTAGATAATGTGGCCTCAGAGCCCGCTCTAGATCCTAATCACTGTGCTGAAGGGGGAGTACATGGGAACAGGAAAAATGGAACATTGTGCCTGGCTCCCCTCTCACTCCCACCTCCTCCACAGTCTGCATGGGGATCATGAATTCCGATTAAACCAAGGGCCAAAGTGCTTGACCGATTCCCTCCAAATCATATTACGGAGCTGGGACTGAACACGTGTTGCCGGAGCTCAGTTCTCGACTCTTTCACTCTGCCTTCTTTCTGTGTTCCTGCTTCCAGCTGCATTTAATGTTCCTTGTTCTGCTCTTCCCTGGAGGGAATACTTGTCCCTCAAGCCCCTTTGTCAGGACACGGTCTGTGAGCCACTCCGAGGAGAAGGAGGCACTCTGAGAAGGATCAAGAGGGCAGGAAGAGGGAGGACACGGGCTCTGGCTTGGAACCCCTGGAGACGAGGCAACAGATGGAGGGAGGTGAGTCTCAGTCTGTGGCTGGTTCATGCAGGTCTGTGTGCCCCCTGGGCCTCGGTGACTCATGCCGGGAAGAAGGTGTGCATGTGTGAATGGAGTCAGAAGGAGGACCCCCGCAGAGTGGGAGTGGAAGCCCAGGTCAGATAAGCTGCGGAATCTGTGTGAGTGGCAGAGTAGCTTCTCCTGCCCAGGAGAAAATTGCTGATGAGTGAGAAACAAGGCAAGACTTCCAGGAGAGGAAATAGTCTTGGACTGGGATGCAGGAGATGTTGTTCCTCATCCCAGCTGTGTGTGACCCTAGCCTTTCTGTGCATTGGTTTCCTGATCACAGAAAGGGGCACAGACAATGGGATGGCTTTGCATGCATGGGCAGGTAGGAGAGCTACAAGGCCTCAGGCCATGGCTCAGAGACAGTCTCCTGCCTGAGAGCTCAGGGTGGGCAGAGAGCCTACTGCCGCCTCCCTCAGCATGTCCCTTGTGAACCCCTGACTCAGAGAGGACACTGGGCTGTGTGAGGTCTGGAGATGAGACGAGGGTCCAGGTGGAGAGCAGAGTGGGCAGTGGAAGATGAGAAGCAGCCCCCTGTGTATAGCTAAGCACAGAGCAGAGTCCGAGGTTGGAGGTTTGGAGGAGGGTTCTCAGCCTCATACTCCTTCCCTTTCCTTAGCCGATGAGAGGAAGTAGAAGGAGCAAAAGTGTGGACTGTTGACATGGACCATATGGGACAGTTTCCCTGGAATTTTGCCATAAGGAAGTACGCTGGTAGGGCCCCCACCCTGAGTTCAGGACTTTCTCATGGGGCCCCTGCCTGGTACAGGTTATGTTTGCCCTGTGGTTTTTGGGAGAGACGTTCCCAGGCCTAAGGGAGTCGACATCTTTCTTTCCTAGGAAAGGCTGGGCCTGCCTTGTTAATGCTGAAAGGATGTTCTCAGGGTTCAGAGGAGCCCAAGGGCCCCCACAGTGAGAGTGGTAAGACCAGACCCCGTGACTTGGCAAAGCCTTATTCTTCAGAAGGAAGTTCTGGTTTCTAAACGAGGAAGACTAATTTGGGAAAGTCTATCCTGGTTTATTACCTGATTCTTCTCTGCAGGAGTCAAAATGTGGGGGTATGAGAGAAGGCCCAGGAGGCCGTGCTGTGGAGATGACTGGAGTAGACACAGAGCATAGGATGCTTGATAGACCCCCACCCACCACCCCTCCGCCACTCCGGGCCACCCTATTCTCTGCTCACCTGCCCCAAGTTCCTCACTCCCTGGAACAGCTTAAAATACCAAATGCAGTATCTCATGAAGTTCATGGACATAACTGTGGTCTTCAGGCAGAGCACGGAAAGCACATTTGGGCTTACATCCTTTTGGTAAGCTGTTCCTTATTCCACCTAAACGCAGGTAAGGAAAGTTTGTTCACCATTTTCACCTACACTGCCAGGGTGGCACCTGGCCCCAGTCCCTTCCACTCCTGCCCAACCTTGATGGTCTGCTGTGTTCTCTGGGTGATTAGAACTTTTCCATAAAAGAGCCACAAAGCTGGGTCAGGGGATGAGTGTCTATACTGGTCAAAGAAGGAATTAATTTTTATGACCAAGGTACTTTGAAGTATGATGAATAGAGCTGGAGGGAGGGATGTCAAAACCATGGGCAGCTGGGACAAAATACTAGACAAATTTGAAGGAATAGGCTGTTTGGGAGAGTAGGTAAGCTCGTAAAGTGGCTTCTGGATAAGGTCTTTGGAAGGGGAGTTTGAGCATCAGTCAGGGAGTGAAAGGAGAGTCATTCCGTCTATCCAACCTCTGACTTACAGGGGTGGAGGGAACACAGAATGTTGGTGGGATTAGGCTTGGATGACACAAACAACTTCGTCTGGGACAGGCCATCAGGAAAAGCATATTCTGATGCTCCCCTGTGCCTGGGCTGATGAGGAGACATTCCACCCCGAGAAGACTATCAGAAGAGTGTGGTCTTTAGTCAGATGAATTTTGTTTTTTTTTTTTTTTAAGGATTTTATATATTTAGTTGAGAGCCAGAGAGAGAGAGAAAACAGGAGTAGGGGGAGGGGCAGAGGGAGAAGCAGACTCCCTGCTGAGCAGGGAGTCTGGATCCGGGGTTGGAGGGGCGGGATCCCAGGACTCCGGGATTATGACATGAGCCCAAGGCAGACGCTTAACCGACTGAGCCACCCAGGGGCCCCAACTTAGTCAGATGAGTTTTGATTCAAATCCTAGTTTTATTTACCAGTTGTGTGTCCTGGAGTATGTCTGCTCACCTGTCAGGAACCAAATTCCTTCATACATGATAAGGGAACATTAGCAAATCCACAGATGGCTAGGGAACTCCTCAGCAGAGGGCTCTCAGCAGATGCTGTAGCACCCAAAGCCCCGACCCTCATCTCCACCTATGTAAAATCCCTGGAGAGCTGGTGTTCCCTTCTCACAGGCCTCATTCACACTCTGCAGGGACCAAGCCCGGCAGAACCAGGAGATGGGACTGGATCCTGCACCGCCCGCTCTCAACCAGACTGTGCTCATCCCTGGGCCTGGGCCCTTTGTCCTGCTGGGGTGTCGGGCCTAGAGGCCTCGCACGCCTGGCTTTCAGTGTCTGTGTGCCTGCTGTACATGGCTGCTGTGGCAGGGAATGCCCTTCTCCTGGGGCTGGTGGCAGCTGACAAGATACTTCGGGCACCCATGTACCAGCTGCTGGGGCTTCTGGCAGCCGCTGACTTGGCTCTGGCCACATCCACAGTACCCAAAGCTCTGGCTGTGCTCTGGGGCCTGTTGGGTGAGATCTCCTTTGTGGCCTGCCTAGCCCAGCTCTTTGTGACCCATGTGACCTTCATTGCGGAGTCTTCAGTGCTCCTGGCCGTGGCCGCAGACCACTATGTGGCCATTTGTCAGCCTCTTGTGCTCCGGGGCATTGCTGACTGCCGCGTGTGGTGGGCATGGTGGCTGTTGCCGCGGTGACCCGTGTCATGGTACCCCCCGTGGCCCTGCTCCAAAGACTGCCCTACTGTGGGCAGCGGGAGCCCCCCCACACCTACTGTGAGCACATGGGTGTGGCTCGGCTGGCATGTGGCGACACGCACCCAACGTTTGGTATGGCTTGGCCACCACACTTCTGTCTCCAGCCCTGGATGTAGGGCTCATCGCTGCTTCCTATGTCCTCATTCTCCATGCTGTGTGTTGCCTGCCATCCCACGGTGCCCGCTGCAAAGGCTTGGGTACCTTGTGGGGCACACGCCAGTGTCATCACTCTCTTTTACACACCTGCCTTCTTCTCCTTCCTGGCTCACCGTTTCGGCTGCCACACAGTGCCCCCCCATATTCACATCCTCCTGGCTAACCTCTGTGTGGCGGTGCCCTTAATCCTGTGGTCTATGGAGTACGGACCCAGCAGATTGCTCAGAGGCTCAGGCGCTTGCTTCAGCTCTGCTGGGCAAGGGCAGTGAAGGATGTGGGCCCTTGAGACGGCCAATGGCAGTGACCGAGCACCTATTCCCTGAGGCATGTGCCGTCCAATGGCCAAATAGTGCTGCCAGACCCCTCTGAGCAGAGCTCTAACCAAGGTATCCTCATCATCTGCCAATAGGTGGTGCTCTGGTCACCCCAGCCCTGTTCCCTGCTCAGGGACAGAATGCACACTGAACTCACCTCTCCTGGCCTGGGCCTAGCTTGGCTAGACTTTTCCTACCCTTTCTAAGTGTGTATTAATCTCCACAGTTGCATCTCACACACATAAACGTGTTGGGCCTGGACCTTGGCAAACAAGGAGGCCCAGGACATGGCGTGGACATCAAGATCTCATCTTTCTCCATCACTCTGCCCAGCCAGACCAGATTAGTGAGAACTAGCTCTGCGTGGGGCCTTTTGTCCAGTGTGTGACACTAAGCAGGAACTCCATGTTTGCTGAATGGATGAAGACAGGAGGAGCTGAGGAAATGGCACAATATGAATCAAAGAGAACAGAGCTCTGGAAACTGACATGGCTTTGGACCTGGCCAACTCATACTGTCAATCTTGGTAGAGCTGCCGGCTCTGGGAGGGAAGGCATTGGACTGCCCCACGGTGCCCACCTGAGCTATTTCCCCTCTCTTCTCCTGTGCCGAGCTTTCCCTTGCTTTCCCAGCTGGTTCTACTTGCTAGGTTTACTTGGCAAAACACAGGCAGACTACCCCAGCTCCCGTTGTCATGCTTCTTGCTCTGTGTTCTTGCGTGCTTCCTCCTCTCCATCCCTCCTGCCATAAAGTTGTAGGAACACCCAGCTGGACAGCGATTCTGGAGAGGTTTCCTGCTCCATGCAGGTTAATTCCCAACTCATTCCTCTCACACCTCCCTAACCTCGGTAGCTCCCCTGGACCCGTGGCTACAGCAAGGCCAGGCCAGAGGAGTTGATGGAGAATGGATCCCAGGCCTGGAGCAGGGAGTCAGAGGGTGAAAACCTGTAAAGCGGGATGTGGGTATAATCTCTCATCAAGGATTGCCCAGTGGGGCCCAAGGCATGCCTTCCCGGGGTCATACATTCACTTCACCGCTCCAGCCCTTTCCCTAGGAGAAGTACACACTTCATATGCCTCCCCTACTGGGTATTATGTGTTGGGCCATGGGCTCTAAAGGAGGGTAGGCGTTAGCAAATGGCTTTTATGTGAAAAGCCTATGATATCTGAATTGGGGGAGCAATGACAAGTAGGGAAGTAATAAAAGATACAAATTTCTCTATGGAAAAAGGGGGGAAAATGCAGTCTTCATAGGAAATCTGACATCTTCTTAGGTATTTGGGGGGTTTGAGGCTCACCATTGCCTGGGAAGTATTCAAGAGACATAGTGAAAGAGGAAAGAACAAGTTTGAGTGGCCAGCACTAGGAACACTGAGCTTTGACTCAGGAAGCAACTTTTTCTTTTCTTAGGATACATCAGGTGAGAGGCCAGAGGACTAGAGACTTGACGAGAAGATATTGGGAAGGGGCTTTCTTGAAGGACAGGCGGTGGAGGCTGTAGGCATATGGATCTCCGATTAGCAGATCCATTTGAATAGTGGTGTGGGATGGAAATGTTTAGAGTGCTTAGAACAGTGAAGAGGACAGACTTCCAGGTGTGGGGAGGGCACATAGCCGAGAGAGACTCTGTCTGTGTAAAAAATCCCTTCTACCCCATCTCTGGAAGCACAGGTGTGTCACAGTCTTCTTTTTCCCACACCGCACCCTGTCCCTTCCCAACCCCTCTCACATGTTCAGTCCTTTCAGATGTTGAAATCTATATGCCTCCTGCTGAGACCAGTCACTGGAACCAGAGATAAAAGCCTAGCGGAACTCAAAGGTCTTGCTCCCCTCCTGGAGCAGAAGCAAGATGCAGCCTGCCTTGGGCCTCTGGATGCCCTTACTGCTGCTGCTCCAGGTGCTCCCTGGACAGCCTCAGGTACCGCCTGCGGGTGGAGGGATCTCAAGCAGGTGGGCTTCAGCCTGGCTTCCCTCATCCCTCTGACCTGTTTCAGTAAGTCCCAGGTTCTGAGAGAGAGAGTGAAGGTGGAGAGACCTAGGGATGTCTGGAAGGGGGCTAGGATGCCCAGTCTGCTCTGGTTGTTGCTGGGCTTGGGTAGGCTTAGGGTGAGAGAGGGAAAGCAAGGATGAAGATGAGAGAGGAGGATTTCAGGGCTGTCCACCCTGCTCTTCTATGAGGCCTCACTTTCTGAAGAAATCTGCCACCCTTTGCCTAGTGAAGGATGCCGGAGCCGAGGCAGGCCAGCCTGGGCTATTGTAGGCTTCAACATCCCCAAAACCTAAACCACTGGGCTGGAGTTGCCGACTGAAGACATGGCCTTGATTAACTATGGGCCAGAAAAGCTAGTGTGGGACGACTCACGGGACAGGAGCCACACATCTTGATTCTTGAAGAATCTGTAAGGAAACCCCAGCTGTTTTATTTTTTTTTTTAAACTCTCAGAACCTCTAGTTTTCAACTTAAAATGAAGAATTCAAGTCATATGTTGTCATGTTCTTGTGAGCGCTAAATATCAGTCCAGAGTCCAGTGCCTCATGGTGTCGTTCATATTATTCATCTCCCTTCTTTGACAACTTGGAACCCTTTGTTCCTGCTGCCTTCACAACAAAATGAACTTGTGGGAATCCACTCAATCTCCGGAGGAGAGGTACTGTATCGCCTAAACTGGTCCCTTAAGACTTCTTTTCAGATCAGTTTTCCTCTTTTCCACAGAGCCTCAAGGAAGAGTCTACTCCCAGTTCAGTGAACTGTGACCAGAACCAGCCAGTGCATGAGGTAAGTGAGGAAGGCCCCACCTCTAGGAGCTGGAAGGGGGCCGTGTGACGTTCTGGGAAGTCAAGGGAAGGGTCACCCCAACTCATGGCAGAAGGAGAATCAGTCATGAACAACCTCCTGTGCCGAGAGAGCTCTTCTCAGACACTCCAGGGTAGGGTCAGCTCTTCTGCTTCATGTTCCTAAACAGCACATTAGGACCCATGTTTCATCACACTTAATGTGCCCATGGCCTTGCCTTTGCAGCTGGTGAAAAGGGTGCCAGGTTCTGTGGATGAGGATGGCCTGTGCCACTGTGTAGTTCACCTGCCCAACAACCTCATTCCCATGAATCAGCTGGAACAGCTACAGAGTATAACACAGGTGCTCATGGACAAGTATGATCAGGAGCTATCCAGGGTAAGCACTGGAGCTGTGGGCTGGGGCTGGCAGTCATAGGAGCATATTCTCTCCTGTAACTAACATGAGGATGAGCCGGGGTGGTAGAGAAATTGCTGAAGGAAGCATAGCCCTCATCTTTGAGATGAATCCTGAGTATGAAGGAAAAATTCGGTGTCGTTCTTGGGATTCTCAGTGGCAGTCACAGTACAGAGAGGCTTGGGTAGGATGTGCTTCCTCCATTAAGAGGACAATTCATGGGTATAGGTGCAGTGGGAGCTGGGAAGAGGTCTTAGCAAAGGAAGAGGAAAGTGGGATGGCCAATGCAAAGGAGACAGAAAAGCGTTGGAGTTGGGTTAAAAGAGGGGCAATATCTGGAGAGTCTTGTGGGCCAAGCTGGTGAGTTTGCAATCAATGCTGTAAGTAAGGCTGAGTGAATGGAAATGTGACATCCATCCTGTGATGTGGGCAGTAGCTTTTCGGAATGGGTACTCGTAGAGCCCTGGGGAAGGCTGATGGTAGAGGGCCTGGAAGCTAGGAGTCTGTCCATTCATTCACTCACCAAGACACTCCTGAGAGTGTGTCTGTAACCACAGGAAAGGGGAGAGAGAAACTGGGCATATGGGGGGAAATAGTGATTTTTCCCGAGGTGAAAAGAAGGACGCAAATGTCCTGAGCTGAGAGATGGAGATAACACTAATGCTCACCTCAAGGGCTGTTAATGGAACAAATGAAAGTGATGGATCTGAGAGTGTTTTGTTGGCTGTGTGGCACTGGGGGGGGGGGGCACGTGAATGGGAGAAAGAGCCACAGGTGTTGAGGTTTAGGGGTCCTGCTTGTCCATTTCCCCACACCCAGGTCAGTGAGTACACTCACAGCATTGAAGGTCAGGATAACCAGGTCCTGGAAATGAACCGTGCCCTGAAGCCAGGAGTCCCATTGCTCTTGCTTCCTCCTAGGAGCCCCCAACCTACAACTTGCTGTGCCTGGAGCTAGAGGGAGCACGGGAGTTGGTGACCCAGCTTATGGCCAAGGAAGGAGGTACTGAGACTGAGGACCTCCTCTCTCAACTCCAGAGCCAGGTACATGGGGATAGATGGGAGAATCCTTCTCCCCTGTACAGTCTCCTGTCTTATTTAATCTCGAAAATTTAAATTTGATGATTTCCAAAATCTCTTATTTCTGGGGGAAAAAAAGACACTGAGTTGGGCAAGATGGGAGCCTCACTTCAGTTCATAGGAACAGTCCATGACCCATATCCTTGGCATCTCGTTTCCACAGATCGCTAATGCCAGCCTCACACTCAAGTTTCTGGCTGACTCTAACCAGCGCAGCCTCCGTGCTTACCTTCAGGAGGTGGATATTCTTGAGGGCCGGCTCAGCGATTGTGAGAGGGAGAAGTGGCAAGAGGCCTCTGGTCCACCCCTGCCCCCTGGTGAGGCCTCAGACTGAATTTCTGAAGATCTCATCTCCCTAAAGACAAGATTTGGGAATAGGGGGTTGCTTATGGGGTACTGAGAGTTGGGCAGCAAAGTTCTTTTGCTTCCTTGCATGCTGCATCACCAAGGGCTGCAGACTGAGATAGGTACACTCTCACATACAGGCATACTAGTATATACACATATATATAAACACACCTATAATCAGACATGTACACTATCCTCTATTCATGAAAAGTCCCACCTGCTTATATAGCTCTGCATGCCCTCATGCAGACAGACACATGCTGAAATGCACACATGGCTATTACACTTTCATTGTCCCCTCCCTGTGGGTTGTGTGCTTCACTCCTAGTTTCTACCTTGCCTGCTCTCTTCTGTAGGTTCTTGTGCCCACGGAGGCCTCCAGAAAGTCAGCCGACCCCTTGTGGTACAACTCAATTGGAGAGGCTTCTCCCACATGGCAGGTGTCTGGGGTCGAGACTCAGCACCCGATCTAGACTCTTCCCTCTACTGGGTAGCTCCTCTGAGTAAAGATGGCAGGTGAGTTCAGGATGGTTTCTCTTTTGCAACCAGGTTCATTCCAAATGTTCCCTACCCTATCCTAACAGATTTCTTTGTGGCCCCAGCAGAGCTTCCTCTCTCCATTTTAGGTATGCCCCTGGACAAACTTAGCCTAAGGCCTGACAGGCCACCTCCTAGAGCTCCTCTCAGGATTAAGGGTGACTCAGATGGCCCTGAGCTCCTTCACAAACCCACTGTCCAAAATTTCCAATCTGATCATAATCCAAACTGGTTCTATCTATAGCCTGATCTTATCTCAAGAGCAAACTCTTCTCCACTTGGCCCTCAAAACCCTAGCTTCTTCTGAGAACAGTTTAAAGGATGAACCTGACCATACTTATGACATGGACTCAAACAAAGCTGAGTTTGAATCTCAGTACTTAAACAAACTGAGCTTGAAAAATGCATTAATGTCTCAGACCCATTCTAGCCGTTTGGAAAGTGAGGATAGTTAAATTATGAGAATATCATGTGAGATTCCATAGAGAAGCGTGAACAGTATAATTGGTGCTGGTGGATGTTTTTTTAGATGATAAGATTGCTAACTGAATCCATGAGTAGATGAATGAGCCCTTCAATAACCTGGCAGCCTGGCTAGGCAGCTAGGCGCAACGCACAGGCAGGGGGTTTAAAGTCAGTCCATATAGGAGTATGAGAAAGACCTAACTGAGTAAGAGATTACAGGAGGGTATGATGAACATGGCTTGAACCTATCACTGAAGGGCCTCGGTGGAAGATCATCTCAGATACTGTTACTAATAACATTGCTCCCAATTCCTACAGGTGCTTTGTAGCAGGTGAAGCATATTAACATGAGTTTGCTTTTTAAATCGGCTCAAAAATCTCTGTGGGTAAGGCAGGACTTACCAATGTCAAGCAGTGACAACACTCAGAATTCAGGGATAATTTAAAGAACTTTCCAAAGTGACCTCATGAGCATAGGTCTCCCCAAATCCACCTCTGAACTGTGTCCCACTCTGGGACACCAGTGTCTCGGGGCAGGTGGAATGCCGTGGAGTCTAGGTATAGAAGAGTCCCCATAAAGAAGGAAAGAATAATACCTATCCCTTGATGATTGCTTACTTGGAGATAAATATTCTACTACTTGGTTTATTAGCATTTTTAGGTCAGTCCTGATATCGATGAGATAGATCCTTTTGTTATTCTTTTTACAGATTTTAGTTATGAGCTGAGTGAATGACTTTGAGCAAATTACTTATTCTTTCTGAGAACCAGTCTCCTAGTCTGTGGGAATACAACCTAAGTTCTGGTGCTGTTGCTATAATTAAATGAGATAATGCACTCACAGTGTCCACGAGGCATTGTTGAGTTTGATGTCAATGTTATTGCTGTTACTGATTTTTTTTTTTACAGTTGTTTTTTGTCCCCGTATATTGTAAGTAAAAGAAGAGAGATTACAAATCAGTTCTGTTTGATTCAAAGCTCCCGCTATTAATGAATTAGCCCGCTCATTTTTATTAGCACTGTGTACCCTGATGACTCTGGTGTGGGGCTTGGCCTAGGTACTTTGACTACTACCGGCTGTACAAGTCCTATGACGACCTGGTACTGATGAAGAACTATGTGGAGAGGGCAATGGGCTACGGTGATGGCAGCGGTAATACCGTGTATGAGAACTTCATGTACTTCAATTACTATGGCACACGTGACATTGCCAAGGTGAATCTCTCCTCCAACACCCTGGTGCTACGACGCCCATTGCCCAGTGCCACCTACAACAACCGCTTCTCCTATGCCGGTGTGTCCTGGAAAGACATAGATTTTGCTGGTGATGAGAAGGGGCTGTGGGTTCTCTATGCCACTGAGGAGAGCAAGGGAAACTTGGTTGTGAGTCGTCTCAATACCAGCACCTTAGCAGTGGAGAAAACCTGGCGCACCAGCCAGTACAAGCCAGCCATGTCAGGAGCCTTCATGGCCTGTGGAGTGCTCTATGCCTTACGCCCACTGAGCACCCGCCAAGAAGAGATCTTCTATGCTTTTGATACCACCACTGGGCGGGAGCGCCGTCTTAGCATCCCACTGGATAAGATGCTGGAAACACTACATGGCATCAATTACTCCCCCTTGGATCACAAGCTCTATGTCTACAATGATGGCTACCTGATCAATTATGACCTCAGCTTCCTGGCGCTGAAGCAGAAACAATCAAAACCACCAGCTTGAAAGCTCTCTTGGCTTCTTCCTGACCACATCCTATCACACTCGAGAAATCTTCTAGGCCTTGAGACCCCTGGGGCAGAGGATTGGGAGAATCATGGCCTCCTTCTCATAACTCCAGATGAATCGTCCCCCACAATGGCCATCACTCCTACTGACTGAGAAATGTTGATTATATCTTTATCATTGATAATTCTGTAGAATTGATAACTCAATCCTCACATTAAAGTTCCTTTTAGTAATGGCCTAGGTGGATTTGACTGGGTTTTGACTGGGAAACAAACACTAACACTAACAAACACCTCTTCAGTAGAATCCTAGAATTGTAGGAACTGCACTCTAATTTTTATTTTTTTTTATTTTTTAAATTTTTTTTTAAAGATTTTGTTTATTTATTTGACAGAGAGAGATCCAGCGAGAGAGGGAACACAAGCAGGGGGAGTGGGAGAGGGAGAAGCAGGCTTCCCACTGAGCAGGCAGCCCGATGCGGGCTCGATCCCAGGACCCTGGGACCATGACCTGAGCTGAAGGCAGGTGCTTAATGACCGAGCCACAGGTGCCCCTGCACTCTAATTTTTAAAACAAATCTATTCTGTGTTTTGAAAACTGGGAATCCAGCTCTGACAAATATAAAATTCCATGAACTAGGCTTAAGAAGATAAGTCTTAAATTGAGAGCCTCTGGTCCCAGTGCAGAGACCCAGGGCAACTGGTCATTAGAATGGGATATAGAATCCCCCTTTCTTATCCTCAGCCTCCTGCAGGGTACCTGGGGAGTAAAGAGGCAGTGTCTTGGTGTGAAAATCAATGTTTCCCTGTCCTGAATTGATCTCACTTTGAGTGCAATTGAGGGAAGGACTTAGGCTTGAGTCCCATTCTAGGAAGTGAGCAGCTAATGGCTGAGCATGAGGAGGGTCTGACGTGGACTGAGCTGGTGGTCTAGACATTCTCAATAGAGAATCCTTTGGTGTGACACAGGAAGTCCCCTGGCCAACTGTCTGTAATATCTTTGCTCATCTTCAACACACTAAGAACATGAAGGCCCAGACACTCCACCTCTGTTACTTATCTATCTGTGTGGTTCAACTCTTTTCCATGGGGCTGGATGGAATGTTCAAAATTCCATATCCCAAAGTCTTCACAGTCACACATTGTATACCAGAATACTTCATGCACACTGTCTCATGCTTATACTTCCACATATACAAACATTCACAAGTATACATCCAACCAGACATATGGGTTCTTACTCATTTGTACAATATTTCCATCTACGTAAACATAAATGCACATTTTAACATATCCACTAAGGGAAAATTATCTGCTGCCCAAATATAGATCAAGCACCATCCCACAAAACTGCATGGAACTGAGAATCTCTTTTAGTTGCCTAAACCTGTCCTGTTAGGAATTTCACTACGAATCACCTCCACCATCACCTCTTGATCTACAGACATCTCTCCCACTAATGCTATGACACAAAGTTGGGCACTGAAGACTGGGCTAAAACACTGAATCAAGTCTTTCTAAAAGTTCTGCCAAAATGACATGTAGAAAAGACCAAGTGATAGGTGAATAAAAAATATTTTGTGAGGAAGGGCTCACTCACCTTTAATTTGAAATGCCCCTCAGGGAGCCTCCCCAGCTAGCCTTGCTCCTGCTTTTAGGATCGAGGAAATCATTCTCCACATGGGAGCACTCTCAGTTAAGTCCAGTATCACTAAACCTAGAGCCAAAGAAAACCATGACCTCCCCTTCCACTTGTGAACTTTGCCCTTGCTCCCTTTTCCTTTGTAAGGCCTCATTTTTTTGAGATCCCTAACAAAAGTAATAAGATCCTTCTTACAGGAGAGATTCCAATCTTACAGGTATGCCAGTTTTATCTATGGCTTCAGCAAACTCGACTTGCAATATAACAAGACTGCAATCCCAACAGGGACACACACACAGCACCACAGACAAGCACACATCTCACATAAACAATCTGGTCTTTTTGTTTTTTAAGATTTTTTAAATTTTTAAAATTTATTTGACAGAGAGAGAGAGAGAGGGAGAGCAGAAGCAGGGGGAGCGGCAGCCAGAGGGAGAGGGAGAAGCAGACTCCCCTCTGAGCAAGGGCTCAATCCCAGGACCCTGAGATCATGACCTGAGCCAAAGGCAGAGGTTAAACTGACTGAGCCACCCAGGCACCAGCCCCCCCCCTTTTCTTTTAATAGTTCCATCCTGAGAACTCTGTCTTCCATTTTCTGGAAAATGACCTTATTTTATTTTATTATGGAGATCTGGTAACCCCACCCCTACCCCCACCCCCACACATACACTTATGCAAATATGTTTCCCTTCCCCAGCTGCTCCTGGCAGAGACTGTGAGACTAGAGTTGACATCACAATATCCCTTTTTTGAAGAGGTTATGGTATTGGTGGGTGGGGCAGAAGGGAGGGGCAGCCCTGGGTGGAGTCATCTTTACTTAGCCCACCTAGTACCAAGTATGAATCAGTAGCCATGACAAGCCTCAGTTGGGCCACGTCTGGAGAACTGGGGTGGGGGGTATAACATCGCAAAATACCTGGCCCCAGCTGGTCACTCATCCCTTTCTGGGCACCAGGGAAACTAGCCTTTGGCCTAAGAACACGACACCTGAGACAAAGGCCAGCAGAAATATTTGTCTGCCCTCGCTTCCACCTGCTCAACATCTGCCCTCCCACTGAGGTCCATGCCGCATGTCATCTCTCGAACACCCAGGATGGCTCAGAGTGGGCGTCCTTCAGGTTTGCCGGCAGACAAGAACATCTCTTCAAGTGTCACCCGAGTGATAGTGAAGACAGCAGGCAAACAGGAAGACTTTATGATAGCTGATGACACCTCAGTGAGGCAGTTCAAGGAGAAGCTATCTGCTCACTTTAAGTGCCAGATGGACCAACTCGTGCTTGTCTTCATGGGCCGCCTTCTCAAAGATCATGACACACTGAGCCAAAGAGGCATCCTAGATGGTCACACCATTCACTTGGTCATCAAGTCCAAATGCAGCTCCACATCCCTACCCCATTCCTCCCGGAAACTGCTGACCAAAGAGCCCTGCCACTGGGACAGAAACACCAAAGGTAACAGCAATGGGGTATACCAACCTGCTGGTGTGAGTCACACCCCAGTGGAATCAGCCCTTCTTGTGGAGCCTGATGCATCCAAAGTGCACACCCAGGATCTGGAAGTGGGTAGTCTAGAGTATATAACACAGATGCTACAGAATCCTAGTATCCAGCAGCTTCTGTCTAACACAGACCTCATGAGACAGTTCATCTCAGAACACCCAGACATACAACAACTGATGCAGCAGAACCCAGAAATCTCCCACATTCTTGACAATTCTGAGAGCCTATGGCAGACTCTGGAGTTGGCCAGAAACCTTGCCATTATTCAGGAGCTAATGCAGATCCAGCAACCTGAACAGAATCTTGAGCATCCACTGAACCCACAGTCACACTCAGGCTTAGAGACAATGCCAGGTGGGGACAATGCCCTGGGTCAGAGTTATGTTGATTACAATGACCAAATGCTCAACAGTTCACAAGATCCCTTTGGGGGCAACCCTTTCACAGCTCTCCTGGAAGGACAAGTTTTGGAACAAGTTCAATCCCCACCTCCATCTCCAACACCACCCCAGGAACGACGGGACCAGCTCCCACAGCTCCCTACAACCCGAGTCATCTATACTAGTTCTCGTGGTTTATCCTCTATCACCTCAGCCAATGTTACCCCCAACAAGGTGAACCATACTCCCAGTGCCTATGCTACCACTATCTCCACCAAGGGCTGGAGTCATACCTGTCCCATTCAGCAGCCGGCTGGGGTACCAGCCTTACCTAGCATAGAGCTCACCCAGCAGCCCCAGGCAGAAGACAAAGATGCCACCATCTCTCTAGATAGCTCTGACCAGAAATTAGAGGATGACTTCCAGCCTTCGGGGGAGCAGACCAGCTCCCAGATCACAGGAAGCATGATGCAGTTGCTTTTGAATAACCCATACTTGGCAGCCCAGATGATGTTGTTCATAAGTATGCCCCAGCTGAGTGAACAGTGTAGGCAGCAGCTGTCCACATTCCTACAGCAGACACAGCTTTCCGACATGCTTATAGCCCTAGCCAACCCTAAAGCATCACAAGCAATATTGCAGATTGAGCAGGGTCTGCAGCTGTTGGCCACAGAGGCTCCTGTTCTCCTACCCTGGGTTGCACCTTACCTGTGGGGCCTGGGTTGGCTTCCTGGACCCAGCTGCAGCTACCCTGACACAGTGCCCTGGGCCTGGGATGTGCCAGATATTGCTGAGCCCAAAGATCCTGAATGCTGCCACAAATCTGGAACAGTCCAGCAGAGGCTACAGTCCTTAGCTGGAGACCCTTCCCACCTTCCACAAGCCCCTGAGATTCGTTTCAGTCAGCAGATGGAATCTCTCCAGGCCATGGGATTTGGGAACCATCACGCCAATCTGCAGGCACTCATTGCTACTGAGGGGGACACCAGTGCTGCTATTCGCAAACTCAAGAGATCCCAAGGATTCTAAGCACCATGCCCACTTATTTGCTTGTTACCTGCTACTGACCCATTTGACCATGGGTCATCTGCCTCTTCCACCTCTTCTGATGCTTCCGTCCAGGAGAAGTCCTGGAACAGGAGAAACCAAACAATGCTTTCTCCACTGAATAATAGACCATTGGCCATGGGTAGAAGATCTGTCAATAAAATGGCTACTCCCACATGCCCCCCATCTGAGGTTTGGCTTTGTTTCTTTTGCAAAAAAGGGAACTATCTGTGTTTGATGTGATATTCCCGTCTCACTACAGTACATACATGAGTGCACACACATGCCACATGCATATATTAATATAGAGAGAGAGGATCATAGTTTTTTATCTTTTGAGAATCATAGTTGCATACATAGAACCACAAACTCAGATGTCACACCATGCTCACATACCCAAGGACATGTATATGCTTTGTACACATACACAAGGTCACATAGCCAAAGATTCATGTATACAAGGCACATATATTCAACACATTACACACACAGCCAAGGGCATGCACAGCAACACACAAATACCTAAAGACACATACACACACCCATGTGTAGGGGAAGACAGTCAGTCATAACATACCCATACAAAAGGGAAAATAACTATAGATAGACACATATATGTAGTCATAAAGACTTCCTTAATTTCCCAAGTCCAAATTGTTCAAGTTTGAAAGTGGAAGAAGAATGGCCTGGTGGGCCAGAGTAGGAAAAGTCCACATTTCTGCCAGGTCTAGGTAGGTATTTATCCTCTTTAGGAATCTCTTACTAATTGCCATTGTTACAATCATAGGACTTTGCTGGACTGTTACTATTCCCTCTTTAGCACAGAGAGATACAGTTGCTTACCCTGACTGCGTATTCCTGTCACCAAAACTCAGGCATTTGGGGGCATGGCACCTTCCAAGAATACAAGTCCTTTGGCATATCAAATGTCCATAGCTTGTGTTCTCTGTAGTTAGTCAAGGCCCCATCTCTTCCTCTTCCTTCCTCCCCAGGAGTATCCCAGCCAATTGGTATGTAAACAATTACATAAGTCAAATATTGTTTTAGGCATTGAATAAATAGCAGTGACCAAATAAAGTTCCTTTATTTAGGAGTTTACTTTTGTGGGGCTAAGACCGTATTCTACTTAACCTATGAATAAGTGCTATGAGGAAAAATGAAGCAGGATAAGGTCTTCTACATACAGGGTAATCTGGGAAGACCTCTCCTGAAAGGCAATAATCGATCAGAAATCGGGAGAACTGAACATGCACTCCTTTGGGAGAAGTATTTTCCAGGCAGAGAAGGGTTACCTAGGAGTAAAAGTGTGAGGTGGGAATATTCTTGATGTGTTTGAAGAATAACAAGGAGATGTTGTAGCTGGAGTGGACTGAACTAAACAATGGAAGGAAAAACAGGACATCAGGAAGAATTTTGTAGGGTCTGGTGAGGACTCTGGATTTTCCCATGAATGCAGTAGAAAATCCCTGCTGGATTTCGAGCAAACAATGCAGGTGTTTCAGTGCATGGGTCTGGCTGCCAAGTGGAGAAAGACTGTGCTAGAGGTAGAAGTGTAAGCAGACACACTAATGAGGTAGCTCTTGCAATGGAGCAGGCGGGAGATGGTGGTGTCTGGAGCAGTGGAGGTGGTGATGCAGATTCAGATTCTGGTCTGCAAAGGGTGCCCACAGAAATCCTGTGTGCTCCTCACAGACTACCCCTCCTCTAGCCCTGACACTGCCATCAGCAAGATGGAAGGAGAGCCCACAAAACAAGTGCTCCTGCAGATCTACTGCCAGACTCCCACTCCCTCACTCAAACTAGTAAAAGGATAGGTCTCAAGAAAGAATTATAGCTAAAATGGATTTTCTACCTTCCCATTAAGATGCCTCCACCCAATCAATTCATCTTTTTCTTAAGATTTTATTTATTTATTTATTTATTTATTTATTTATTTATTTATTTATTTAGAGAGCTTGAGCAGGTGGAGGGGCAGAAGGAGAGGGAGAGAGAGAATCCCAAGCAGACTCCTCACTGAGCGTGGAGCCCAGTGTGGTACTCCACTCGGGGCTCAAAGTGGGGCTCAACCCCAGGACCCTGAGATCATGACTTGAGCCAAAACCAAGGGTCAGATGCTTAACTGACTGAGCCACCCAGGCACCCTTACCCAATCAATTAATCTAATTAAGCTTTATACCCTGTTTGCCTCAGGTTATCTGAAAAGCCCAAGCTCTAGTGTGTCGCCTTTCTGATTCTTATCCCGATATGCTCTGAAAATCCCTCATGTGACCCAATTTTCCACTGGTCATCAATTCTCTGAACCTTTCCACCTACCCTTTAGAACTCATAATTTAGGAGCAGCAAAACCTTACTCTATCTATAGCCTTTCCTCTAAATGACCCCCACCTTTTTGCCATAACTGAAATCTGCCTGTCTAGTGACAACCCATACACTCTGTGCTCCATCCTGTTATGAATAAATTGTCTGTGGACCAAAATCAAGCTCTCCACTTGGGCACTGATCCTAATCTCTCCAATTCATCTACTCAATAGCTTAGTCTTGCAATTATTTTCTCTCCCATCTGCATCATTTGTCTCTCCTCATTGTGTTGTTCCCATCCGAATAAAAGCATGATGTAATATTCTCAACTTAAGAAAAAACAAAACAAAAACGTCTCTATCCCCACATTTCCACACAGCCATCATAAACTTTCTCTTAGGTACAATACTCTTATTGAATCCACTTCATTTCGAACCCACTTGCTTTTCAACCCACTCCGGCCAGATTTTTGCCCCCTCCACTCTTCCAAGCCTGGGTTCATCATGGTCCCCCATTCTCTGGTCAAACCCAGTGGTCAGTTCTTAGCCTTTATCTTCCTGACCTACCAGCATTATCCAACACCATCAGTTACTCTCTCCTTTCTGAAACTCTTCTTCATTTGCTTTGTTCCCCCCCCCCTCCTTTTTCTGACTTAGTGTTTTACTCTTCTCAATTTCCTTTGTGGAACACATCTAATATTCCAGACTTGTAAATATGTAGTGCCCATGCCTTGGTTTTTTTTTTACCTTTATCCTGTTACTATACTCACTAATCTTATGATTCTAAATACTCTGCCAATACTGATGAACTGCAGGTTCACAATAGAGAACTCCCACCCTTCATGTCCATTTGGGTATAAAATAAACATTTCAAATGTATGTAACTCTGAACTCTGGGTTTTCTGTTTAACAACTTTATTCCCTGGGGCACCTGGGTGGCTCAGTCGGTTGAGTGTGTCTGCTTTTGGCTCAGGTCATGATCCCAGGGTCCTGGGATCAAGTCCAGCATCAGGCTCCTGCTTCTCCCTCTGTCTCCCTCTCTCTTTTTCTCTCTGTCTCTCATGAATAAATAAATAAAGTCTTAAAAAAATTATTCCCTGGTCTTTTTTTTTTTTTAAATCTCAGTAAATAGCCAGTCCATTCTTTGGGTTCTTCTGGGGAATAACAATAATCTTTTTAAAAAGTAAAATAAAAACTTTGTATCATTTCTGGCCCCTCTCTCGTACACTAGATCTTGCCCATCAGAAAGTCAATATGCTGAAGATATATAAAAAATTCATGTCTAATGTTGAATCAAAGAGAAGACAGAAACATAGAATGCCAGGAAGAAGAACAATTCAGGGTGCAGCTGAATTTGGGTCTTCACAGGGACATGGGGGGCTAAGGCTAAATCTTTCCTAATTTTGCAATCCAAGGCTGTCTCCACACACCACATACAAGTGTGTGGAAGTAGGGCTCTTGACCTGTGATGGAAGGGTCAGCCCAGGTTCCTCACTATGAAGAAGGCATCAAGGTAAAGGAAATAGAAGAGGTAAAGGGGGGGCGGCTGAGTTCCTGGGGAGACAGAGCACCTTGGAGAGGTCTCAGGAATCCATTGTGTGAAGCTGTGTTGTCAGTGCTGAGGTCACAGAGGTGACCTGATGGAGTGGGTTCTAGCCCAGAAGGCTTCAGGAGTGGCTGTTAGCAAGATGAGGGTGGTTTGGAGCCCTGTATAAGAGGAAGGACGGGGCCACAGCTTACTGGTATGTATGCCCCGACCCAAATCCTTCTTCCCGCCTTTGCCCTTCACTCATCAACCATAGACCTCTTTCTCAGGGCATCCAGTCTCCCTCTCCCGACCTGACACCTCTCAGACCCATAATCCTCCACAAGCATCCTATCCCGAGGACCTCATTGACCCTTCCATGCAGACTCCCTGTGGCCCCGCCCCGAGACCCCAGGCCCTCTTCCTGCTCACCTTTCTTACTTTTGCCACTGCCCAAAAGGATGATCTTGGTACCCCATCCCCATCCCCCAGCTGTGTCCCCACAGACCTGGGCCTCCTGCTGCCCACCATGGCCAAAAGCGGAGAGGCCCTGCCACAGGGCAGCCCAGCACCGATCCAGGATCCCCACCTCATCAAGGTGACAGTGAAGACGCCCAAGGACAAGGAGGATTTCTCAGTTACAGACACTTGCACCATCCAGCAGCTGAAGGAAGAGATATCCCAGCGCTTTAAGGCCCACCCTGATCAGCTGGTCTTAATCTTTGCTGGCAAAATCCTCAAGGACCCTGACTCACTGGCACAGTGTGGAGTGCGAGATGGCCTCACTGTCCACCTGGTCATCAAGATGCAACGCCGCACCATGGGCACTGAGTGTCCGGCTGCTCCAGTCCCTGCCCCAGCCCCCAGCCCTGGATCATTCCCTCAACCTAGCTCCATTTACCCAGCAGATGGGCCACCCACTTTCAGTTTAGGTGTTCTCACAGGCTTCAACGGGCTAGGCCTGACCTCTGGTAGTTTCTCTGACCAGCCAAGCTCACTGATGTGGCAGCATGTCTCTGTGCCTGAGTTTGTGGCTCAGATCATTGATGACCCTTTCATCCAGGGTCTGCTGTCCAACACAGGCCTGATGTGCCAGCTGGTTCTTGACAACCCCCATATGCAGCAGCTGATCCAGCACAACCCCGAGATTGGGCACATTCTCAACAACCCTGAAATCATGAGGCAGACGCTGGAGTTCCTACGCAACCCAGCCATGATGCAAGAGATGATGCGTAGCCAGGACCGGGCGCTCAGTAACCTGGAGAGCATCCCTGGTGGCTACAATGTGCTTCGTACCATGTACACAGATATTATGGACCCGATGCTTAATGCAGTACAGGAGCAGTTTGGTGGCAATCCCTTTGCTACTGCCACTACTGCTAATGCCACCAGCAGCAGCCGACCTTCGAGGACGGAGAACTGTGACCCTCTCCCCAACCCCTGGGCTTCCACATATGGAAGCTCAGGTGGCAGGCGAGGCAGGCGTCCTGGAGACCAGGATGTATCTGAAACTAGAAATAGGGTTCCCAACATTCTGGGTAATATAGGGCTCTATGACTATCTTCAGCAATTATATGAGACCCCCCAGTCCCTGGGAACCTATCTGCAAGGCACTGCATCCACCCGCAATCCTAGCCAAGAACCACCACCACCACCAGGAAATCGAATCCCCCCAACTTCCTCCTCCTCCCAGGAACGTGAGTCAGGCCAGCCTCTCCCCAGAGAGTCAGTAGCCATCAAGGGAAAGTCCTCTTGCCCATCATTCCTGAGATACCCCCCAGAGAGCAGTACTGAACAAGACAGAGGCCAAGGTGGTGCAGGGAACGGCTCCACCGGCCACAGCACCAACATGCCTGACCTTGTCTTAGGTCTGTGGCGTTCTGCCAACAGGTCGCCATTCGTTCCTTCACCACCTTCCCCCATGGCGGCTACCCCTGGAATGCCTGAGCATGCTTGGCTGCCCCCACCAGCTTATCCAAGATCCCTGAGACCTACCAGCATGAGCCAGGTCCCACAGCTGCAGGACGAGATGCACCGGCAACTGCCACTACTTCTGCACCTTCAGGCAGCCATGGCAAACCCTCGCGCCATGCATGCCCTGCTACAGATTCAGCAGGGTCTGCAGATCCTGGCTACCGAAGCCCCTCGCCTCCTCCTCTGGTTCATGCCTTGCCTAGCAGGGCTGGGAAGTATGGCAGGTGGAACAGAGCTTAGAGAGGGCGCCCTTATGCCTGAGGATCCCCCTGTAGCCCCAGGTCCTGAGGTTCCCCCAGCACAGGGCTCTGTGGATCTGGACCTCCATTCCACCCCTTTCCTCCAGATGTTGCAAGCTCTAGCTGGTGCCAATCCCCAGCAGCCACAGCCCGAGACTCACTTCCGGGTGCAGCTAGAGCAACTGCGGGCGATGGGCTTTCTGAATCCTGAAGCCAATCTCCAGGCCCTCATAGCCACTGGGGGTGATGTGGATGCTGCTGTGGAGAAGCTGAGGCAGGCATAGGAGCCCTAGTTGTTCAAGCCGTATCTTTTCCTCTGTGCCCTTTCCCCGTATCCCACTACCTTAACTCCCCCATTCTTGAATGCAGCTGCACACTATGAACCAAATCCACTATGATGCCCTTTACTATGGAGACAATGTTGTTCCAGAGTCAATGAGGAAGAATGAGAGCCAGAAACAGTGGGGGTGCTGTGAGTGACCCAACCATCCCTGCCACTGTACCATCTCGGGGCCCCAGTCTGAGCTCTGCTTACGCCTGTCTTGAGATGCAATTACATCCAATCTCCAGTGTCTGCTGCTGCCCGAGTCCAGTTCTTTGTGGGCTCAGGGGGAAAGGAGCCAGTATGGGAAAAAAGCTGGCGAGGAGAGCTGTGTCTGCGTGGGTGGGAGGGCTGGGAGGGAAAGCCCAAAGGTTTGAGGTTCAAAGATTTGGGAAGAACCAAGGAGGGTAAACTGAGGCCAGCAGCTTCCCTGGTGTCCTTCCAGAGGTCCCCCAGATCTTGTGTCCTGTAGGAGCTGCCACCCTGTACTCCGTTCTTCGGAGCATTCCTACCACCCGCCTGCCTGCAAAGTGGGCACGGTTAGTTATTTCTATCGCCCCTGAAGACTATCCCACAGGTGGCTCTCACTTTCTGGATTTGAGGTTGATTCCTGAGTAGATGGGGAGCCCCAAGAATTCAGCCTGAGTTCTAAGATTCCCTAATCGTGCAAGGTTGCAAAAGTACTGTCCCTGGTGGACACAGTTTGTCCTGGATGTTGTCTTTCTAGCAGCTGCCAGCTCAGAAACGGAGTACTCAGCCTGTGCTCAGCATTCTGCTAGTGGTTAGAGAGTCCGTGTGAGACAGAGACATGATCCTCCTTCAGGAGGCGATGGTCTGGGGGCACGGAGCATTCAAACTGTATGTGAAGACTAGTCATTATATAGAATACAAGTTGTGAAAGGTGCTGCAAAGAGCAGGAGCTATGGAGGAGCACACAGGCCTGATCTTGTCTGGGGAGACAGGGAAGGCTTCCCGAGTAGGCGCTCCAAGCTGAAATCTTAAAAGTGGTAAGAATGAAGTAGGCAGACATGTGACAGGAGAGGGGAGAGCATCCCAGCTGAAGAGCCAGGAGGAGAAAAGGGGCTGAGGCAGGCTGTGTATGACACACAGGAGGTGCCCTCGGCCTCTCAGACTAAAGTCTCGTTTGCACTCAGCGGTGCTTCCCATGACCCGAGTACTTCCAGGATAAAAGTGACACAATGCGCGGATCAAGTCAGCAAACCAGGCCTCACCCACAGGGGCAAACACTCTGGAGAAATGCACAAACACACTTAAATACACCCTGACACGGCACAGCTTTGTACATATGTTCAAGCATACACACAGAACACGGTCTGTTAAAGATTGATCTCAGTGAAATAAGTCAATCAGAGAAAGACATGTATCACATGACCTCACTGATATGAGGAATTCTTAATCTCAGGAAACAAACTGAGTGTTACTGGAGTGGTTGGGGGTGGGAGGGATGGGGTGGCTGGGTGATAGACTTTGGGGAGGGTATGTGCTATGGTGAGCGCTGTGAATTGTGCAAGACTGTTGAATCACAGATCTGTACTTCTGAAACAAATAACGCAACATATTTTAAGAAAAAAGGAAAAGAAGAAGATAACAGGAGAGGAAGAAAAGGGGAGTATGTCAGAGGGGGAGACGAACCATGAGAGATGATGGACTCTGAAAAACAAACTGAGGGTTCTAGAGGGTAGGGGGGTGGGGGGATGGGTTAGCCTGGTGATGGGTATTGAGGAGGGCACGTTCTGCATGGTGCACTGGGTGTTATGCACAAACAATGAATCATGGAACACTACATCAAAAACTAATGATGTAATATATGGTGATTAACATAACAATAAAAAATTTAAAAAAAAAGTTTAAAAAAAATATATACCAGTTACAATAAGAATTTGTAGGGTTGTTTTTCTGAAATCTTACTTTAAAGAAAAATAATTTGTACTCATACAATATTGAGTTAGAAGAAAAGTATGAAATTTTGAAGCAGGGTACTCATTACCTCTTATAAATGGTCTTAAGTCACCAACATTTGCTAGATTTCAATTTTTCTCAACTGTAAATGAGGAGTTGGAATGTGTTTTAAACTACGTCCTGTTTTAAAATCATTTGAGTTAATAAATTAGTAATTAAAAAAAAAAAAAAGATTGATCTCAGAACGGAGATGTAAACACAAACATTAATGTTATATTGCTGTCCAGAGAAGAAAAGGGGCTTTGAGGGAGGGGACCGCCGTGGTAAAAGTGGTCATGGTGTGTGCTTAAACATCAGAGACTCAACATTGGGGGTCCTTTTAAGGAACCTGGAGAAACAGAACCTCCACCTGGGACTCAGGACACTTGTACCAACCTCTCTTACCTTTCAGCGACCAGCATGCATCAGAGATGAAACGAGCTTTGGAAGCAACTTTCTCCCACTGCTTTAGGTTTCAACCTCTAGGTGAAACAGGAGGCTTCAAGCTCCCCTTCAGTGGGGGGTGGGGGGGGACCTGTCCAGATCAAAGGAACTGCTGTTTATAGTGGTGCTAGTGGGGGAAGGCAGGGGCAAGTCTTGCCTCTCTGTTTCCTGGAACCAATAAGGCAAGTGCTGTGGGGCTGCCTCTGACCGCGGAAGGTGTACCATGCAATCTCTAATTTCTGTCCTCCAAAGGCCAGGTAGGTTTGAGAAAAAGCCTCAGGGAAAGATTGATTTCATGTGCCTTTCATCTGGGCCAAAGGAAGCATGAGGGCTCATTTGAAGTAAATCTCAGGACAGACAGCAGGTGGGAATCCTGACTAGGGAGGAGTTTTCAGGCCATATGTTAGGAGAGCCCTGGACAGTGGACTGGGTGTTTGGAATCTTGGCTATAGTCTCATCGGAGACTGAACACCTCAGCTGGGTGTCCAGGAGAGGGGATTCTTGGACAGGGAAGGTCACTGGCCTCTATCTAGGGCTCTATCCTAATGCAGGGCCGGGCCCCTGGGAGGCACTCAGTAAAGACTGAATGAATGAACGCTGAATGATGAGTGAGGAAACGAGCAACCAAATGAGAAAGTGGTTAGGAAGACGAAGCAGATGTGAACTGATAGAGGGTAGCCCAGGACGGGGCTTGTGCTTGGGGAAATGGGGACTGCTGGAGTTTGGGGAAGAGGGCATCTCGCAGGCTGATGTGGCCAAAACAGCAGGCTTCTCCAGATGTCTTATTTGCTCCCTGCAGTGACTCTCACCCTCTATCAGGAGGTCTAAATCCAGGACCTGCCCCTGGGGAGGACTCGCAGCTGGGGTTGTGTATGTGCAGAAGAGAACCAGGGTCAGTTTAGGTGATACTGGGTCTAGTGCCTGGCTCCACCCAAGGAAGATGTACCCTTTCTTCAGACCGAGAGATTTGCTAGAAAGCAAAGAAAAAAAAAAAAGAGAGAGAGAGAGAAAGAAGCAGCAGGAGGATTGAAGTCTGTAATACTGTATCACATAGCCAGTCAGGTAGGTGGACGGACAACAAGTTAAGAGCAAAGCATTATTCAAACAACAGGAAGTGATTTTATGCACCTGTTCTTTTTATTATTATTATTATTATTCTCCTCCTAATACTCCTGTCATAAATACACATTTTTTCTAGATATTTTAGGGGTTCACTACTTATATTTAATTTTAAATAATAGTTAACATTTATTGAGGTTTTCCAAGTGCCAGCCCAGTTCCAAGCTCTTTATATCTGAATGCACACAATAGTCCCCTAATGCAGGTAGTGTTACTATTCCCATCTTTCAGATGAGCAAAACTGAGGCATAGGGAGAGGGGAAATTTCATGGCTTAACGTTATACAGCTTCTGCATAAGGGAGGCAGGATTTGAAATTAGTCTATTCCAGAGTCCACACTCTTAACCACTGCGCTCAGTCAAATTAATTCATGCTTCAATCCGTACCCATAAAGAGTAAAAAGGGGAGGATTTGTGGCATTTAATTGGGATCTTTGCCTCCCTGCAAATGCCTACCGTGGACTGGAATATTTCCTTTGCCATATCTTATATATGTTTATATATGTGTATTTATGGTGTTTTTTAAATTTAATCAACTAGTGCCACACTTCTTAAATTGTTTTAACTTTGAAATTCTTAATGACAGAATGTTCAATGCTTGACTCATTATTCCTTTGCAAAATACCATTGTTTAATTTTGTCTGTTTTTCTGCATATACTTACAGTAGATGTCAAATTTCAGGAAAAGCCAAATGAGATCTTGATTGGCCACTACATTTACAAATTAGAGAGAATCGAGAATTTTACAACTGGCAGTATTTCCTTTTAGAATGCGAAATGTTCCCATTCAAATTTCCTTTGTTTGCTCTAAAGAAGTGTAGTGTCTCCAACAGCTGGTGAACAGAGTGGGAGGGATGGGAGTAGGCAAAGTAGATGAGGGGGATTAAGAGGTATAGACTTCCAGTCATAGAATAAATCCGTCATGGGAACGACATGTACAGCACAGGGAATATAGTTAGTCGTACCGTAATAACGTTTGGTGACAGAATGCATAAAAATATCAAAGCACTATAATGCACACCTGAAACTGATAGGATATTGTATGTCAATTATACTTCAATAACAATAACAAAAGAACTGTAGTTTCTTTTGTTACTTTTTTTGTTACTTCTTTTGTTTTATTAGTCCTATCCCTTAGGGTTTATTTCAATGTTACATTTTTCTGGTTATTTGGAGTGAAATTTTTTTCCCTTATATTTTCAGGATACATATGGTTGTGGTGAAACTGTGCTGTCACCAATTATATTATAAATTCTTATTTTAGACAGGTTTTTTGTTGATTCTCATGCAAACAAGTATATACATCCTTGAAAAACAGTTATAAAGACTCTAATGTTCTAATAGTTAAGCCTCTTTTCTAAAATGAATTTGAATTGTTTTCTCAGTTTAAAAGCAACATATAAGTACAGTTAATCCTTGAACAACTATGTGGGTCCACATATATATGGAATTAAAAAATTTTTTTATTATGTTCAGTTAGCCAGCGTATGTTTTTATCGTAGTAGAATTTTAAATTTTTTGGGTTGAGAGCAAAAACCACAGACATTTATTTACAACTACCCACCCCAGTCTCCGTGACATCAAATACAAGTCAACTGGCACAGAGGTTGTACCTGCTGCCCTGTAAGTAGCGGGCTGGGGGGGTGGCCCACAAAGACCAGGACCGGGCTGGGCTGTAGGTCACTCCATGTGCCCACGGTGCAGTCAGGTCCATCGCCCGGGGCTGGTGGGCAGGGGGCTGGGCTGGAGTGGAGGAAGGCGCCCAGAGGGCAGGGATGGCACTGTGCAGGAGCCCCGCACCTCCACTGTTCCCAGCTCCCTCACCCCACTGCCCCCTCCAGCCCCCCCGCCCAGAGAGGCTGGCGCACTCACTTATGGTGGACTCACTTGTGACAGCAGCTGCACATGGCCAGGGCTGGGGGGTATACCTCCAGGAGGCAGATGGAGCAGTTCCACTGTGCCTCCAGGCTGTGGTTGCTGCCCACGGCCCACTCAGGGGCTGCAGTAGGATGGAGGCCACCAGGCTGCAGAACATTGCCATCTTGGCGCTGGGCCCAGGGCTGCCTCCCCGGTCCCAGCCCTACCTGCCGCTTACAGGTGGAGTTTTTTTTTTAAATAAATTTACATACAATACTGTAAATGTGTTTTCTCTTTCTTATGGCTTTCTTCATAACATTTTCTTTTCTCTAGCTGACTTTATTGTAAGAGTACAGAATGTGACACATACAACCTACAGAATGTGTGTTAATCCACTGTTTATGTTATCCCTAAGGCTTCCGGTCAACAGAAAGCTATTAGTAGTTACATTTTTGAGGAATCAAAAGTTATATGTGGATTTTTTACTGCACTTCTAACCCTTGCATTGTTCAAGGGTCAACTGTGTATCTCAGATAATATAGGTAAGTAAAATAAGAACATAAAAACTAGCAATGCTAATACCATGATGGTTGTCCTTCCAACACATGTTACAAACCTGTGCTACTATTGTAAATAATGTTTCATAACCTGGTTTTTTAACTTGATAATAAGTCAGGAAGCTTATTTTCTAAGTTACAGAGGAGCCTTTTGCAACTCATTAGTTTAACCAATATTTCCTGAACACTTTCTATATGCCAGAAACTATGCTTGGTGCTAAGAATTCAATGGTGAAAAAGATAGATACGGTTCTTGCTCTAAGGAGCTTACACTATAGTGGAGATAAGAGACTTCCAACGAACAAGAGATAGAAGTAATAGCTAACACAGCACTCACTGAGACCAAGGCACTGTTTAATAAGCTTTGTGCCTATTAACATTTAATTCTTACAACAACCCTGTAAGGTTGGTACTCTCATTAACCAATTTTACAGATAGGTAAAGGAAGGTGTTGGAATGTTAAATGTCTAATCCAAGGTTGCACAGCTAAGCAGTGGTGGAGTTGAAGCTGGGATTTGAACCCATGTTTCTAGAGGCCACACTCTTAATCTCTATTCTATTGCAAAAATAATTTTGAATTATAATAAATTTCATGTGGGAAATAGACCAGGTAATTTAATAGTGCATTTAGAGGGAGGAGGGGTATATATTTAGAAGAGTGGTCAGAATGTATCTCTCTGGAGGGAGTATTTCTGCAGAGACTTTAAGGGAAAGAGGAAGCCAGACATTCAGAGAGCTGGGGGAAGAATGTTCCAGGAAGAGGGGAAAGTGTAGCGGAGTTCCCTGAGTTAGGTTAGAGTTCAACAGGTTTGAAGAAAAAGGAAAGAAGGCCAGTGTGCCCAGAGTAGTGAGAATGGGCAGGGAAGAGTGCTTCGAGGTGAAGTGGGAGAGACAGTGGGCAGGATGGTGCAGGGTTGTGTTGCCTCCCACTGAGTATGGAGTGTGGATTTCTTTCTCCTCTCTGGGGAGCATAAATGAGAGGCTGGCAGGGGTGGAAACAAAGTCAAGATAGAAGATCCTGCTGTCATTCAGGTGAGGGATGGTGTTGCCCTTAGACTGGGGTTCTCTACAAGGGCATATGGCAAGAAGTGGACGGCTGAAGAATTTTTGGAGATATAATTGACAAACCCTTCTGATAAGATCAGATGCGCAGGTTTAAAGAAAGGAAGGAATTGGGAACTCATTTACTTATTCAGCTAACATTAACTGAACGCTCTCTCTCTACCAGGTTCTGTGCTGCGTGCTGGAGATGGAAGGTGTTCTAGATCACAAAGTCCTGCCTTTGTGAAGCCAAAAGAAAGGAGGCAGATACACTACATAATGGAATTTCAAGCAAAGGAAGGGAGAGGCTAAGAAACACAGAGTAAGGAGATGGAAATTGACAGGTGGACTCTTCTGGGATTGTAATCACCAAGCACATCACGCCAGAGAGCATTTAAGCCGAGATGTGATGAATGAAGGGAGTGAGCAAATGAAAGTCAAGAGCACGAGGTCCCTGACAAATGGGATATCACTTAAAAAGCAGGCACGAGCAGGGTGTGTTCCAGAATACAAGAAGGCTGCTGTGCCTGGGGCAGGGTGCCCCGGAGATGGGTCAGGGAGTCAGCCCGGGGCGAAATTATCAGAGCGTTTTAGACTTGGTAAAGCATTTAGATTAATCTAAGTAGCACAGGAAATCTTTTGGTGGTTTTGTGTAAAGAGGTGAGGTTAATTGATCTATATGTGCTACTGTGGGAAGTAGTGACTGTAATGGACCAAGAGAGGAAGTAGGGAAACCAGCTAGGAGGATACTGAAAATGTCAAGGTGGGGCACCTGAGTGGCTCAGTTGGTAAAGCATCTGGCTCTTGATCTCAACTTAGGTCTTGATCTCAGGATTGTGAGTTTGAGCCACGCATTTGGCTCCATGCTGGGTGTGGAACCTGCTTAAAAAAAAAAACAACTGTTGAGGTGATCAGAGTCAGGACGCATGTTGAAGAAAAAGCCCTAAATAATTACTGATAAATTAGAAGTGCAAAGAAAGGACTCAGGGGTGATTCCTGTGTTTCTGGCCTAAACAACTAAATGAATGATGGTATGAGAAGGGAGAAGGGGCTGGGGGGGGGAGCGGTAAGTGGAGATTCTGTTCTGACATGAGCTGTCTTGCTTGTAAAACTAGCCGAGATAGGGAAGACTATGGGAGAAACAGGTTTGTAGAGAGAGAGACAAGCGTTCATTTACTGTTTTATATGATTCCATTTATCATGACAACAAAGGATTCTCATATATGTTTGCTCCATGTTCATCCTATTTTTGGACTTGTTTAGGTGAACAAAACATCACAAACTGTCATGACAATAAGTCAGTGTCTGCGTCTTTACTTCAATCTCCCTTTCTCCCTCCTAACCTCCCTCCTTCCCACCTTTCCTTTCTTCCTTCCTACATGTATTTTATTTAGTGTTTGCTAGCAACGGGGTTACGGTAGCAAATAAGGTCCCTGTTCTCATGGAGCTTATGTTCTAGTGAAGGGACATGGAAACATAAATGAATAGTAAAGAAGAAATAATGACACAATGATAAGTTCTATGCAGATAATTAAAATAGACTACTAAGATACGAAATGGTTGGGAAGGGCTTTGTGAAGAGATGATTTGAAAGGTAAGAAGGATGAGCCTTGTAAAGATTAAGTGGACAAGCATTAAAGGCTTAGGGAACAACAATTGCAATGACTTTAAAGATGGGAAGGCACTTGGTCTGTTTCAGATATAAAAGGGAGGCCGGTGTGGCCAAGTTTTGTAGAAAAGGAGAAAATCATCATCAGGAAGTCAAGGAGATGAGCAGGAGTCCAACCAGGGGAGGCTTTGTAGCTAGACAAGGAGTCTGGATATTATTGCAAAAGTGATATGGACGTAGTCTTTGCTACTCCCATCAGAGGGTCTTTTTTTGTTTAATTAAACAAATTTATAAGATTATCATTATAAACCACACTCAAACCTACTCAGTGTATTATAGGAGGGAAAACACAGCTCACTAGCAGGACAGAATCAGGCATTTCTCTCTTAATGGGAATCCTTATAGCGCTTCCTGTTCAGTTATGTCTAATAAAACTATTATTGGGATGGGAAAACCTTAGCCGATCTCTGTGAAAAATATGGGAATGTAATACGTTTTCTGGAAATTAGATCTTAATAAACTTTAAATCAGGTGCATAAAGTCAGCATTTTATTGAATCTGGTTGGGGTCCTGGGTCTAAGAGAAGATACCACACTCCCCTCACCAGGCTGCTTGGAGTTGTCTCCATCATCTGCAGCTGAACATGTCTCTGGGCATTTGGTCACCCCTGACAGGCACACCTGTTCTCAGTATCTCCCAGTCTAGTTATGGACCTGACCACAAGATGTGCCGAAGATCGGCAGTGACTGTAGTGTTGAAATCATACTCAATATTTGACAAGTGTCTGCTCTGTGTCAGATACTTTGGATTGCACTTTATATGCATTATCTCCTTCAATCTTCAAAACAAATCTGTGAAAAACTGCCACTTTATAGATGATGAAACCCTGGCTCAAAAGGGGTAAATGACTTGTTGAAGGTTATTAAGTGGTAGGAGTGGGATTTAAACCAGGGCTATTTTCCTCTAGAGAGTCCACATTCCCCCTTTTTTGTCCTAAGTAGTAAGTTTTAAATTGATTAAATAAATACCAAGTTGATTGTTTTATTTTATTTTCCAATTATAAAAGGAATTTAGGTAAAATGTAAAATATTCCAATGATGTCGGCTTCTCAGGAAGGATGAAGGGAGATTCTTGTGTTGAAGAACTCAGCGGACGACATGGGCAGGGCTCCCTCACTGAGACACAGTGTGTAAATGGACTGGCAAGGGCTGTCAGTGGGTGCTTGGGAAGGAGACATTCCAGGTCCTGACACTAGAGCCTGAAAGAGAAGAGAGAAGGGATGCTTCACCTCACAGGCTATGTAGGAGAAGAAAAAAAAAATCCCTGGAAACATGAGGTAGGAGAAAGCAATTCTGGATGACTGTCACCCAGAATGCTCTTCAACTCCTGTTATGTATTAATTTATTAGCTAAT
Organism: Callorhinus ursinus; assembly: GCF_003265705.2. Taxonomy (NCBI): domain Eukaryota; kingdom Metazoa; phylum Chordata; class Mammalia; order Carnivora; family Otariidae; genus Callorhinus; species Callorhinus ursinus. The sequence continues at coordinate 109,472 of NW_027397097.1, forward strand.
GCAAAGCCAGGAACGTTAGCTTGAAGATACAGTTCTGCTGGGTGAAACACAAAGAAACTTCCCCAAAGGAACTGGTTTGACTAATAATGTTTGTATAGTAGAAGTTGTTCTGCGATCTGGGCATTCCCAGGAAGGGCCCCCTAGATTGCTTGCTGCCAGCCAGCCATGAGGCTCATTCTATGAAGCTTCCTCAGACTGAGAGGGTCTTTGAAACTCAGGAAACACAACTTATCAGAGTCTGGATATTGGTTGGATACAGGGGACACTGATTCAAACTAGTCCAAGTTTAAGAACATATATCAATACCTAGTAGTAGAGAAATCTAGACGCTCATTCGTTTCCCATATCCAGCAGAACCTTCTGAAGGTGGTATTATAGACAGCCAAGTGCTAATTTTGTAGCCCTTGGAAAAACCAGAATCAGAAAAAGGATCAAGGATATAATGGTAAAAGTCTGGCAGCCTGATGTATCCATCTTCACAGTAAAAAAATACAATTGCTGCAGAGATCTGACAGATTTAACATGGAGTCCCACCTGCCTGGAGTGGTCAAAACAGTGACTTAGAGAATCATCATTTTTCTGCCTTTGCAGTTGAAATATGTCAGCTTCCAAGGGACAATTTTCATCTTCAAATGGGTCTTAGATTTCATCACTGTTAAGTCATAAAGACCTAGAGTAAAATTATTACTTTCTTATAATTTCTTTTGCCTCAGCTCTAATCCTGGAGAGTTGAGATCATAGCTTATGTCTCTGAGAACTACTTACAACAGAAGTTCTTGGGGAACATGATGTTGTTTTTCTTAGAACTGCTTCAGTAAGTTACTTAGCCTGGTGAGCCTTGGAGACACAAGCTGCCCTCAAGCCCCCACTGAGGTTGGATGGACTAACTATACACATCTTCATTCTGTTCATATAGAAACAAGGGAATTTGTGACCTTAGGGGAACTGGGCCATGGTCAGTATACAGCCATTTAGTGGAAGACAGGTGACTAGAACGAGCACTTCCTAAGCCAGTTCTCAGACCAGTACCTTTCCTACTTAGCTATATTTGTTTACCAATCTCAGGTGGTATGATTTTCAAAAGTGAAATAGGCTGGGCACAACAGGTTTCTAGACAGAAACATTTAATTTTTTTCTATTGCTCTTTAAGTCAGATTGTAAAGAGAACCTACCTCGGGCAGGTAGAAGAGACCTCTGCCCTTCCCCCATACAGGTCTACTTTTCAACTGTGACCTCATCACTGACATCATATCCCTTAAGGCTGGCCTTAGCGAAGGACAGCCAACACCTCTATGGAGCTGGGTGACCTCGGGCTACATTAGGAAGTGGTGTCCGGAGGCCGTGTGTGAGTGGATCTCCCTCAACACCTACTGGTCCCTGCACCCAGGTGTGCTTACTGCTGCACCTGGGCTTCTACAGGTCCTTTGGCTGTCCTGCATTCTGCTCTTGAGGAAATATGGTTCGGGCTAGGGAAGAAGCAAGGGACAGCCGGCTGGTGTCTGGTAGGGAGATGTCATCACGCATTATCAGAGTGTCTGTGAAGACCCCACAGGACTGCCAGGAATTTATGCTGGCAGAAAATAGCAGTGTCCACCACTTTAAGAAACAGATCTGCAAACGCCTTCATTGTGACACCGACCGATTGGTGCTCATCTTCACTGGAAAGATCCTCCGGGATCAAGACATCCTGAGCCAGCGTGGCATCCTTGATGGTACTACGGTCCACTTGGTGGTGAGGACCCATCTGAAAAGACCTCCGCCTGGTCCCGGAACTCTGTCAGACCCCATTGGTCGCTGCACGCATCACTCTGAACCCTCCACCTCAGAGAGCGCCGGGATGCTGACCAGGCTGTGCCGGCTGGTCTGGAGCTCACCTGATCTGGCTGACTTTCTTGGCCAGCTGGCTCAACTCTTAATGGTCGCGCCTGAATTGGTGGTGCAGTTCTTGGAAAACCCTGTGGTTCAAGGCCTGGTGAATGAGAAACCACCCAGTGCCAGCCATGCTCCTGAATCCTCAAGGCCAGTACAGAAATCCGAGCCAGCTCTTAAGGCTCTGGAAACCTTGCAGAAACCAGCCCAGCAACAGGAGCTCCTGCAGGCAGATAAGCAGGGGCTAGAGGCGTTGAAGGCAGTGCCGGGTGGTGACAATGCTATACATCCAGTCTGCTCTGATACCCAGCAGCTCATGCTCTTCACTCTGGCCCCACGGGCTGCCTCCAAAGGCCACAATCCAGGTTCAGAGCTTTGCAAAGAGGAGGCCAATGCTAACATCAATACTAACACTACCACAGCCATCCCCGCAGCCTTGGCACCGGCCAGGACATTGGCACAGAAGGTCAGGGCAGGAGAAGTTACCCACACCAGGTGCGTGGTCTCAAATCAGGCCAATTCAGAATGTGGGACTGGTATGCCAGATGTAAACTCAGGCCCGGATCTTCTCTCCCAGGAGAACCAGCAGCCTGTAGGGAGAGCCACTCTAACCGGTCAGCTGAGACCCTCGCCCTTTGCCTTGCGTAGAGCCTTGCATGTCCTGCAGCAGAATCCAGCTCTGCTACACCAGTTGGCAACTGGAAGCCCCCTGCGACATCATATGCCACTACTTCCCATCCTGACCAATCCACGAGCACTGCAGGCATTGATACAGATAGAAAAGGGCCTGCAGATACTGTCCAAGGAGGTGCCTGGGCTGGGACCTTGTTTATGGGGGCCAGGTAGGCCACCTGGGACTAGAGAACCCCCTGAAACCAGGGGTGGAGGGCAGGGTCAGAGAGCAGACTTGGTGCAACCCACCTTGGCTGTTCTTCAGCTTCTCCACGCATTGGCCAATACCTGCTCCCAGGCCACACAATCCTCATTACCCTTATCCGCCCTCACTGAAGGCTGCTACCAGCAAGAACTGGAGCATCTAAAGGCCATGGGTTTTGCTAATTGTGATGCCGATCTACAGGCCCTCATGGCCACAGGGGGAAACATTCATGCTGCCATTGAGAGGCTGTTGGGGGTACCAGAGGCCCAGGTCCCTCCCGCTGATGCCCACAGCACATGGCCACATGGAGAGGGAGGGAGAGGAAGGGGAAGGGGAGGGGAGGGGAAGTAGCATATTTTGAACTCCTCTTACTCAGCTCGTGCGCACACTTGAACAGCTCCCTCCCTCACTGCCCAAGCTTGTTCTACATTAAAAAGATTGCTTGGATCTCATGTGTGATGTCAATTTGGGGGCAGGTGGGTGAAGAGAATGTTGTTTGGGGGAGAGATTGATCGTGTTACAGGGTCCTGGGTCCAGGCTGCTCTTATTCTCACACCCCTAATCTCGGAGTGTTTTCCAAATGTGGACGTGAGGTGGGAACGTCCTGAGTGTTTTCAGCAATTTAGTTCCCCACCAACATTGTCATCATCATCACAAACCACATATGCTCCAACTCCAGGGCGACTCTGAAGGAATCCTGGCTTTTGTTCCCCCCGGAAGCCACTCCCTCTTTCACCAAGTATCTCCGTCTTCATGCCCAGTCTCTCCGTATTACAGAAAGCCCGTCCAACCTCCCTCTCAGCTCGGGCTCTTTCTCTCTTACCTGCCTGTGTCAGGATCCTGCTTTGTGAGGTGAACTCCCACCACTTCTGAAACCCCATCCTCTCCTCCTGGGCAGGTTTCTTCCCTTTACACTGTAAAGTGCTTGACTCTGCTGCCCTATCAGCCACCGAAATTCTCTCTCCTTTCGTCTCTGAATTTCTCCAGAGTGGCCACGTCTCCCCATCCTCTGCAGCCAGACACTTACCCCCAGGATAGTGTAGAAGCTTTCTCAAAACCTCCTCATGCCTCATCTTCTCATTTTTTTTTTCTTTTGTACAAAATCTGATATACTGACCCATCTTTCTTTAAGCTGCTTTATTTAATCCATTTTCTTATCCATTTTTTGTTTTGTTTTGTTTTTATAGAGTGGTGCTTCCTGAGAGTATGCTACACTGATTCTTTATCTTTCAGGGAGTTTGACCATGTCCGTGGCTGTGGCTCTTACTTTTGTGTTCACGGTTCCTTCATCTCTGAAGGAGATGTCTATTTGTACTTTCTAAGGCCTACCAGCCTTCTCCTGGGTGTCACAGAGGAACCTGTGGCTCCGCATGGCCAGATATAGCTCAACATCTTTCCCCAGGCTCCATTCCTACTCTACATTCTAGGGTCCCTGTGTCTTGGTGAGAGTCTCTAATACTTTCCTAATCCACCCATTCTCTTCTGTAAACTCGGATCAGTCAATGAGGTGATTCACAGTGTAGGCATATGAGGTGTGCCCCAGAGGACCAGGGGCCCTGTGAAACCATGCAGCAGGACACTATCTGATGAAAGAGAGAGGTGGGAAGCATGTTGGGGGTGTTACTTTGGGGAAACCAGGGACTGTAGATTCAGAGCTAGCCCCAGGGGCCAAATGACTCTGGGCTGAAAAACTACTGAATCTCATGTTTCCTGGGGGCTGGGGAGGATGGACATCTCTGAGCTACACACTGTGACTTAATTGTTTTGTGACACTGCATGAACCTCGAGACCTGAAGATTGTGGCAGTCAGGGACTTGGCATAAAATATCTCTGGGGCCGCATGACCCATCAATGATCCCGATACAGTTTACTTTTCACTTCCCTGTGGCACCGGGATATTGGTCTGAATTTCTGAGATTAGTGATGCACATTGGGTCCCAGGGAAGAGTGGGAGTCTGGGGATGAAGTGGGTGCAATAGGCAGGGCCGTCTCCTGGGCTCCTAGAAGCATGCTTTCTCCTTTATTGCATGGGCTCCAGTAGCCGGACAGCTGAGTCAGAGGGGAGATCTTGGCAATAACGTTAATAGTCTTCCTATGGACTAGAACTGCCACCTCCAGTCTTCTGGAAGGCCTAATGGCTTCTACACATCACCCTCCCCTTCTAGGAACTATTGCATTTTAGCTTCAGGATGATAAAAGAGCCCAAACGAGAACTTTAGGGAGTGGAGCTTGTCGTCACAGCAGCAGAACCCTCCATCTGTCTGTTATGTATGGTCTGTGAAACTTGGAGTTTGGTCAATAAGGGGAAACCATGGGGAAGAACCGCCCTGTGCTGTATCCGCAAGGTATCAGTCCTGAGTATAGGCCGCAGCTAGACCACTGTGCCGTGGTGTCAGCAGCTGTGTGATCCTGCACCCCTCCTTCTCTTCTAGTCTCTGCTCTACACTCTTTGACCTTTCTCCTTCGAGCTCTTCTGAGGCCACAGACATAGCTAGAAGAGGAGGACAGCCCAAGTTATGACGGATGGTTGGTGAATTTGTGGGCGAGATGAGGGAGGAACTAGGCTGCAAACTATGGGACTTGTGGCCTAATATCAGACACATCATTTGCCCACTCATGAACCTGAATTTCCGTACCAGTCCATCAAGTCCCTTATAGCTCTATGGTCCTGAAAATCTAGTCCAGAGATGGGTGCATTTTAAATATTACTAGGGGAGCCCAGAGTTCTGAATCCTGGCCCTGCCTTTGGTACTAACTTCCTGGGTTATTGACCCCCACTTTCTTCCGGGAAAAATGTGAGTTTCATGGCAGGTAATTAGTGTGAATGGTGAGCAGTTGCCTTGTGAAGGGGGCCTTTTGATTAAATGAAGCCAGGATCTTAGGGGGGAGCAGGCATAAGGCCCACAGAGAAGCACTTCAAGAGCAGAACAGCAGTTCCCTTACTCATTCCCACCTTCAGCTTCTTTTTACATATTTTTCTCTGTTCCTGAAATCATTGCACTCCTGGGTCTCTTTACCATTTACTACCTCAAGAAACAAAGGGTCTTCACTTTTGTTGCTGTGTGTTCCTGCAGGTTGGCATCCTCACACATATCACATACTGGATAATGCATGAGCTATGGCCCATATAGATGCATAACCTTAGGAATATTAACCTCTCTGAATCACAGGCTCTTAATTTAAATTGCAGACAATAATCACATTTTGAATTATTGGGAGCAGTAACTGGGGACTTATTTGTGTATTTTAGAACCGAGGTCACTAGGGCAAAGGAGGGTTATTTAAAAAGACATTTTGGATTTTGAACAGGAATCCCTGAATTCTAAAGCAGGGATAATTTTATAGCAAAAAAGGAAAGGGACTTCTGAATGGAAGACCAGAGGAGGAATGGGAGAAAATACAGTTTTAATGAGCACTATTCATATCCCAAGCACAATCTAGATATTTTAGAGATGTTATATAACATAGTTATCATAACCCTGTGAAATAACATAATGAAAAAACAGTCCTAAATAAGTTATGAGTTGGCTAATAATTTTCAGACTTTACATAACATTCTCGTATTTATTTATTGATCATTTTACATGTTAGCCACTATCTTGAGTTTTCTACATTCATTAACTTACTTATTCCTAGAGACAGCATTAAGAGTTATAGATTTAAAAAAAAGGTCAGATATTAACATTTATCCATTTGACAGTTGGCCAAACTGAGACATAGGAAGATTAAGCAACGTGCTCAAGGCTACAAAACTAGTATGCAGAGGAACCAGGACCCAAACCCAGGTACTCTAACTTTAGACGTTGTGCTCTTCATCACTGCCCAAAGCATCGGAAATCAGATTAAATTTACCTCAAATGTTCATTTTTTTTTTTAACTTCGACTTGCAGAAGAATATTCCCACTGTGAAGCCCAGACTGATTTAAGAGGAATTGACTTGATCTTTAGTAAGTCTCAGAAACATTTGCAGCAAAAGAAAAAAATGTTAGGTGCATTCTACCTGGCATATCATAGGTACTGAGATTTCTCCAAAGCATGCTTATTCCTATTTGTGAAGTATTCTCAAGAGTAAAAATACCATCATCTTTCTGAGCTCTTCAGAGCCACTCCAGGAGCCTCAGGAACATGGTATGTTCAATATGATTTTTGATACCTCCAATTCATCTGACCTTCTCTTTCCTTCCAGGGCTTCCTCTCCTGTAAACACATTTCTGTCATATCAGAGGTCTCCATCCATGTAAATGCATCTAGACAGCTACCATACCCATTTATTTTCCTTATCTCCAAACTGTGCTCAAATTTCATATTAAAAATTTCCACAAGTGAAGCAGTCTCAGAAGTCGCCTCTGAATCTCCTTGGTCCTAGCCCCATAGATGATTGGGTTGAGCACAGGAGGCACCAGCACGTAGAGGTTCGCCAGAAAGATGTGCACACTCTTGGGGACTTGGTTCTGGCCAAAGCGGTGGGTGAGGAAGGAGAAGAAGGCAGGAATGTAGGAGACCAGGATGACTCCGTGGGGGGAGCCACAGGTACTCAGAGCCTTGTGCCTGGCATCTTGAGATGGCAGGCGGAAGACAGCATAGAGGATAAAGCCATAGGAAATGGCAATGAAGATGCAATCCAGACCCATGGCCAGCAGAGCCACAGTCAGCCCATAGACAATATTGACAGTGATGTTGGCACGGGCCAGGTAAGCAATGCCCATATGCTCACAGTGTGTGGGTGCCATGATATGGTGATCACAGTAAGGCAGTCGCCTCAGCAAAAAGATGAATAGAGAGACCACAGCTATACTCTGGAGTACGCCAGCAAGGCCAATTCTGCCTATGATGCTATGGGTGAGGATGATTGTATATCTCAGTGGGTTGCAGATAGCCACATAACGATCCAAGGCCATGGCAAGAAGAACTGAGGACTCCAGAGCATAGATAGAATGGACACCAAACATCTGTGCCAGGCACCCCCCAAAGGTAATCTCACCAGCATGGAGCCACAAAATGCTCAGCATTTTAGGCACAGTGGTGGAGCTGAGAGCCAGGTCAGTGAGTGAGAGAAGGCACAGGAAGAGGTACATGGGTGCATGAAGGGCATCGTCTGTCACAGTGACCAGGATGAGGGCAGCATTCCCAGCCAGAGCTACCAGATACATGGCACAGAAGGGGGTGGCAATACAGATGTGGGCCCTCTCCAGCCCTGGGACCCCTGTCAGGAACAGAGTGGCGGGCAGACTGTCATCGCTGAGGTTGGAAGCTGGCATTCTGCATGGAAATAAAGGGCTCTACCCAAGGGGTGATGGTAGGACTGCCCTGTCGCATCAGGTCCTTGGTTCATTCACAAGTCAAACAATCTTGTCTAGGCTGAGAAAAACACATATTGTTTTTAACTTGTTCCAAATCTTAAAATACTCTATCACATATAATCCATTTTTTCCATCTATTTTCTATAGTCAAAATTCATGTTTTGATTTCCACATTCCAAGTGCCAGCTATGCCTAACAGAATCCTTTGTAGGATAACTGGACTTCTAAACGTCAGTCCTAATCTGTCACAGAAACTTTGCAGAACCTTGAGAAAAATCGTTTCCCTTCTCTGGACAGTCTCCAAGTAGGAAGAACAGTGAGTCTGGAATCCCAGTCACCGCTTTTCTACCTATTCATTGTTTAGCATTGGACAAGTTCCAAAATACTTTTCAGAGTCAACTTTCTCATTTATAAGTTGGAAATGACAGCACCCAGCTTCTTTATCTCATGATTTTGGGTAGGTAAGAAAGGGTTAAGTATATGGGATTAATATGTCTGTACACCAAAAATAGTGTCTTCCCCATTTGCGCAAGCTCTTTTTCCTGTAGCCACATTTTGGAGTGCTATAGAGTATTATAATTATTTTATGTCTGCTTTACCAAGGGGAGATCCAAGTTCAGAAAAATAAACTAATGCAATCCAGATCACATAGCGTGTTACTATCAGACTGAAATTACATCTCAGGTCTCCAGATTCAAAGTTTGGTGTTTTCACCTTACTTAGCCTCACTTATATGGCCCCAATACTTGAATTTTTTTCCTTGCCTGATACTCTAATATCAGTATCTAATGCTGCGATCACTTTACTCCTTATCTGGACTTCAAAGAGACAGATACTAGTGAAAGCCCTTTTCATTTGCCTGGGGACTTCTAGTGATGGCCCAGGCCACTGGAGGAAAAAATCATGGGTGGTGGAGTGGAGAGCTGGAGTCACTACCACCTTCGCCTGTTCTCCCTTCCCAGCCTATTCTTGCCGGCAAAGGAAGATTTCCAAAGATTACTATAAGGAATTTACCACTTTGTGAGCTACTCTGCCACTCTATGTGGGTACCAGAAAGCCTAGGTCCAAACAAGGCTGTTTTCTAGGAGAGCAATGTGAAAAAGACACTGAGCTGGAGCAACACTCTGGGTGGAATGGGAGCATCCTTCCAAATTCATCCCACTGGGCCTTGGCTCTGGGTCACTATGATGACTTGGAGAACTAGACTTTAATAATTGAACTCTGAGTTCTTTCTTGGCACATATTTTTTTTTCTGTAATCTGATTTCAAAAACATACCTGTGTCAAGTGACATGTGTTCGTAAGTTGAGCATGTTGAGGCTGGAGCTCTGTGATGGGTGTCACCTGTGAGCATGGCGCTGTGTGGGGAGTACAGGGTAGAGCAACAGCTTGTGCAGGTGATATGTGCCTGAATGCACTCGTTTCTTCAAGGATGTGAAAGCTGTGTTCTTGTGCAGGATGGGTGGATGTGATTTGGAGAATGATCGGGTCTGAGTGTGGAATCTGAGTTCAAAAGTCTGATCTGTCCTCACTTTTGTGAGCTCATTGAGTATCTCTAGCTTAGTTCTGAGTTCCAGCCTCCTCTGGTCAAGGGATTTGATAAGTGAGGTTATTTATTGACTCTCTCTGATGCTCAATTATGAAAACCCAAGGCTGTTGGCTCTAGAGACTTGATCCATGGTGCTCATTCTTAGGGGGACAATAGAGAGGGGTTGAAAAAAGAGAAAGACATGAGGAAAGAACATTTTCCATAGGGAATTTTCAAGGAAAGTGGAAATAAAATCTATTAAGTTTTATGTTTCTCTTCTCTTCCTTTCCCCTTTCTTTCCTTTTCTTCTTTTTCTCTGTTTTCCCTGTTAACTGTGGTATCTCTCTGAATTTCCACGTATAGTGGCCCATGGTATTCTGTGTATACGTGTTATCATGAATGCTATTGGTAAATACGATGGTAAGAAATGGTGGTGGAGAGGCCCAGGCTCCATTGTCCCATTAGCCTTCATAAGTTCAAAAATAAGTTATGAAGAATTTTAAGAACGTGGCAGCAGAATACTAAGTCAAATACAGGATCCTTCTGAGCATAGGCCTTATGCCACTGTGCAGGTTTCACACTCACAGAGCTCACCCTAGGAGTGAGGCCATCAGTTCTCTAGCCAGATGCACTCAGATCCTTTGACATTATCCATCTATCAAGCCTTTGCACTAAGGATTCCTTCCATCAAAGCCTTCAGAGTTCTGCACTCTTTTCCCTTGTTCATGCTTGTCTTCTCTCATGTTTTTCTTTTTTTAAGATTTATTTATTTATTTGAGAGAGAGAATGAGCATACACAAGAAAGTGGGGGAAGGGCAGAGGGAGAGGGAGAGAGAATCTCAAACAGACTCCATGCTGAGCAAGGAGCCCCACAAGGGGCTCAATCTCATGACTCTGAGATCACATCCTGAGCTGAAACCAAGAGTCAGACACTCAACCTTACTGAGCCACCCAGGTGCCCCTCCTCTCATGTTAGTACAAACTGTTGGTTTTCAAAAATTTTTGCCTTGGTACTTTCCAAAAGAATTTTGCAATAGTATATACTCCCTCAAAAATGTTAAGTTGACATCAAAAAATTATCATTTACTGTTTAAATATTAGAAAAAGATAAAATGTACAGTATAGTGTGAATATTGATGTTTTTAAGATAAAAATACCACATCAGTCTTTTAAGAGTATCCTATGGAATGTAAACAGCCTTGAAATTTTCTTCCCCTCATTTATTATCCATTTAAAAATACATGAACAAGCTTTCCATAACTATTATATTTTTCTTTTTTTAGAGAGAGAGAGCATCAGTGGGGATGGGGGGTTGGGGCAGAGGGAGAGGGAGAGAGAATCCAAAGCAGACTGCACGCTAAGCATGGAGCCCGATGTGGGGCTCAGTCTCATGACCCTAAGATCATGACCTGAGCTGAAATCAAGAATCGAACGTTTAACTTACTGAGCCACCCAGGCTCCCCTGTAACTGTCATAAATTTCAACATTATTGTTTGTCTCCTTAAAGTTGGTCCATTTTCCTGCATAGTAATTTTTGTGCTTAAAAATCTTGTGATGATCACTCTTCCTTCCTTGTTTGCAATAGAAATTTATATGCAAATTAGAACTATTTATTTTATTTTCTTCAATCATTAGGCTCTGCGTGTTAAAATGTTCTACAATTACAATTATTTTAAGTACACATTATACAAGCAATAAAAAGAAGCTTTAATTTCATAAATTATTACACATAAACCTATTTTAATACAAAGTTTTTCATAAGATAGATGGGGTTTTCTTATTATTCCTTCAATGAATTTATATATTCAAAAATTAATAGGGTGATAGTATGAGACAAGGTTCACCCTTAGTTATCTCCATTTAATTTTTATAAAACTAAGTTCTGGAAACTCTTGTTTTTAAATCAATAGCTACGAGTGGAAGGAGTTTGAAGTGTCTGGCACACTGACCTAACAGAGATTCAGTAAGAGCTGTAATCAATTTCTGCCGTGAGAAAGGAGATTGTGCTTGTAGAAGCTTAACAGAGAGTGCTCACAGAGCTGGGGCCCAGACCTTCAAGAATGGGCCACCAGGAGCTGGCGCTGGTATATGTGAGTTGTATGGAGGTAAGGGTGGTGGAATAAACACCACAAACTGGAACCGGATGCTTTTATAAGAATCAACTGCTGTTGCCAAGGATAAAATAGTTGCTTGGGTGACAATGACAGAAGCAGAAAGCTAACAGGAAAAGTAAATCTCTTCTTTTAGCTTCCAGTCTGTATTCAATGGCTCCTATTGGCAGAGCCTAACAATATATTTGATTTTTTGAACTTTCAGATACTGCCAAAATACTATAATCTAAAACCACCTATTAGTCTTAAAATAAGTATGTATAAGGCAGGGAAAGCAAACCCTAGCTGATATGTGGTCATGCAATTAATAAAGTGGCTTGCTCTGAGTCAGTTATTAAAATTATCCCTCTACATGTTGCTTAGGAAACAGAGAAGAACATGAGAAAGCACGAAATTGAATTTTAAATGTTTTTTTTTCAGATGACTGAATTTTTATAGCTAAGTGTATAATCATAATCTTAAGAAAGCTAAAATCAATATCATAAAAACTGATCTCTTTCTATCAGAGGTGGTTTTCTGGCGATTTAGGCTTTGTTCTTTCATCAAACTAGCTCCTTGGTATCTAACCTGGACCAATCTTATCATCTAGCTTTCTGATGGTAGCCCTAGGACCGCTTAATACTCTACAAAAAAAATCACAAATATCCACGAATTAACACAATGTAAATTTGCAGCCTCATATTTCAGCTTTACCAAGCAATTATTCTATCTGATACAGTTAATTTTCTCAGTCATTCCCCTTAACTGCCATCTCAAACATCCACTGCTCTCTTAGAACTTGCTGCACCACTTACACTAAACAGGTAGAATATTTAGAATTTGGTGACTACTTAAATAGATATGAAGAATGCATGAGACAAAAGATGTGTGGAATGATAGTTAGGTTTCAGCCTTAGCTACCAAAGTCATGCCACTCACTGAGAAGAGGAATCTAAGAAGAAAAAAAGTTTATATTCATATTTTAGACATTAGATTTTAAAGTTCCTAAGAAACAGCCGGTTAAAAGTGCCAAGTAGTCAGTTGGAAAATAAGAAATAAGTTAGGGCAGGATATACAGATGTGTTGATTAGTGTGTTTCAAAGATAGTGAAAATCTAATTTTTCTTCCAAGGTCATTCAGAGAGAGTACGTAGAGTCAAAACCGAAGCTAGCTTAGCAAAGAACCATAGACAATGTTAATGTTTAGGAGAGAATGGAGGGAGAGCCATTTGTAAAGGAAACTGAAGAGAGGCACCGAGACAGGTGGAGGACCTGAAAGAGTGACATTACTGGTCCAAGAAAGGAGAAAAAAAAATCAAGAAAGAAGTGAAGTCAACTGTATCAGTCTCTGGACTGAGAGTCCATTGTATCCGGTAATGTTGAGGTCAGCGGTGACCTTGGAAGCATAGTTTTGTGGTGTGACATTACTAAAATATAGTCCATTATGGAGTTAACGAGGAACAAGAAAGAAGAGACAGTGAGAAGAGGGGGTGGCCCATGAGCATGTCCATTAGTAGGTCACCGTGTATCCACTTTCCCCAAGCTGTAGAAAGTGCACTTCTCCTTATAAGACTTGAAGCACAGAAGGGATTGGATGTTCCAGCTAAAAGGATAATAGGTCAGAAGAAGTAGAGAGATGAGTTAAGACCAACACCTAAAGAAGTATGCATGCTCCTGTCATTGTTTAGCTTTTAAACCAAGTGAGATCTGTTTTGAAGCACTAAAGTAGGAAGTTTTGGTTTTTTTTTTTTATTTTAATTTTTTTTTATTATGTTGTTAGTCACCATACAGTACATCATTAGTTTTTGGTGTGGTGATCCATGATTCATTGTTTGCGTATAACACCCAGTGCTCCATGCAATACGCGCCCTCCTTAATACACATCACCGGGCTATCACTCTGCCAGTGGAGGGAAGGAATGGCTGAGTGCTGGCAGATTTGGTCCAGGGGCCAAAAGAAGTCTGTTTTGGGAATTCAGATGTTGAAGGTCTACTCTTGGGCAGATATGGTATCAATGAAATGGCAAAACAATCGGAAGAAATGTTACAAGATGTGACAACTAATCAGACAACACAGTTGAGACAAAATAGGTAACGATGTACAGAAATGTTCAGGCCATGGCTAATAATGTCAGTGCCCTTACTAAGAAAGCAGGGGGAAGAAAATAGTGGGCCTTTGCCTGTCCTTCCTCAGTGAAATCAGAAGACCCCTTTCGGTTCTTATTGTCCATGCCTGAGCACTCTCCAAAGTCCTGTTACTGACTGGAAACAGTGTCTCAGATTCCCATGCTGTCTGCTCTCTTTATTACAAATCTAGGTTAATCAAGAAAGTATGGTACTAATGTAAGGGGTAAACATATGCTAATTAAAAAGAATGAACAGTTTACAAGTAAACCCATACATCCATGGTCAATGGATTTTCAACAATTGTATTAAGTCTGTTTAATGGGTAAATATAATCTTTTCAACAAATGTTCCTGGGATAATTGGATATCCACATGAAAAAGACTGAAATGGGACCCGTCTCTCAACTTATATACAAAAATTGACTCAAAATAAAAAAACAAACAAACTGGGGCTCCTGGGTGGCTCAGTCAGTTAAGTATCTGCCTTTGGCTCGGGTCATGGTCCCAGGGTGCTGGGATCGAGCCCCATGTCAGGCTCCTTCTCAGCGGGGAGCCTGCTTCTCCCTCTCCCCCATGCTCGTGCTTTCTCTCTCACTCTCTCTTTCAAATAAATAAAAAAATCTTAAAAAAAAGAAAATTTAAAAAATTAACTCAAAATAGATAAAAAATCTAAATGTAAGGTGTAAACCTATAACACCTTTAGAAGAAAACTTAGGTGTATTAGACAGTGGTTGTTTTGGTATCACACCAAAAGCACAAGCAACCAAAGAAAGATATAGATTAATTGGACTTAATAAAAAACAAATCTTTTGTGCTTCTAAGGATAGTGTCATGAAAGTGGAAAGACAACCCACAAAATGGGAGAAAATATTTGCCAATCATGTATCTGACAATAGTTTCATATGCAAAATATATAACAATCTCTTACAACTCAACAACAAAAAGTCAAATGAACCATGATTTGAATAGACATTTCTGCAAAAAACAGACATACAAAGAGCCAATAAGCACATGAAAAGATATTCAGTTTCATCAGTCATTTGACAAATGCAAATCAAGATCACTATGCAATACCATTGCACACATATTAGGAAAACAAAACAGAAAATAAGAAATATTAGCAAAGATGTGGAGTGATCAGAATCCTCAAACATTGCTGGTGAAATGTAAATTGATGAAGCCACTTTGGAAAACCATTTGGGTTTTCTTCAAACAGTTGAACATAGAGTTACCAAATGACTCAGTAATTTTACTCCTGGGTATATACTCTAAAGAACTGAGGACATATTTCCACACAAAAGCTTATACATTAATATTCAAAGAAGCATTACTTGTAGCCCCAATATTAGAACAATTCAAATACCCATCAAGTGACCAATAGATGAAATGGGGTCTATGTATACAAAGGGAAATTATATCAGAAATGAAGCACTGATACATAATGAACCTTGAAAACATGCTAAGTAAAAGAAGCCAGACACAATCAGCAGCACATTTTATTACATTTAGATGAAATGTTCAGAAATAGTCAAGTCCAAAGCAACAGAAAGTGGATGAGTTGTCGCAGGGGGCTAGGGTAAATGAGAAGGGGCAGTGACTTTTAGTGGTGATGAAGCTTCTTGGAATGATGAAAACATTCTGCACTTAGGTATTTGTAATAACTGCACAACTTTGTAAATACACTAAAGATCACTGACTTGTACACTTAAAAACTGAATTTTACAGGGTGTGGATTATATGGTAATAGCAAACTTTCAAAAAGGAAATCATAAAACCATGTAATCTTTGAAACTTAAAAAAAAAAAAGTTCAACTGCCTGGGACCCAGCTGTTTATGTGACACCATAGATGTGACACCATACCTAAAGCAGATGCAAGCCCTTTGGTTAGGGGTACTGAGGAAGGGTTCAGGTTTGTCTCCCAGATAGTTGCTAGTGGCATTATGGGAAAGTAAAATGTTAACAGTCATAGGATGAGAGAGAACAGGTTTCATTTATTTTATCCTTTTTTTGTCCTTCTGTGTTCTCTAGTTGTTTTTGAGGGAGGTTGGACAGAGAAAGGCAAAGATAAGAAAGATAATCAAATATGAAAGAAAGGCTAAACGGGGAAAAAGATAAAGATGATAGTGATTAACAGGTATATGATGCATGTTCCGGGGTCACTGCTGGATAAAAATCTTAATATTAAGTTTTCTGAAAATGTTAAGTGAATAAATGAACAGTCTATGTTTGGCTGCAGCCCTGCTACTCAGTGGTATTATAACTTTGGACCTAATTTAACCCCTCGTGCACTCATTTTTCTCATCTGTAAAATGGGAAGTAAATATTTCTGGCTCCTGGGTGGCTCAGCTGCTTAAGCGTCTGCCTTCGGCTCGGGCCATGATCCCAGCATCCTGGGAAAGAATCCTGTGTCGGGCTCCCTGCTCAGCGCTCCGCCTGCCGCTCCCCCTGCTTGTGCTCTGTCTTTCTCTCTCTGTCAAAAAGAAAATAAATAAAATCTTAAAAAAAAAAAAGAAGTGAATATTTCTTTCTAAGTGTGATTGTTAGAGTAGAAAGAGATAAGGCTCATAAAGTTCTTGATGGAGTTTAGGGAACATTGTAAACACTCAGTATCATTGATGATTATTGCATTTCTATCACCTATGACCCAAGTCAGCCTTACATTCTGGCTTCCGATAGTCCCCTAAGAAGAGGGTCCTGGAGTGGGGACTTGGTTTGGGGAAAGGAAACCTTGGAGCTGAGGATCAGGAAGCCTGAGTTATATTCTTAGCTTCCCATTTACTGGCCCCCTGGTGTTCACACTCATCATCTGCTAGACTTGCCTTAAAACTCATCCTTAAGAGGATATCAGAAGCCATGAAGACATGGTGTGGGGACAGGTAAGCCCCGCTGAGCTGAGAGGAGAGGAGGCATTGTCTTGTCCTTGGCAAACAGGTCTGAATCACCCATGGGAATAGACAGCAAACAGAGTCCCCTGGGATTCCTCTGTGAGGACTCTAATCCCAGCAGGGTTTGACTGGGGGATATTAAAGGCTTACCACAGTGAGGCCCTCCACTGCTCGGAGCCTGACAGGAAGCTCCTGTGAAATGTGGTATGTGTAGGGTCTTCGACAGCCTTGGCGTAGGTTGGGGAAAACACAGCCCATCCTCCTGGAACACTTGGGGCATCGCCCTGTGATGTTCTTAGTATTCTCAAGAGGTGTTCTTGGCCTTATTTCTCTTCTTTCTTCCTCTCCATGTTTAATATTCTAGTTACTGTCTTCCCAAAATTCCTTCTCTGGTCTGGCATTCCCCTTCCCTCATTTGACTCTCCCATTTCCATAGTATTTCCTCTCTATTCTTTATCCACTTCTCTCTGTCTCTTCCCTGCCCTCCAGTTCTTCTCTTTCTCTTTATCATGTCTGTCTTCATCTTCTGGCCCACTTTCTGCTTTGCATGAACACTGAGAAAACAAGGAACAGAGTAGAAGACTCAGCTGAACGCTAACATCTCTAATTAGGACAGGAAGGAGGTACTGAAACTGACCTCTGCGGCAGCAGGCTTTTACTTAAGACAATTTTAGACTTCCTTAGAGTGGAACACGTGATGGGATGAAATGAAATCCAGGAGTGGGTGCTCAAGAAGGGAGTGACCCATGGTATCTCTTTAAGACCATCTCCTCTAAATTCCTCAGTTTCTTTGTGTGTCCTAATGAGAGCTCATTACACTGTGCACGGTTCCCAGGGCTTATCTGGTTCATCCTCCTACCTCTTCCAGTCCAGGGCTGCGGCTCAGCCTCCCCATCCTTCGGCAGTAGTTCTCTGAACCTTTGTCCCAGACCCTTATCCCTCTAGCAGGGAATTCCTCTCTGATTTCTAATCTGTTCATTGATGTAATTCCGGCTTTATGGCAGAGAGAAAGCAAGTTTCCTCCCAAAGATACATAAAATAATAAATTACTCAGTGGTGAGTAATTTCATTCAAGTGTTAGGAACTAGCCATGAGAGGTAGAGGACTTCTAACACCTGAATTCCAAAGCTAGCAGGTGAAGCCACTTATCATAGGGTATGCAAGGGGTTTTGGACATTATGAAATATTCCTGAATGTAGCTCCCTCCCCAAATGGTTGTTTCTGAAATTCCACAGTACAAGGAAGATGGCAAATGCATAGATTACTCCTTTGTCACCCCTCCTCACAACCTTGTTTGGGCTGGTGTAAGGAAGTGTTTCTCATTTTCTCCTCTTATTGAACTTTGACAGACTCTGAGATGAAAAACAGTGGTCTGTTACGGAAAGGAAAGAGTGCTATTCTTTAACAACTCAGGAAAAAATAAGGTAATGGAAAGAATGTTTTTAGCATCACAGTTTTTCTTTCTTAATAATTCTCAAGCTTTTGCAATTGACTCCTGCTTGTCTGTACCATAAGCTATTATGTGACAAGTGTTCTAAAAATAATTATTTGAGTTTAATATAAATACATTCAATGACTTTTGTGCTTTTGGAAAGCACAATGTACTATTTATTTTCTACCTAAACATGCTTTTTAAAATAATAACTTTTAAATAATAACAATAGCAGCGCTTCTATAATGCTTACTGTGGGCAGGACCTGTGTCAAGTCCAAGTTCTCTCCCTTGCCCCCTCTCTGTTTCTCTCTTTCTATCTTACATATGCCTGTATCCATACCCACAGGGCAACTCTCTCTTATCCCTATCCTAAAAGTAAAGAGACAAGGGAAGAGAGTTTAAGAAATTTACCTAATGTCACTGGAACTCAAGCCCAGGATGTTCTGGTGCCATACTCTTAATTAGTATTCTCCGATGCCCCTTGAGATATTTTGATTTTCTAGGGGTCCTGCACGGACTCTTCCAGTGTGAAATGTAGGCTGTGGATCAGGCAAGCACCTCAGAGTGGAAACTGGATTGGTGAAATCTAGTTCAAGCCATGTAACTGCCTTCCAAGAAAACCTGGACTAATTCTCTTCCCTTTTTTGGATACTTGGTTCCTCATATGTCAGAATGGACGTAAGCGTGAACATCTCTTGGGGAGTAGCTAAGATCATAGCTATGTAAGTTTAGGCATTTGGAGGAGAGCTGTGATGATGATTACATGGAAGGCAACCAGAGGGCTACTGATGAGACTTAATGAGCTAGTCAACTACCCTGAAGAACAGTTAATCTATCTACTCTTTTTTCTGAAAGATGTCTAAGGAAGAAGTTTTTCTTTCAATGGCTAACATTTCATGACTTCCTCTTCATCCTTCCAGTGTACTTTAGGAATAAAACCTATGTGTAATCACAATTTATAAATCCTTATGTTGCTTTTCCTTCCTAGGAACAATGGTAGTCTTAGACACAAGTTATAATTTCTCCAGAAAGTTGGATTGGCTTATAAAAAATGTCCCCAGCTTCTCATGGTTAACTTCAGAATCAATGCCTCTGATGCTCCCATCTTTATCCTGACGGGCTTCCCAGGAATGGAGGCCATGGAATCCCGGCTATCCTTCCGTCTCCTTCCGCTCTACGCTGTCTCTATTGTGGGAAACACGCTGATCCTCCTCATTGTTAAGGAGGAACAGAGCTTGCACCAGCCCATGTACTAATTCTTGTCTCTCCTTTCAGTCAATGATTTGGGAGTGTCCTTTTCCACATTGCCGACTGTGCTGGGCTGCCCTCTGCTTTCACACCCAGGTGATTTCCTTTAATGCCTGCTTGGCCCAAATGTTTTTCATCCACCTCTTCTCTTGGACAGAGCCTGGCATCCTTCTGGCTATGAGTTTCGATCACTATGTGGCCATCTGCAACCCCCTGCGCTATGCTGCAGTGCTCACTAACGCCCATGTTGTGGCAATGGGCTTGTGTACCGTCCTCCGAAGCTTTGCCCTCATCCTAGTCTTTCTGCTGCTGCTGCACAGACTGCCCTTCTGTCTCCCCCAGAACGTCCTCTCCCATGCCTACTGCCTTCGCGTGGATATGATTAAGCTGGCGTGTACTGATGTCTCCTTCAATAGCCACTATGGGCTGTCCATTGTGCTATTCACCTTTGGCCTGGACTCTGCACTCATACTCATCTCCTATGTACTAATCTTGCAATCAGTGCTCGCCATTGCCTCCCAAGAGGAGCGCAGCGAGACACTGAACACGTGCATGTCCCACACACTAACTTGCTCATCTTCTATGTGCCCATGGTGAGGGTGTCCATTGTGCATCGCCTTGGTGCTGGCCTGCTCCATGATGTCCATATCCTCATGTCTACTCTCTACCTCTTTGTGCCTCCCATGCTCAATCCTGTCATCTACCCCATCAACACAAAGGTGATATGTCACAGGCTCCTCAAGATGCTCTTTAGGATTAAGTCCTGAGTCTCTGGTAGAGCTAAAAACCCTGGAAAATTTGGTGTTGGAGTTATAACCATTCAGACACCAGAGGAGGAGAGGATCAATCCAGAGAATGTTAGCACTACACTTTAAGTTATAGGATCAGCAATCAAACATTTAGTCTGGTGTATTGGGCCAACACCTATCAGGACCATCTTGGGTCTTATCCATAAATCAACTATTTCAATGCCCTTTAGAAAGAGAAAAATGGTCTCTTTTCAAGAATAACCCAAAGAGGGGCACCTGGGTGTCTCAGTCGGTTGGGCGTCTGCCTTCAGCTCAGGTCACGATCCCAGTGTCCTAGGCTCGAGTCCCGCATTGGGCTCCATGCTCAGCAGGGAGCCTGCTTCTTCCTGCCCCTCTGTCTGCCTGTCTGCCTACTTGTGATCTCTCTCTCTTTGTCTCTCTCTCTGTCAAATAAATAAATAAAATCTTGAAAAAAAAAGAATAACCCAAAGAATGTCAAACATCACTACAGAGTGAGATTATTTTCAGGAGGAGCAGGGAACTATCTTCACAATATTTGGTGATATGATACATGGACTTCTGGTTATGGACCTGCACAATTCTGAAAAAGCGAAGAGCAAAGAGGGGTTAATTGTGGCCTAGATATCACATCTTTACCAGTACGCAAGTTTAGCTCAGGTGATTGGTTTCTGATGTTTCCAGGAGCCAGAGGTCTTCCCATAATGCTATTTGAAAAACGAAGTTTTAGAGTTTGACAGCTGTGATAATTAATATTACATATGAACTTGAATGGGCCACAAGGTTTCTAGATATTTGATTAAACATTATTTCTGTCAGTATCTGTGAGGGTGTTTCTGGATGAGATTAGCATCTGAATAGGTAAACTGAGTAAAGCATCCTGCCTTACCCAGTATAGGTAGCCTCATCCAATCCATTGAATGCCTGAATAAAGTAAAAATCCAAGTATGAAAGAAAGAAATCTCTGTCAGATGGTTTCTAAGTATGGGTATTGGTCTTCTCTTGCCTTTGGTCTTAGGCTTGGCCTGAAACTTAAATCATTGGTTTTCCTGGTTCTCAGGTCTTTAAATCTGGACTGGAACCGTACCATCAGTTCTCCTGGGTCTGGACTTCTGGGTCTCTATAATTGTGAGAGCCAATTCCTTATAATAAATATAATAAATCTCTTTATACACACATCTTATTGGTTCTGTTTCTCTGGAAAGTCCTGACTAATCCAACAGCTACAATATTTAAGTAGTCAAAATTAGGCTTTAGGATTCCTGGTATGTTCTTTTCACGTGGGAGATCCTGAAATATGTAGGCACTTGGCTCTGCCAACCTCCACTGAAATTGACAGCCCTGTGCTTATCTCTCTGCCATGACCTTTCCCTCTTTTATATCTATCTGCTTTCCCCTCGTGGAATCGGAGCTCCTTAAAGCAGCGATTTTGTCAACCACTTTGTCCAGTCTACATCAGACACTATAGGCCCTCCATTCAGATAATGGCTGATGATGCTGGAGCAATAATGAAAGAATAAGTGAAAAAATGGATGAGTAAATAATGATGAATAAATAAGAGAAGAAAATCATAAGTGAATAAATTAATGAATGAACATATGAAGAAAATAATACATTTTCTTTTTTTTTAAGTAGGCTCCATGTCCAACGTGGAGCCCAATGTGGGGTTTGAACTCACAACCCTGAGATCAAGACCTCAGCTGAGATCAAGAGTTGGATACTTAACCGACTGAGCCACCCTGGCACTCCATGATACATTTTCTTAAATCAGAATCTCATGTCAGGAAACATTTCCTTTCCCTCTCTGCCCCATAATTCTCCCTATGGAAAGAAGTATGAATTAGAGGTGACATCTTTCCTTATTTTTTCATTCCTCTAGCTTTATTGAAATATAGTTGAAATTGACATATAATGTTGTATGAGTTCAAGGTACACAATATGATGATTTACTGCATGTACATATTGTGAAAACATCACCACAATAAGGTTACTTAACCCATCCAGAGAGGTGACTTCTTTTTTTTTTTTTAAAGATTTTATTTATTTATTCATGAGAGACAGAGGGAGAGAGAGAGAGAAGCAGAGGGAGAAGTAGGCTCCCAAGGAGCAGGGAGCCCGATGCGGGACTCGATCCCAGGACCCTGGGATCATGATCTGAGCCGAAGGCAGATGCTTAACCATCTGAGCCACCCAGGCGCCCCAGAGAGGTGACTTCTTGAGTAAGTGGACTGAATCTCTCAGTCTTAATTTTCTTATCTGTAAAATGGAACACCGATCTTTGATTTATCTACCTCATATGTTTATTTTGAAAAGTGAATAAAATAAACTACTCTAAAAATTATATAATTATACACATAGTTTATTTACTCATCTTATTTTGATTCAGCAAGAATAAATACAAAATTCAGTGTTTAGTGTCAAAGCATCATGAGTATAAACCAGAATCTGAATAATATTTTCTCTAAGATTTTTCTTGAACCCTAAGCAGCACCGTTCTGTATTTGCTTTATGTCCCCACCGTACTCAGAATGTACTTTAATCATATCCATTAGTTTGGGTAATTTGTCTCCTCCACCAGACTATAAACAACTTATGGCCAGGGACCATATCTTATTCATGTTTATACTCTTCAGTCTCTAACCTAGGGCCTGAAATATACCAGACATACCCCAAAAAGTTAAGAAATTAGTTAATAAATGATTATATTTGTATTTATTTACATACCAGTTATCTCTTTATATTTCAATGAATTACCATATCCTCAAATGTTTTACTCTAAAATAGATCATAATTTTATTAAAGAACAATTTAACATGAAGACTTTCATATTGTTCAGAGTCTAAATACCATATGAATTATGGATGTGACCAGAGTAAATAAGAATAAATTGTACTTGAAATTTTCAAGTGTGCCACAAATATACCTTGCATATTTATACTGCTCAGACCTTATATACTGTAGAGAAGGTGGACCCATAGAAATTTCAATAGAATGTTAGCCCTGTGCCTGACCCAGCGTGTGGGCACAGAAATATTTTTTGAAACACTGTTGCTATTTAATGATCTTGGCTCTGTCACAGATATGATTTATATTGAAGTTATTGTCTTAATAAGTGGACAATATGCTTTCAGTGATAAATATTTTTGCTTGCTCCTTTAAATCTGAAGGAAAGTTTCTCTACAAACAGAGAAAAGAGAGTAAAACGGTATTGCATAGAAATGAGAAAGTGGTATGCAACTGAATAAAAATATCTTCCTAAATAAAGTGTGAAGAAGAAAGCCCCCCCACCCAAGCAAACAAATATGGACGATGAAAAAGAAGAAGATATATGATCCAGGAAGTGGAATTCCAACCCCAAGAGAAGAGCAGGACAAATTCCTTGCTGCCATCTGCAAAAGAGACCTGAGAAGCAACAGAACAGAGGGCTTCAGGGAGAAGTTACCAAGAAGATTAAAAAGCATTTAATAATTAAATTCCGCATATGAGTGAAATCATATTGTATTAGCAGATGAACAAAGGGAAGAGAAGGAAAAATAAGACAAAAACAGAGAGGGAGGAAAACCACAAGAGACTCTTAACTATAGGAAACAAACTCTTATCTTCTTCTCTGAAGAAGACATACAAATGGCTAACCGACACTTGAAAAAATGTTCATCATCCTTAGCCATCAGGAAAAGTCAAATCAAAACCACATTGAGATACCACCTTACACCAGTTAGAATGGCAAAAACCAATTTAAATCAGGAAGTATCCAATCTAGCAAATAGAAAGGAGCTCTGAGGACCTGTGCAAAAGAAAGACTTCTATAGGCAGAAGGGAGCCAGAACAAGGAGGTTATACTAGGCAAAAATTTTCTTTAAAATAAAATAAGATGAAATCAAAGAGGGAGACAAACCATAAGAGACTGTTAACTATAGGAAACAAACCGAGGGTTGCGGGAGGGGAGGTCAGGGGGGGGATGGGTAACTGGGCCTTAAGGAGGGCTTGTGATGGGGTAAGTGCCAGGTGTCGTATGCCGTTACTTTCCTTTAGGGGATAACAGATGTCCATCAGGCCGATTACTTCACTAGTACTCATCAGGGGATTCCTGATGACTGGTTTAAGGTTCCATTCCTGGAACAGCACATCTATAACTGAGCCTCTATTTGATGGTGTGGGGCTTAACCTAAGTGACTCAATGTCGGGCATGTTGTCTTGTTTTTAACATTTCTTTCTCCTGTGTATAGCAATGGCATAAACATCCCTCTTATCCAAATTTCTTGGAGTCACAGTTGAGCCTATCTATTGTCTGGCTTTGATGGATTAATTTCTCACTAATTTCCAACTTGTTTTTTAAGCCCTTCTATCTCCCTCTCTCCTCCCCAGTGTTTCTTCTCAAGCCTTCACACCTGTGCAGGTGTTGTCACATCCACCAGAAATGATCCTTCTTTTCTTCTTTCCCTGTCCTCTCCCTTCTGCCTGAGACTTACCATATTCATTGTATATTGCTGCTATAAGAAATTATCACAAACAGTGGCGTCTGGGTGACTCAGTTGGTTAAGCGCCCGCCTTGGGCTTGGATCATGATCTCAGGGTCCCAGGATCGAGTCCCACATCGGACTTCCTGCTCAGCTGGGGATCTGCTTCTCCCTCTCCCTCTGCCCCTCCCCCCACCTCATGCTCTCTCTCTCTCTCTCTCTCTCTCTCTGTCTTGAATAAATAAAATCTTTTAAAATAAATTATCACAAACAATAAAACAATAAAAATCTCTTATGCCATACTTTCTGTAGGTCAGAAATCCAGAAACCCTAAATGTTTAGGGTCTCTCAAAGCCATCACAGTGATGGCAGGGCTGAGTTCTCTACTGAAGGATCTGGGGAAGAAGCTGCTTCAAAGCTCATTTAAGTTGTTGGTTGAATTCAGTTCCTTGTAAAAGTAGGACTGAAGTTTCAAGTTCCTTGCTGACTGCTAGCTAGGGGCTGGTATTTTCTCCTAAATGCTGTCCACCCTACTCCCATGCTATTCATTCAGCCCCCTCCGGTCATTGTGGGCAGAGCACCTCTCTCGTTTTGAATCTGACTTCTTCTGCCGCGTTTTTCTGATTTCAGCCTGAGAAATTTCCCTACTTGTAAGGACTCATGTAAATCAACTGGGTCTACATTAATCACCTAAAAGAAAAAAAAAAATCTTTAAGGTCCATAATCTTAATTATATCTTCAAAATCTTTTTTGCCATGAAATGTGCATATTCATAGGTACCAAACTTGAACATCTTTGTGGGGGGCATTCTGCCTACCACATTCACTTAATATTTGCTCATAATTTGAGAGTCAAGAGATGCACCTGGAAATCTTCTCTGACTGTCCTAGAATATTACAAATTCCCTTCCTTTGTTCTGTCTTACCTTGTATCTTTTATCATCAGTCACTGAACTATATATGTGTTTCCTTAGGAGTCTCCCCAACTGACTATGAATTGTTATGCTTATTTATCCACACATTCTTCAAGACTAAAATCATGTCTATTATTGAATGAATGACTTGATTTATAATTACTTTTGTTAACATACACCTTATACTATCATAGACCTAAATTTAGGGGAAGAATTGTGATCTTGTTGTAAATGAAAAGACACCATTTTTTTTATATGGGAAATTAAAGAGAAAGAATTATGACAAAAGACGAGAAGATATAAAATACTGATAAATCCGTGCATATTGATCGGGATTTGGGTGGTTTCCTGACCTTTTCCCATGACCAGCAGTGTGACTTCAAGAAGGTGTAGGAGGGGATTAGGTGACACACTGAATCCTTTGGTCTGACTTAACTAAGAGTGGGAGTTTTTGAAAAGTGACTGTATTTTCAGCCTGGTTAGTCCCAGACAATCATTAGGTTATTTGAGGGTTTCTTTCTAAACCCAACTTCTTTTACTGTCCTCCCAGGAAAACAAATGCAGATGTTCCACACTCCCAGCAGTCCATAAGTACCTGAGCTGATAGAAGCTCAAGGGACTACTTGGTGTGGCCTTATATTCTCAGGCCGGGGAGTTGGCAGAGGTAACTCCGTAGGGGGGTTGGAGGAAGGCATGCAGGGCCTCCACTACTGCTCTTCCTTCCTCTGCACCTTCCGTGTAGAGCTCTCACAGGTAGGTAAAGGGGAGTGTCAGATACTTCAGTCTCAAGCTTTAAGGCACTCTGCCCCTGAGTGGTATAATATGACCATCTGAAGGAGGAAAGGCTGTCCCTAATTTGAGTCAGATTGTTTTATCTCCCGCACATGTTCACCTTTATCACCTTTCCAGTTCTACATTTGCTCTCAAAGCCTGCCATGGTTTCTGCTGCAAGTTTTCACAACTGTCCACTTTTGGATCTTCACAACCCCATTAGCTCAGTTTCTTAACATCGCTAGTTTACAACAAAGAGACCAAAAACCCAGAAGGGATCAGTGACTCAGTGGGTACATCTCCTGTGTGAGACCTTGTACTAAGCACAAAAGGGACTCAACAATGAACAAGAGTCAGGGCTGAGTTCTTGGAGCTGGCGAGTCAGGTGGAAAGATAGAATTCACAAAGCTATCATGCAGGCCAGGCAGAGAGGTGGGCACAAAAGGAGATGCAAACCTATAAGTATGAGAGCTGTGGCAGGGAGACAAGTGGCTTCTGCTGGCCATGACCCACAAGTCTTCACGGAACAGGGCATCACTGTTCCTGCACCCTGGAAGATGGATTGAATGGGTATGTTCTCATGTTCAGGGCAGCCTTTGGCAGCTGAGGGGCTGCAATTCTTATTTAGACAACAGCAAATAGATCAATTTGGGTTCCTTGAGGTACAAAGAAGGGAATTTTGAGGATTGAGACCAGAACTACTGATTTAGTAGTTTAGACTGACTACAAGGGCCTTTAATTCTAGGCTAATGAGTTTGGATTCGATCTTTGGTAATGAGGGAGCATTCAAGGTTTCAAATCGGAATAATGCCACTTTCAGATCCTACCTTTTAAAATATTAGTTTAGTTCTACTACAGATTAAAATAGTCCTGCTCCAGAATGAAATAGAGAGAGGCATGAGGTTTATTAGAAGACTGTCATTATGGCACAAGAATGTGATTTGTTGGGTCTGCCGGGGAGACTGCAGGTGGAGGGCAATGGAGGAAGGTACTGACAGAGGTATTTTTTGGGTCAGTATTTTCCTTGGGTTTTACCTTATTTAATGCAGTAGATACAGGAAAGAAAGTCAAAACAATATTTGGATTTCGAGTCTCAATCTTAGGCATAATGGTGGTATTATTCAAAGAGATGGAAAACATAGATAAGAAGCAACTTCACGGAATAAATAAATGATTATTGATCCACTGGCTTTCAGAAGTTAGGTGTCATTTGGTTCTAAAAGACATTATTAAGAACTAACTTTTAGTAAATTAAATTATCCAGGGAGAAAAGTGATGATATAAATTAACTGGGGAGAAGAATGCAAAGATGAGTGGGAATATGGGAGTCTAGTGCATCTTGTTGAATGTCTGGAAGGTTATAGCTATGGATGGATATCTTTCTACCCATTTATCGTCTGTCAGGATGAATGGATAGAACTGACAGACTATATAGGAGTAGAGAAGCTGGAGAGTCATAATAAGGTAGTCAACGTTCAGTAGCATGAGAGAGTGGAAAAAGGAAAAGTTTATGGTGTGATGAATAAGTGAAATGCTTGGGAAGAGGGCAGAATAGTCAAGGAAGTAGCGATCAGGGCAGTTTTGTCTCAGGTTTTGAATAAAGTGATGCCCAGAGATTGATGAAAAGAGTTCATAGCTTTGAATATGAGAAGGAGCATTGTGGCAATAAGCACAAGTGTAAAGGAAGGAAATGTGACCTATTTAGCCAGCTGGATAAACTGAGAAAACTCGGGCAATTCCAGAGATCTTGGGGACAGTGAGAGACAAGGATGAGTGATTTGGTGAGCAAGATTGATTAATGCTATAAAGTAAGGTGTTGGATGATACATGAGAGTCTTTACTAATTTATAGAGGTTCTTCATATATTCTGTACATTAAACATCAGTTGTTCATAGAGGTATACATTGCACATTTCACCTCTTAGTCTGGTTTGTGTTGTCTCTTTGTTTTTGGTGTGTTCTGTTTTACTGTGTTTTAATTGTCTATTCTCTCGTATTTTTCTAATCATTTCCAAGTTTTCCTTTAACACTTGTATCTTTAATTTGATACATTTTTATGTGTACTATAAAGTAAGGATCAAATTTTATCTTCCACATTGATAACAAATTTGGCTAGCACTGTTTTTTGGATAATCCAACCTTTCCCAACTGTTTTTAATATTATCTTTTTCAAGAGCCATTATATCTGGGGATCTTTGTCTGGTCTGCTGTTACCATCATTTCTCCCATTTTGACCAGGCAAACAGGAAAAAAAAAAAAAAGCCAAAATTTGAATCAGAAACCAGTCTAACAGGTATCAGCCATCTGTGTACCACCCAAAGGAATTTTCTCAGACTGTGTATAAACTAAAAGAAATGAAGAGACTGGGGATGTTGGAATATAAAGGCAGGAGAAGTTGCCTTGTGTGGAGGCAAGGGTATGGTTATTCTGGCCCCAGGAACCACTAGACTCCTAAATCCATGGAAAGAAAAGAGATAGTTGAGTTTATCAAACAGACCCAGCAAGGTTTCTGTTCAGTCCGGATCAGGGAGGTGGGGTGGTGGACTATATACAAGGTTTCCCATGCCCCAGAGCTGTGAAGAGTAACTCTCAGGGAGCACTTATGGATCATAGTAACCTGTGGCAGAGGAGACAGGAGGGGCCAGAGGGCCTGAATGAAGCAGAACTAGGATAATGATGAGGAACACCCTTCGATGGATGCCATCACAAGGGGGTCCTCTTGGGCTTCCCGGGTGTAAGAAGAAAAAGCTTCCCTAGAAAAGAAGTTCTCTTTCTTAGCTTTGAATTTCAATTTATGCATTTATGTATCCAGAAATTAATAGTATGTATTTATTGAGCATCTATTCTCTGACAGTCATTGTATTTATGGAGATGTACTGGTTAACAAGACATGCATAATTCCTCCAAGGAGCTTAATTTAGTAATCCATTCTGGAAGATTTAAAAAAAAGAGAGAAGAAAAAAAAAGAAAAAAGAAACTAAACTGAGACACAAAGCAGTACATTACTTGTGACAGATGTTACACTGGGAAATGCAGGATTCTGAGGGAGCAGACTGAGGGAGTGTCTGCTCTGATACTGGATAGAGGGCTGTCAGTGAAATGTCCGTGAGGAAGAGACCCCAGTGCTGAGATTCCAACATGAATTTCATTTAGTCAATGGTATGGGCAATTTTCTTTGCCAACTTTAGGTCTGCAACCTCCTGAGAGATGGGATTATGACTTACAAATATTTGTGGTATTTTCCTTCATTGCAACTTTGCCACATTTCATGTCATTGGGCAAGATCTCACCACTGGAGTGCCTAGGAGCAAACACTAGCTTCTGCTTACTGTCAGTGAGTCCACAGGAAAGGTAAAATCAGATTTGAGATAAGTCAAAGGTCTACTAGATGAACAGAACCAGAAGGGAGTACAACCACAGGAAGATCTGGAAGTGTTCTAACTGAATCAGCCATTAGGAAAGAGTGACAAGTTCTGATTCTTCCAATGTGATTGAAGAGTCCAAAGGATACAGCTTAACCAGGATAGAAATGAGGAGAAGGACTTTACTGGGTAGAGAAGGGGGAAGCAATCCGAAGGAACCGTGGAAGAAGGACATTTCCTGAGGTGAATTTATCTCTTCTCTGCCAGGTTCTCTTCTGGGTGCTTTTTTATTTACTATTCTGTTTTCATTTTTGTTCAATTTCATTTCAGTTTTAATATTTGCACATTGATGATGACCCTCAACAGAGTCTTCTGGGCAGTTTTTGGTGCTACCAAAACAGCTAGTTTTCATATATAGGAGGAGGCGTTATAATTTTAGCAAGAGCATGTCAGCATTCTTGACCCATAGCTCAGGAAAAGAAATTCATACATATTTTATTTAGGGCAATGGGAAAAAATCTTGGGGAACATGTGGGGCAATAATAGGTTCTCAATGCTATAAATCTTTGGGCTGATTTGGGACCTTCTCCTGGGTACTCAGTGGAATTTTTAGCCCCAGGACCCAGCACTGACCTTCTTAAGACCCAGGAGCTTGCTGATAACATGGTGGATCTCCTTTGTCTTAATACTATATATAATTGGATTAAGCATGGGAGGCACGAAGAGATAGACATTGGCCATAAGAAGGTGGACAGCAAGTGGGGCATGCTTCCCAAAGCAGTGCACCAGAGATAGCCCCACCATGGGCACCAAGAATATCAGCACAGCACAGAGGTGTGAGGTACATGTTTGGAAGGCTCAGAGCTGCTCCTCTTGGGAAGCCAGTCTTGCCACAGTGTGGAGGATGACCCCATAGGACAGTGCGATGAGCACCAGGTCCAGCATCATAGTGAATGCCACCACCATCAGTCCACATAGGTTGTTGAAGGTGATATCTGTGCAGGCCAACTGTATCACTTCCTGGTGTAGGCAGAAAGAACGGGAGAGGACTTGAGGCCCACAGTAGGGAAAAGTCTTCAGGAGGATGACAAGAGGAACTAGGGCCACAGTCCCTGGAAGATGACAGCCAGACCTGTCCTGACCACTCGCTGGCTAGTGATAATGACCGAGTACCTAAGGGGGTGGCAGGTGGCCAAACAGCGGTCAAAGGACATGATAAGGAGCACTGAGGACTCCATGAAGGAAGATGAGTGTGTACAGAACATCTGGATTTGGCAAGCTGCAGGGTGGATACCATGAGACTTGAACCAAAAGATTCCCATAGTAGTGGGCAAGGTCGACACTGAGAGTCCCAGGTCAGTGAAGGCCAGAAAGGAGAGTAGATGGTACATGGGTGTGTGCAGATGAGGGTTGGTCTTAATAATTATCAGAATGAAACAATTGCCTGAGATGGCCACAAGGTACATAAGGAAAAAGGGGATGAACATCCAGTGTTCGATGGTTTCCAATCCTGGAAAGCCAGTGAGGTAGATCATGGGGCTAAACTGAGTGATGTTGGACAAAAGAATGAAGTGGGGACTGAGGGGATATTGGGCTGGCATTCCTCAGGGATGGAGCTGAAAATAAATGGATATTTCTAGTTATTAATTTTTCAGTCTCACTAACAGTCTCATCATCATAAGCAGAATCACAATCATCATCATCTTTGGTATCATCTAATTCACTATTATCACTTCCACTACCCTACTAGCTGTTCCAAACTGTCTTACAGCACCACCACTCTCACCAGATTTTCTCCAGTATTTCTGTAACTTCTTTTTTTTTTCCTGAAGATAGAAGCATTTTTTAATTTAAATGTAATTAGCCAACATATGGTACATCATTAGTTTTTGATATAATGTTCAGTGATTCATTAGTTGCATATAACACCCAGTGCTCATCACATCGTGTGCCCTCCTGAATGCCCATTACCTGGTTACCCCACCCCGCTACCCACGTCCCTTTCTGCAACCCTCAGTTTGTTTCCTGTATTTCTGCGATTTCTGTTCCTTCCCAGTCTCCTTTGCTGGCTTCTTTTCATTGCTTGTCCTTAAAATATACCCATTCCCATTCTGGAAAATTTTCTGGCCATACTCTATTGTTTCTCCTGGCAATATCATTGTGCTCATGACTTTATTTACCATTCATACATTGATAAATATCACATATATAACCCCATAATTTCTCTTCCTTTTTTTTTTTTTAATATATAGGCTCATTTATCTAGCAGCATCCTGAGCATCTGCTTCTAGTTGTTTCAAAAGCATGTCAAAAATTCAGCTTAGAATCACTTCCCCCAATAGGGTTTTCATTTATCTTGTTTTCATTAACTCAGTATGGGAAAATGTCAGCTTCAAAATATGTTGAAGAAAAGACATACATTTGAGAGATATTAGTAAATAGACTGGGAAAACCCTAAGAAGTGAGTGTAGAGAGAAGTTTCCATTATTGAGCCTTGGGAAAATCTGAAATTTAGAGGTCGAGAGGAAAGACTCCATTAAAACAGCTTGAGGGGGAAAAATGCCAGTTGAATAGGGAAAAACATAACAGGAGAGTGTGGTTTTGTGTGTAAGTTTCACAGGGATTAATCAATTCATATAATACTACTTAAGGAGTCAAGGTACTAAGGACTGAGGAATGACCAGAAAATTTAGCAACGAGGAAATCCTGGCTGGTGGTGAGAGAGTAGTTCCATGGAGTGTTTGGGAATGAAATCTGATTCTGCTGTGTTCAGATGTAGGATTTCAGGCAGTGATGAGGTCCTATTAGATGTTCATAAATTCAAAGTGGAACTAGTCAACATTTTGGTGTGTTTTTAATCACGACACTTATTTGCTCAAGTGAAGAAAAGAAGTATGTGGAGAGTGGCATTGACCCAGATTGAAGTTAGGGTAAGCTAGCAGGACTACAGTTAAGGGTGTACACAAAGAGGTAATTATGATGATGTACTATGGAAATTACACTGTGTAAAAAAGGAAAGCAAAAACATGAAGGAATGAGAGACAGGGAAAAGGGACCAGGGTTCTAGAGTACGGGATGGGCTCAAGTTGCCGATTTATGGCAAAGGACACAGTCTTTGTTGAGAGGACGTCAAGGGGCTGACAGTGTGGCTGCTGACGGGATCAAAAGACGGAATATTGGAATCATAACGATTTTGTCTGGATCAGTAGTGGAAAGAGCGCAGTGAGTCAATGCTAAAATCTGCAGTGAATAAAATGTGACTGGAAAGGTGGCTGGGGAGGCATCAAGGAGGGGGGAGCAGTGGTGATAATGCACGCAGCCATGCACCGGAAAGAATGGGGCAGGACGTGGAGAGAAGGAAGAAGGTTGAGGAAGACCAGTGCCTGCCCTTCATCATTTTGAAAAGAGGGTGAAAGAACTGTCCACATGTACCCTCTCCATTTCTTCACCCAGAAGTTCACTAGTCAACCAATGGCTTTTTTTTTTTTAATTTAGCTAAAGCCATGCTCTTTATTTTTTTAAAAAGATTTATTTATTTATTTGAGAGAGTGAGGTGGGGAGGGGCAGGAGGAGAGGGAGGGAGAAACTTTAGCAAACTCCTTCCTGAACCACACGCAGGGCTCGAACTCATGACCCTAAGATCACCTGCCTGACTGGAAACCAAGAGTCAGAAGCAACTATGCCACCCAGGCGCCCCCAGCAATGCTCTTTAAATTCACCAGTGACCTCTAGGTGTGGAATTCAACGGAGACTCTTAGTCAACACCTGATCTTTATAGCAATGCCTTCCTCCTTAAAGCTCTCTTTTGGAATTCTTGATGCCAGTATCTGCTGGTTCTCTTCTAGTTTTTATGACAGCTCCTATTCACTCCCTTCCATCCATTGCTCAAATATTCATGTGTTCATGTTACTCAGTCTCCTGACACTGAACACTTTCTCATTCATAATATGATCTATTATTATTTTACTTATATACTGATAACCCTCTAGCCCAGACAACTCTGCTATGCATCAGGCCTACATTTCCACCTTCCTGCTAGTCTCCAGATGGATGCCAATTAAACCCAACACATCTAATTTTGAGCCCATCATCTACCCTCTCCACACCTGATTCCCCTCCTATTTATGCATTTTTGACAGTATCATTTACCACTTTGTAGTCATCCAAGACAACATTTTGTAATGTACACTTTACTTGACCCTTTTCTTCTTCCCAGATGTATTTTGTAACTAAGTATTTACCTCCTAAATATCCCTACAGTCTTGTTTTTTGTCCAACCCTGTGCTCCCTGTCATAGTTTTCCCACACCTGCTTAACTGACCTCTTTGTCATTTAACTTGCTTACCTGACACGCCCTCCCCTTGATCCATTCCCTGCGGCAGTACTGGGGGTTGTCCAAGGAATGCTAACTCCCTGAGTCCCTAGACTATTCCCAGGCCTTCAAAGCCCCCTTTCACCAGAATGCAATTCAAACTTGTGAAGAGCCACGGCGAGAGCTCCGGTTTATTGAGGCTGTGCATGATTCAGACACAGGGGAAAGTTAACATCATTGTGTATATTTCTCATAACCATGAAGCATTCCATCCCCGCTACACAGAGAAGGAAACCACAGGAAAGGTAAATAACTTTCCTCAAGCTTCCCAGTAAGCTAATAATGTCAGAGATGGGATCTGAGCCCATTTCTGCCTAATTCCAAAGTGTGTGCTCTGCATATGCTCAAATACTCTATCTGTAGCTAGGCCCTTCTGGCTTTGGCATATTTCTCAACTCATCTTTTTTCTCTTGTAGTCGACAAATCCATACAACTCTTTCTACAATTCACTACATGTACTTTTCTTGTTTCTATTATTTTTATTGCTTCATATCTTACTTTACTGAAAAAAAAAAAAAAACCTTGTTTTTCTGACCAGTGAACATTGGCTGATCCTTTAAAACAGCACAAATATCATTTTCTCCGACAAATCTCTCCTGACTTTCTTGTGTAGAGTTAGGCGAATCTTTCTCAGTACTCACATGATACCTTTGCTGCAGCACTGTTAAAGTGTAAATCACAAACATACATCCTTTGTATCATACATGTATATAGGCATTCTTACTCATATTTACACATAGTATCTATTTATATGTTATGTCTAAGTATATACAATTACAAATATGTATAATATAAATAACAAATATATTTACCTATATATATTTTATATAATATAATATGTATTCTTCATATACATATATTCTTTATATATAAGTATACTTATACATATTTATACTTATATACTGATACATATATTTCTCATATACACTATATATGATATATATTATTTGTATCTTATATGTACTCCTGATATGTATGTTGTTTGTGTATGTGTGTTTATATTTTATGGTTTTGACTCACTTTTTTGTACGTGTAAGAGTGGGACTCTCTAATAAATATGCCGGGAGCCCTGAACAGGGTCTAACGCATGGTAGGCACCACTATATGCTTTTGCATGAAAAACTGAACGAGTGAGTGAATGAATTAAGCGCTCCCCTCGTGTCCTGATTAACCGTGCCTGTGTTCACTGACAGAATGATAAGGACAGGAAGAGAGATCTGGGGGAAAGGAGAAGTCTAGAGAGAGACCACGGCAGGGCTGGGGTTATTTTTCCTGGAAAGGAAGTTCTAGGGAATTTCTCTGGAAATAAGGGAGCAACAGGTGTTTCTCCTTAAAAAAAAAAAAAAACACTCCAAATTCCCACCCGTCTAAAGTGGCCCCCATTCCCATCTTGACCTGAAAAGACCAGGGGCCAGACAGCTTGCCCCACCTCCAACCCCCAGCCCAGCCTGCTCAAAAGAACTGGCAGGACAGAACCAAAGGAAACAGATAAACCCCCTTGGCTTCTGTCCCCGCTCCACGCATCCAGATGGAGAGGTGGCCGCTTGTTTCCCCTGAGACCGTGCTCTGCCCTCTTCCAGGCTAAGGAGAAACTGGAGAACAAACTTTGATTGTCCATTGGAGTGGGCTAAATATTTCCATCTGGGTTGAGCACTCAGAGGCCCAAGACCTCCAACCCAGTTTGGCCTTGGCTTGCAGCCTGCATCCCTTTGCTGGGGAGGAGGAGGAGGTCTGCTTTGTCTTGTGTGGAAGGAGTAACATCAGAGCCACTCTGGAGGTTGAGGCCATCCCCACCCCAAAGCAGAACCATGTCTCTGATAAAGGTTTTGAAGTGACTAAGGTTTTAAAAGCCCTGGACAGAAACAAACAAACAAACCAGGAAATCCATTTTTCAGCACACAGTCATGGCTAATGACAATGTAACTGCAGTATTCATAGCAGAGATACAGCAGAGCCCTGGGGAGGAAATTCCTGAAAAGAGAGATTTTTCACTATGCAATGAGCACATAGATCTCTACCTTACCTTTGTGTTCTAAATACTTTTTTGTTTCAATTTAATATTTGCTATTTCAAAAACGAATTAGTGGTGGAGGCTACTGTTTCTTGTGAGTAGGAAAATACACAGATGGACTTGGACCTTATTTTTGATGATACCTCATTTTTTAACCAAAAAGCATTTCCACAATAGTCAAACTCCTGTGTAAACATGCCTTTTGTGACGAGGGTAGAAGAGGACTTTGGAGGGAGGTTTAGGGTGTGTGGTTTTGTGTGTAAGTTTCACAAGGGGGGGGGGATGGCATATCCTGGATACTGGGGAGGCCACAGGGCTATCTGTATTAATAGAAGAGACTGCGGGCAGGATATTCCCTGCCATGTTCACTGGTCTGGCACACAAAATGCACTTAATATCTGAGTTGAAGAAATGAATGGTACTGGGTTGATAAGAAGATGAGGGAAGGCTGGGTATCCCAGACAGCTTGGCAGGGAGGAATCTGTGGAGACCTGGGCATGTTGGCCCTGGTCCAAGGAGCCAGGCAGCCTTTCCTCCTGGCCTCAGCAACAGAATATTATAGATGGTCTCTCTTCTTCTTTGGGGAGAGCAGTCCCTGTCCCTTTCCCTGGTTCTGGTTCTTTGCAAAGATTTTAAGAGTGTCAGAAGTGAAAAAGTTTCTGTGGGACCACCAAGTCCAAGACTTCATTTTGCAAAGAGAAACACTAAGGCCCAGTGTGGGGAATACACTTGCCTCAGGTCGTTCAAGGATTTAGTGCAGGAGATGGAGTTAGATCTTAGACCACATTTTACCAGGGTTACTGCTTTCCCAGACAACTGTGCACCCCCTTCTCCTTGCATTCTCTCTCTCTCTTCCCATATGACCCCCTAATTCTCACCCCTGAAACCCTGACACAGGACAGCAATAGAGACTTACCAGCAGCTGCAAGCTGCAATTTTAAAAAGAGTGAGGCTCAGGTGATCTGTACAGGAAAAGGAAACAGGTAGGCAGGATTGCACCAGGGTTAGTGAGAGGCATCCTGCTGTGCTGCCAGGGAAGGATTTATTCTCCTTTTTCCTCTGTGCATGTGAAGCACCATGGCACCAGCTGGGAGAAGCTGAGGGCAAACAAGGAATCCCCAGGGCTGGGAGTCCTGTGGGCAGGAGCTGTCATTACTCCTTCCCCTCTGCATCCCTCCCTCCTTCACCTGAGGCTGAAGAGCCCTAACTTTATAGGATTTAATCTCCAGGCTTCAGCTGCTGACAAATCTCTGCTGTAAGAAAAGTAGTTCGGCCTCATCGTATTTTCCGGCTACCTCATTCTCTCCCTCCCTTTGTTCACTAGGATGGACCCACAGTTTGCCAGAGAGGCTGCATGTGGTATATAAAGATTATGCACACAACTCCCACGTTGGTTCACATTACTCATCTTCTTAGAAGCACCATAGCCACCACTGCCCCAAAGTCCTCCCACTCTTGCACTAATTTTTAGGCCTACATGTCTGTTTCCTTTTATGAGATCATTCATTCACCCTTTGTCTCTGCCAATCACTGCACCTTTGAGCCTAGAGATCGGCCAGATGAAAACCTTCCATATACACTCCCATCCCAAATACATGTTCTGTCCAGTTTCTCAGGCTTTCCCAAGGCTCTCTACTCAACTCGGAACGTGTGGGATGCTACTTCAACAGGCCCTAAAACAAACAGCCCTTCCCCAACATTTCCTCTCTTCTTGCCTTTTCCCCCCTCTGGTAGCAAATATCATCATCGTTCAGAAAAATCAGTGTGTATTTCTTCCTCAGTCTATGTTACAAAACCTAAATTGATTGATGTCATCAGGCCATATGCACACTTCTCTTCCCTTTGAACACACACACACACACACACACACACACACACACAGACTTGGAGATTGACATGAACAAGGTATTATGTTATAATAATATAATCATAAGCCAGGGGTGGTTGATCAGAGTTGTATGAGGTGGAACCCCCAAAATGGGGCATATAGATCCAAAGTGAGGACAGAGGCCCATGAAGGTTATGACATGCCAATGTGATCAGAACACACCTCGTGAGAAGATGGCATCACCTTATATCAGGGGAATAACCAGTGGTTACGGACAGACTGTAGGCAGATACAGTTAGGATGACAGGACAGGAGGCAGAGAACAGGTCATCTTTCAAAATGTAATTGATGGAGAGAGTTCTGGCTCAGGCAACAAAGGGAGAGAGTTGAAAATCCTCGTTTAGGTTTGTAGGAGAGGAAATCCTTACAGGAAAAATTTGAGAATATTCTGTCTTCATTGAGAACACAATTTTGGCCATGTCCTAGAGGGAGCGTAGTTAGGGAACAACGCTGCTGTTCTTACCATCAACAACTATTGTTATTCTTTGGGGGCATCTATCACATATGAGATGATACAACAATTATCATATGGACAACCAAAGAGATGGACAAAGAGATGGACATGTGAGTTTGGGTGGGTAGCAACCAGCCCACCTAGGAGACACAGGGAAGCTCTCAAATTGAACTAGGAAGACTAAGTAAGAATTAATCATGAGATGGAGCTTTATAGAAAGGGATTTCCAGGAAGAAGGAGTAGCATAAGGTAAGGCATAGAGGTGAAGAAATTTTTCTGAGAACTATAAAATTCTCCAATACGCAAATATAAAATTTAAGAGAGGTCATACTATGGAATGAGAAAGTAGATGTAGGTAGGGATAAGACTCTGGAAGACTGTATACCTATTGATGACTGAGTTTGAGAGGGCAAGGAATGACCTTATTCTATTTTTAATAAAATATACTGTTAGCAATATGTAGAAAATACTTAAAATCTGCACTGGAAACAGACATTATTTGGTGTATGGAGCTGAGTGAGATTATTTAACTCATAGCTTTTCACATGGCTAAATAATACTATGTAATGAATAACCTGTCACTTATCTAGAGATATTTGCAAGGCAAATTGTTGCCTTATATTTTTTACTAGCGTCTATGTAATAGCTCCCCCCTGCTTCTCTGAATTTTATAATAATTTAAGGACTAGTGCCCAAGAAATTGTCATTTTAAAAAATACAAAATGTTCTTAAATCTTTTTTTCTTTCTTGTTTCCCTAAATGATCTTTAAATTTATTTTATCCTGTCACAAAATAATTTTTTTTTTTTAAGTAAGCTCTACAACTAACACAGGGCTTGAACTCATGATCCTGAGATCAAGAGTCGCATGCTCTATGGACTGAGCCAGCTGGGCACCCCCAAAGTAATCTTTTTGAATGAAGACTGAAATTACATTAAACATTCTCATCCATTTTCATTTGCCATGCATCTATTAAGGGCCTGCTCTGGAAAACCCTGAGCAAGGCCTTGCAGATACACAAGGAGACATGACATAGTGTTGCCTTTATGAAGCTCATATTTGGCTAAAAAAAAAAAAAATAGACTGTTAAACAGAGTTTGCCAGACAGTATGACTAGCCCAGACTAGGAAGGCAGAATTTGTTTCTGAAGGCTGTGGCAGAGAATAACGAAGGAAGAGTCCTTGGGCACATCTCTGTCTCCTTGAGTAATAATGGTGTAGGGGTGGCAAAATTTGCCACCCCAAATGTCTCTTTGGTATGTGGTTTGTTTTAGGCTGGTTATTTTTAAGAAACAGAAGATTCAAGAAGTTTTTCTTTTTGCCTGCCTAAAAGAATTTAGATAGAGCACCTGTTCTAGGAAGAGAGCTATTACAGTAGATAACTAGTGTAATATGAACTTAATGTTATAGACAGGGAGGAACCTAGCAAGGTCTCTTTGTTAAAATTCCTCTCTGTGTAGGCACCTGGGTAGTTCAAATGGTTAAGCGTCTGCCTTTGGCTCAGGTCATGATCCTGGGGTCCTGGGATTGAGACCCACATCAGGCTCCCCGCTCATCAGGATGCCTGCTTCTCCTTCTCCCTCTGTCTGCATCTCTGCCTACTTGTGCTCTCTCTCTGTCAAATAAATAAAATCTTAAAAAAAAAAATTCCTCTCTGTGTTCCATTATTTCCTTAAGGCTCAGCAAACATTTGTTGACCAAATATTTACTCTTTTCATCTTCTTGCCAATTATCTTTCTCCTCTTTAAAGTCCCAGATCCCTACCCACTTCTTAGTTCTGGAGGGCATATAAGCCTCAATTACTTGACTGCCTGTGGACCTCTTATGCTATGGAGCCCCCATATATATGTAATTAAGTTTAATTTTCTCCTGTCTCATGATTAATTAATGACTAATCTGTCTCATGTCAATTTAATTCTTAGACTAGCCAGAAGAATCTCAAAGGGTATAGTAAAAATTTTCACCTCCCCAACAATGAAATCCTGTGACTATAAAGTGAAGTGAATGTACATGTGTGATGCTTAGGGAGGTGGTGTATCAATATGTTGGTATGCATCATTCAGACTTTAACCTTGAATGTATTAGAATCCATTACCAAAATATCTAAATGCATTACTAAAAGTATCAATGTAAGAGTGTGCCTATTTATATATGTGCTAATAATGGCGTTTAGTCCATTATTTTCACATGTGCCTGTGAAAATTCTTTTCACATGTGCCTGTGTGTGTACGTGTGTGCACGTGTGAAAAAGACAGAGAGACAAAGATATTTTGTCTCTGGTTATGTGTGTATGTGAGAATATGACTGTCTTAGCTCACACCCTATGCATAAGGAGAACAACTGAGCCTACTCTGTACCAGAGATTGAGAAAACCTGTGGGAATGACAGGGATATATTAGATCCTAGCATGTTTTTCAGGGTCCCCATACAAGTTATATTCAAGGGAGCTTCGACTCAGTATCCATACCTAACGAATAGAGTCAGGCTTAGTGGGGTAGGAGATTACTGTAGAACAGCCAGGTCAATATGCATGTTGTGGTTT
Organism: Callorhinus ursinus; assembly: GCF_003265705.2. Lineage (NCBI taxonomy): Eukaryota > Metazoa > Chordata > Mammalia > Carnivora > Otariidae > Callorhinus > Callorhinus ursinus. Next base: position 150,361 of record NW_027397097.1, read on the forward strand.
TCCAATATAACCACAAGGGGGAGCGCTCAACTTAAAAATGGGCTTAAATTCAAACCCTCTTCTATTTCCAACAGGTTAAGAAAGTAGATCTTTCAGCTTCATCTCCCCACATCTTCTTTATCTCCCACATAGTTCTGAAAGATGCCAACCTGTTCATTCCTCCTCTGAAGATGATCCCGTGTCTCATGCATACAGACAGCAGACAAATCCCCACCCTATAACCAACATTAAATCCTGAAATTGATGGAGATATGATATTTTTCTCTACTTTCTCAGATATTAAAGATAACCTCATAAGATGCAAATGTTTCTGTGTGCTTTAGTCCTAGTCATATTGACCAATCCGACCAGACACAGAACTACAAGAAATCCTTACTCAGGGTTTTCAGTTTCTCTAAACTCCGACTCAATTTGGGGGGGTCTCTATTGCAGAAAATGGCTGTAGCTTTAAGGGAAGCAGAATTTGTGGCTCCAAAATACGCCTCTTTGGCATAAGGATTATTTTAAGGCTGATTATTTTTAAGAAGCAGGGAAACTTAGGAGAAGCTCTGAAAACCAACCAAGTAGAGGTTGTCTTTTTGAAGGGACATTTACATTTGAAAGAACAATCTCCATTTGTAAGGGTGTCTCCATCTGCGTGCGTACCAGGAAGTGGAGAATGGCTAAATCTCTAGAAACTTATCAATGGAAAAGACAAAGACCTAAGTCTATAAGACAAACTCATCCTTGATCACTGTGCTTTTCCAATAGCCTCCCATAACTGGGCTCCCACCCCCCAACATCTTTTGTCTTTAGCTGGATCTGGGATTTAAAGTGGTATCTTGGGCCATTTTGGAGAGTTATGCAGTTTTCCCGGGTACCTGCCATGTATACAGGAGGTGTGCATGTTACTGAACTTGTTTTTCTCAGGTTAATCAGCCTTTTATTATGGGAAGAGGGCATTGGTCCCAGTTTTGAACCTTGAAGGGTAGAAAGAAAATTACTTCCCTCCCCCCCGCCCCCCCAAAGCTCAGCACACTTTTTTCTGATGCAAGGTCCTGGTGATCCTGGTGACCAGACTTCCCTAGATGAATTCTGTTTTATGGCATGTGATTGATAGGAATATTTCAGGCTGGAAAGACCTACACATGTTGGGATTATCAAAGGGATCCTCTAGCTTGGTCTGAGTCCTTGAGAAAGCTTCATGTTGGAATTTATTTTGTCTACTTCCCTCCTCTTTGGATGCCTGCATCCATGTGAGCATAGAAAGTCTGGAATGTTTCCATACAGAAAGGCTCCACATTTTCCCACAACAATCTTTTTAGCAAGCTCTTCTTTCCTTACATCCTGCCTCTCCCCAGTCATTCTAAAGAGGAACCAATTTCCATCCTCACTGAAAAGTTTAAAAAGTAAACTCCCCGCTGAGTACAGAGCCCTACACTGGGTTCCATCTCATGATGCTGATATCATGACCTGAGCTGAAATCGAGTGGGTCACTTAACTGACTGAGCCACCCAGGCGCCCCCTGAAAACCTTTAAAATGCTTTAAGGAGAATAACAAAAACACACATTTGTGTTAGGATATTAGGGGAATGGAAAATATTTGGGGAACTCTTAAAAAAATTCCAGTGGGAGATGAGCAAAGTCATGGGATACAAGCAGAGAGGAGACCAATGAGACATGTTAAGAGTGTGCAATCTATGTAACCTGAAGACTACCAAGGTGCGAGTCAAGTCTGATACATTAATACATTGACACCTCTTTTCCCCTAACATAGCAATCTGGAACCATTTTCCTGAGGCCAAGTGAATACCTCTTCAAATTATTTTATATCTGAGGTCGTGTCAGGTTCTATTTTACCCAACTCCTGAAACTTCCCAGTCCCTGTACAATAATCTATATTTTGAGCCCAGGTAGAACTGCTCCATTCTGAGATCTTTTGCTAACTTAGTCTTCCTCATCAGGCTTCTCACTGCACTTCTCTTTTTCCTCCTTATTAATAGCATATTATCAGCTGAGCCATGATTAAGGAGGTAACATCAGTTTAACAGGATCTCAGAATCCATGTGAAATTTCTTTTTCTTTTTTTTTTTTTAAGATGTTTTATTTATTTGAGAGAGAGAGAGAGAGATCACAAGTGGGGGCAGAGGCAGAGGGAGAGAAGCAGGCTCCCAGCTGAGCAGGGAGCCTGATCCCAGGACCTGAAATCATGACCTGAGCCGAAGGCAACTGCTTAACTGACTGAGCCACGCAGGTGCCCCCCTGTGTGAAATTTCCTAAAGAGACGGAATTTCTTATAAAACTTTGGTGAGAGGCAGGTCCTCTCTTTCCCTCCAAACAAATATTGAGCATCAGGGTCAGGCCAAAGAGAAGCAAGGTAGACACCTAAAGAGCAAAATTTAAGGAGACACCCATTCCCATTGTACAAGGGCAAGGTTGGCAATTGCAGGACCTGAGAGTGAGTGCCTCCCTAAAGTTGCCCCCTGTTAGTCCTTTTGAGTGCCTGTTATATTTAGGCACCGAGGATACACAATAATTAAGAAGTGGTCTTAGGGAACAACATGCTCCTGGGAGGGACAGAGATATAAGCAGTCACTTGCAACAGAATAGTACAAATGGACCCAAAGAAATAAGAAATTAAACCAGACTTGAGGGCTTACAAGAGACTTCCTAGAGGAATAACCAGATAAATCAATATATGATAAAATAGCACATTAGCCAGGGAAAGAGGAGAGGGGGGGGATATGGTTTTCCAAGCACACAGCTAGCCACTGGACTCTTTTCCAATGATGATGAACTCATCCTCTTGGAAAATGGCATGAAGAAATGGAAGTTCATAGTGATAAGGAAAAATCTGTGTCCTAAGATGGCCAACCGAGCCAGCAAGGGAGTCCCAGCCCCTGCCCCGGGGGCTCTTCCGGGTTCTTCTCTTTGCTCTGCTTCCCACGCAGGCCAATCCGGTTCCTCTCCCTGCCCCGCTTCCTGCACGCGCCAAGAGTGCCCAGTATGCAGACGTAGCGGTGTATAAATTAGCCCCTTTGTTTGTGCTCGGGGCTCAGACCTTTGGAGATCACTGTCCTCTGAGCCCGCCGGCGTTAAATAAACCTCCTATCCTGCAAGATTTCCGAGTGATGCTTGGTTCTTCTGTCGGGTGATCCAGTCCAGGTTCCGTAACAGTAGGACTTTGAAATTTAGTCAGATCACTTAATTGAATCCTAGCCACGTGACAAAAAGCAAGTGATTTAACCTCTTCAGCTCCACTCTCTTCAACATGTTAAAAAGGAAACCAAAGGCCCAAAGTGATATCACTGAGGTTAAGGTTCTAAATCAGTAAACCGGGACTAAATACCTAATCTAATTTCAATTTTGTCCCCCACCCCCACCCTCGAGAAATGTAGTCTTAACTGGTCAGTCAGTAACTTTCTGATGGGCACCAACATGTCTATCACATGGCCCTCTCCATTCCCCAAAGGAAGATAAGGTCAGCTGCGTGACAAGAGCCCCATTTGTTCCCCCTGAGGGAAAATGACCTTGCCCAGAATAATCCTTTCTTTACTTTTGCTTACAGCTTCTTTGCCCCACCACCTTCCTATAAAAACCCACCCTTTTATACACCTCCTAGGAGCTCCCCTCTACTTGCTGGAGGAGGTGCTGCCCGATTCTTGAATTACTTAATAAAGCCAATTAGATCTTCAAATTTACTTAGTTGAATTTTGTTTTTTAGCAAGTAAAATATGTACCATTCAGACAGCTATTGAAAGAATAACATGTCACAAGAAAGTGATAATTTATGAAAAAAATAAATAAATGGTTTTTTGTGTCCTGAAGTAACAAATTGCTCTACATATGCTTTCTTAGGGAGCCTGAGAAAGAGTCAAACTCTAGCTATTTCTGTGCTTCCTCATTTATAGCACGGAGGAAGCCTAAGGTGTAAATTTTCTTATCTGTGTCCTGCAGGGTTTATGCTAAGTAGTCAGTGGGATGGTTTAGACTCTAGCCTCTGCCTTGCCAGTAGGCAAATGAGGAAGGAGCCAGACCGTCCGGTGACAATGGACCAGGCTGATGCTCTGCTTCTTTGTAAGCACGCATTATCTCAATGCTGTTTAATGGGCTCTGCACTACCCCTCCTCCCAGTTTTGAGGCTCAACTTCTTGGCTGACTTCAAAGTAACAGAATACTGCTTCCTGGGGCCCTGGCTTTATCCAGGACTTCTGCTGCTCTGGTTTCTTCAGCTGGCCTGTGCCAGCAGCTGCGCTTTGACGCTGAGCCCAAGGAACTTTACTCATCCCTTGGTAACAACCATTGCCACTGACCTGTGACCCTGAGTATGAGCTTCAGGGAATGTGCCTGATGTGCTCCAAGAACAATACTATTTGTTAAAGTTAGAGAATTAAAGCGTCTTTTTAGCTAAACCAGGGAAGTTCAACAGATCACATACCCTTATACGCAGAAACATGCAGGCATTCAGAGAGCCCCACAAATATCCATTTATCCACAAATATTTATTAGGGACCTACTACTTGCCAGGCACTGTACAAGGCTGTAGGATAGAGCAGTGGATAAATGGTAAGGTCTCTACCCTCATGAACCTCAAAGTCTCCTGAGGAATTTTTGTTACATCATCCCTGTATAGATACACTGAATACAAAGCAAAGCTGTGGAAACAGGAGAATGGCCTTAGAACCACTCAGCAGATCAATAGCTCTTAGGTGAGCTTCCTAGCATTAGCTGGTCAGACCAAGCCTTCTCTATTTTCTGGTCAGTTCACATCTGTATATTTGTAATTCCAGGACATAAAGAATATCCTCTCCTTCCAACAATCAGACTAGGAGGAGTCAGAGGACCATTCACAACCTATTTGTTCTGTAGATACCAAAAGACAACAGGGAAAAGAAATGCCACAAGGTGGCCTCCAATAGAATCTTGGAATGGTGACCATCTGTTCTTTTCAGTTTTGATGAGCTATATTGAGTTGCACTCTAGCTTCAACCTAGAAGGGATTCATTTTTAGTGGTATCTGAAGATTATTCCTTGGTTCTCTTCGAGCCTAGAGGTGTTCTCCCAAAAAGTTTGGCTGAAATTTGCCATTCATCTTCCACGAAGCTAAAATTATTTGTCTTGTTCCCAATATATCTCTACTTTGGATAGGAAGAGATGAGGAATTTAGATATGGATGAGATTAGGAATTTCAGGAAATATTTGGAACATGTGAAAAAAAGGAGAATCCAAGTAGAGGAAAATAAATTAAAAATTCACTGGATGGGATCCAGAGTAGATTGGACAGCATAGAAGAAAGAGTCACTGAACTTAAAGATGCAGCAGTATAATCATCCAAACAGAAGCACTGAATGAAACAAAGATTTTTTTTTTTTAAAGACTCCCAGAAGTGGTGGATCATTATTAAGCTATTACATGTGCAATTAGTGTTTTAAAGTGAAGAAGAGAAAAAAGGATCAAAAAGTTTTGAGGAACTATTGGCTGAAATTTCTCAAAATTAGAACATAAAGGATACTCATGAATTCAGATGCTCAGCAAATGTTGAGCAAGGTCAATTAAAGAAAACATGCAACTAAATGAATACAGAAAAAGACACATTGCATACAAGGAAACTATGAGAAGAATTCTCTCTGACTTCTCTTCAGAAACAATGGAGGTCAAACAATAAAAAAAAAACATGGAACTTCATTTGTGATGTGGTAGAAGTAAAATCTGTCAATGTAGATTTCTAGTGAAAATTTCCTTCAAAAACTAATGTAAAATAAACATTTTCAGGTTAAAAAACAATTGAGATTATGACTATTTTATTCCTATTTATTTCTATTAAATTCATTAAAACACAATTGAATATTAAAGTGAAAATAATAGCAAAATATTGTGTAATTATTATATGAGCAGAAGTAAAATATATCTGAACTATGGTACAAAGAATAAGTTGGGCTATAAATGAAATGATAGTATGATAGAAAAAAAGGAAACATACCAATACACTGGGTCAAGACATTTCTGATTCCGAAACAGAGCAACATTTCTGAGAAAAGAGAATACTATCCTATACTATCCACCCATGAACTTGTTTTTGTTTGCTTGTTTAAAGTCTTAAGGAAATAATCGTAAGTGAATCCAGTAACAATATAAAAAGAATAAGACCTCAGCACCATTCATTTGGAGGTTAGGGGAAAACAATAACAAAATCTTAGCATTTTTTGATAGAATTTTATAGGTTGTTTTACATTTTTTTTTACAGAAATGCAAAAGAATGAACATAACTAAACACCTTGAAAATAAAAAAGCAGTCTTTTAGAGCTCATATACTACCTAATTCCAAAATTTACTATAAATCTTCAGTAAAAAGATAGTGCTGAATAATCAGAATGAGAGACAAACACATCAACCAAAGAGATGAGAGAGTCCAGAAACAGATCTTCACATAAATCAATTATTGACATTTAACATAGTCACCAACTATTTTTGTAAGAAAGAATATCTATTCAATAAATGGTGCTGGTATGACTGTATATGTATATAGAAATAAAATTAGTTTTGACCCTATCTTAGAACTTACACAAAAATTAATTTAAACACAACAAAGACCTATATGTACATAATAAAAATATAACAAAACTGTAAAGCATCTAGAAGAAAACAGAGTAAAAAGTCTTCGTGATCTTTTTGAAGAAAGAAAAATTAATTGATAAATTCAGCTTCATTAAAAGTAACAAAGTCTGCTCTTCAAAAGACTCTGTTAAGGAAAGAAAGTCAATCCAGAGATTGAAAAAATATATATATATAACATGTACATTTGAAAAAGCACTTGTATACAGATTGAATAAAGAACATTTACAACTCAATAATCATAAGACAATCCAATAAAAGCAGGCAGACTTTTTTTTAATTTTTTTATTGTTATGTTAATCACCATATATTACATAATTTGTTTTGGTGTAGTGTTCCATGATTCATTGTTTGTTCATAACACCCAGTGCTCCATGCAGAATGTGCCCTCTTTAATACCCATCACCAGGCTAACCCATCCCCCCACCCTCCTCCCCTCCAGAAACCTCAGTTTGTTTTTCAGAGTCCATCATCTCTCCTGGTTCGTCTCCCCCTCTGACTTACTCCCCTTCATTCTTCCTCTCAAAGCAGGCAAACTTTTAATCTAAATATTTTCACAGAAGATATGTGAAGGGCTAAGAACTATATGAAACGACGATCAAATAATTAGTTCTGAAGGAAATGCAAATTTAGGAGAGGGTAAAAAAAAGTAAAAAAAGTAAAAAGGAAATGCAAATTTAAATCACCATAAAATGACTTATAGACACTGGAATGACTATATAGTTAAAACAACAGACAGTACCCTGTGTTGTTATGGATGTGGAGTGCTTGGAACTCCAATATGTGGCTTGTGGGAGAGTAAAATTCTTCAACAGTTGTGGGAAATACTTGAGAATTAAAATGTTGAGGCACAGTGTGTTTCACTGAATGAATCAAGGTCGCATAGCTGGTAGAGGACACAGTCAGAATTTGAATCAAGAGGTCTAGAGTCAGAGCTCAATACTTTACCAAAATGCAAGTCAATGGCATGATAGTCAAAGTCTGTATTTTTCAGTCTTTAATATTATCTGTTGGGAGAGAATATATTTTGAAATAATACTATGGATTTGAAATATTATTAGAAAAATAGATCTCATCTTTCTCTGTTCCCTCCATCTAAATGTAACTGATAACATTTCTTTTGGCTTCCTTCTTATGCCTTAGTTATTTGCCCCCTACAAAGATGTATCATCTTGGTTTATGCATTACCAAGATATAACACTGTTTCTGGCATTAAAGGGTTAAGTAATACAGGTTTGCTGAAATTTCTGAGAACAAACATGAGGGTCCCCCAACTACTTTTAAGTTGCTAATGAGAACACATTCCTAATAATCTAATTTTCTTATCAAAGATCCTAACACCATGCTTGCAGATTAGGAAAAAAGAGTGAAAAAAAATAAATTAAATAACTGCATCTTGGAAAGTTTGGATAATAATAATAACAAAAATAATAGTAACAATAAGCATCATAACAGTATAGTTAGTATTAGTATAATTAGTATTTATAGCTAACAATTATTTAGGCTTTGATATGTCTCAGAAAGTGTCTTCAGCACTTTCCAAACATGATTTTTATCTTTGACATACTGAAAGTAAAGTTAAGGCAAAGAAAGTTTAATTTAGCAGCTGCCCAGCGTCACACAATTCGTGAGTATTCAAATTAGATTTTGAATCCAAATTAGCCTAATTCACAACCACTTAGGTAGGAAAATGCAATATTTGTTCTTTTCTAAAAGAAAAAGGATTACTGAACATAATGGAGAAAACGATATAAAAATTTTGAAAACAATTCTGTTTTATAAATAAAAATACTGATATTATCCTAGTATAAAATAAGAGCTGCCTCATCCTTAATTCAATCTTTTATCATTACACTTCCCTGACTCTCATTTATCTTTGCAATTAATGGTTAAACAAACAGACAGAATCACAGTGTGTAATAGAGAAGAGTGCTGGAAAGTTCCTGGTTCAATGTTTCATATGATAAATACTTCATAAGGAGAATTTCCTCTCTTTGGAAATTGTTTCTCTGTCCAAAGAATTCCAGAAATTCTCAGTCAAAAACATCTCCAGAGAGGTGCACTTTGGTGGCTCAGTCAGTTAAGTGTCTGACTCTTGATTTCGGGTCAGGTCATGATCTCAGGGTCATGAGTTCAAGCCCGGCTTTGGGCTCCATGCTGGGTGTGGAGCCTACTTAAAGCAAAAACAAACAAACAAAAAACATCTCTGGAGAAACTATTTACACAAAGCTTTTGCTTGGTTGTTTTGGTTTTAATGTTGGTCACATTGTGCTTGGAATCTGTATGTACTTCTGTGTCCTTAACTAGATGTGGTCCAGGGCAAACTATGCCACACAAATCTTTCTTGCTTCCATACCTTGGGATCCTGTAAGGCCCAAGGGCTAACCCTCTTCCCTGAGGACCTGCAGGAGCCTATACAAATGCTTCTGCTCAGCAGGGTGAGGAGTTCTACAGAAAAAGCAGAGCACTTGGCTAACAGGTGAAGTACATGGTCATGGATTACCAGAAAGAAAGGACAGAAAGTGAGGCTGAGCAGGAAGACTTATCTCTATGAACTGGACATAGAGTTATATGTCACTGCTGAGCTGGAGGAAGGAAGGGTGATGCTCTGGGATCTTGAGGGACAGAGCTAAAAGTACATTATGGTACTGTGCCAAGGCACAGATTGCTGAAGGGAACTTTCTCTGGGTAATGTTATTTCTGGAGAAAAGGCACCAAAAAAAGGGGTCTCTCACTGATGGAAAAACTGTTGGAACTCTGACGCCATTATGGAAGCAGGAGAGTGATGGGTAAATAGAAGAGATTCTGATTTCCATAGCCCAGGATTTCCTCCCTTCCCATTCTCTTCTGCTTCCTCAATCTACCAGTCTTCATAGTGGGTAAGATAACACCTATGTTCACCCTGAGTCACAAGGGGTATTCCAAGTAATGTTTTCCATTTTCTCGTAGAGGACAGAAATATCAAGGGCAAGTTTAGAGAAGGCAGAAGGAAGTTTTACCAGATAGCAATGTTAAAAACAAACAGATGAAATAGTTTATCCAAACAACTGTAAGAGAGGGAAAATATTTTCCCCTTTATCCTTCTAGGTTTTTGGCTGCGGCTTCCCTCTAGTTAAAGATTATTGGGAGAAAAATAAGCAAAATTTAAAAATGTATATACCTCCTGTATACACGGATCTTACCCTGGAAAAGTGAGTAACTCCTTGAAATGGCCCAAACTATCACCTTAAATGCCTTCTTTGGATAAAGACAAAGGAAGATGTTGGATGGCTGGATGGGTAGGAGGGAGGGCTTCTAATGGGAGGTTCCCAGGGAAAGCACAGTAAACATGGGAATGGTTGTTATGCAGGTTTACATCTTCTTTGTCTTCTGCCTTCTTCTTTATAAGAGTTTCCAAAGATTTCCTCATTCTCTTCTTCTAGGTCTCCCTTATAAATGTAAATGTCTCACCGGTCACTGTAAGGATCCCAAAGGTAATGTCTACTCAGATGTCAGAGATTGTTCTATGTCCGCTGTTTCTTAGAAATAATCAGCTCAAGATAATCCTTAAACCAAACAGGAGTGTTTTGGGGTGGCAGATTCTGCTCCCGTTCACATTCATCAGTATGAGCTTAAACAGTTTTACAGACAACTACTAGCTGATACAATGGATCCAATTGCTTTATGTACCAAGAGGATATTTTTCCTTAATCCAACCCTATGAAACTGTTCCCACAGAGATGATCCTACCTATCATTGCTGTCTTTCCCAGAAAGTGCTTCCTAGGCCAGTCTTTTATTTTTTATTTTATTTATTTATTTATTTTATTTTGTAAAAAAGATTTACTTATTCATTTTGGTGGGGAGGGGCAGAAGGAGAGGGAGGGAGAGAAAGAATCTAGAGCAGACTCCCTGCTGAACGCAGAGCCCAACATGGGGTCTTGCTCTCAGGACCTCGAGATCATGACCTGAGCCAAAATCAAGAGTTGGATGCTTAACCAACTGAACTACCCAGGCACCCCTAGGTTAGTCTTTTAATATGAGTTCTTTTAACAGATATCTGAGCACCAGAGTTTTACCCATTTAGCTCATGTACAGTCCTTTCCAACAGAGTCCCTGCACCCATCTGATTCTAAAAGTTCCTTCTTAGGGCAACTAGATTCTGAAGACAGTCTTTATTTTTTCCCACTCCTTTATCTCAGTTTACTTCTGTATGGTTTGCTTGGCTCAAAAGAGTCAACTGGCATTTTGGAATTGCTTTGTACATTACTGGTCTTAGCTTTGTCTTTTTCTCCTAACTTTATGTCATCCAAAGATGTCCTACAGTAATCTTTTCTCCACAGCTCTTCTTTCCAACAGCCATAAAGTACCCCTACACCTTCCTGCTGCAAAGGCATAACTGTTTTCTACACAGATAAAGAAGACTTTGGGATAAAACTAACGAGAACTTCATGCTCTCAACTCACCAGTTGACAAGAGAGGACAAGCTAGGAGCTAAAACAAGCAAAAGTGATAAAACATTTTAAAACTCATTTCGCAGCTAGCTCCCTTTCCCCAGGTCTTCTTTGATGATCTATCAGAGTAACTTCAAGTAGTCATAGAACATTTACTCAAATCCTTATGTTGTCCACTTTTCACAGATTTGGCAAAGAACTCTGGTCTTGAGGCTGCCTCTTCCAGTCATGTTTTTGGTTACTAACTCCATTCAAGTCCCCTTCTTATTCGTCCTCATGGGCATACTTGGCTTTGAGGTTTTCCATACCTGGATTTCCATCCCCTTCTGTTGTCTCTACACTGTCTCCATCATGGGCAATATCACCATTCTTGCTGTCATCAGGACAGAGCCCTCCCTACACGAGCCCATGTACTTGCTCCTCTCTATGTTGGCTCTAACAGACCTGGGGCTTACCCTCACCACTTTGCCTACAGTCATGGGGGTCCTCTGGTGCCTCAGAGATCAGCTTTGAGGCTTGTTTTTCCCAGTTCTTCTTCCTCCATGGATTCTCCTTTATGGAATCTTCTGTGTTATTGGCCATGTCCTTTGATCACTATGTGGCCATCTGCCACCCCCTCCATTATGTCTCTATCCTCACCAACCAAGTAATCAGCAGAATAGGGGTAGCCATCATTTGCCTCTGTGTGCTGGCTGTTCTTCCCACATTGTTCCTGCTAAAAAGGCTTCCCTTCTGTGGCTCCCACCATCTCTCCCACTCCTACTGCCTCCATCAAGACGTGATTCATCTGGTGTGTGCTGACACCACTGTCAATAATTGGTATGGATCTGTTCTAGCTCTGGTCATTATTACGTTGGACCCCCTGTTCATTGTGTTTTCCTAAGTACTCATCCTGAGAAGTGTCTTGAGAATCAGCTCCTGGCTTGAAAGACTCCGGGCACTCAATAACTGTCTATCCCACATTCTAGCTGTTTTGGTCCTCTATGTGTCCATGGTGGGATTGTCCATGACTCACTGCTTTGCCAAGCATGCCCCTCCAATTGTACATGTCATATTGGCCAATATTTATCTACTAGCACCTCCTGTGATGAACCCCATTATCTACAGTGTTAAAACAAAACAGACCCACTGAGGCATTTTTCACCTCTTTTCTCACAGACAATTGCAGTAGAGTGTGGAGAAGAGGATTGTGGGTACTATTCCTTAAAGAGAACTTGGGGAACTTGGAAAGTTATGGTTTGGGTGTCCAGTCGTGTATGAATCATAAAACAAGAATGGGCATGCAATACATTTATTGTGCTCCCTGAATTGGTAATTTAAACTAAACTGAACCATCTAGCCATCATGTAACTGCTCCATTTACATGAGATTTTTGTATACCGAGTTCCTCAAAGCTGTAATTCTCAACTGTATTATATGGATGGAGGTTTCTGTGACTTGTCCTGCAAAACAGACCACCCCAACCTGCATGTACGCAGGCAGGCTAAAAATGTTGTGAGATTCGTGCTGCATAAGTGACCTTGGGAGTCTGGTTATTTGACATTATCTGGCTTCCAGGTCATAATTGGTCCTTCTGGTCTGGATACCAAGAGCTGTAAATCTTGCCTTATATCTTCTCCAGCCCCAGGCTAGTCTGGCCCCCCAGGATGGAATCTGGAAGGTAAGGCAAGCACATATGCCCTGGGGTCCTTGAACACATAAAGACATGATAACATAGAAATGCAGTTTCCTCCAAACTGCACGTAGGCAAATGAATGTTTAACTTCAGACTCTGTCTTCTGCCCTATAATTATGGCCCTTATGGGGATGGTCAGTTGGAAGTCTCCCTTGAGAGGAGGATGTCCCACCCAGGCCTGTCTATCAGGACTCCAGCCTGGCTGTCTCCACCCATGGGGCTTCCCCAGCTAATGAGGTTGGAGGTTTTAAGTACCCCATCTGATGTAACTGTCTTATTCTCCTTTACTGCTTACTATTGTCCTCATCTATGCTCAGATTTCCCTTTTCCTCTTTCTGTTTCTATTAGATATTTACAATATTAATAAAGTGTTTTTTTCCTCCTTGGAAACTGAGAGTATGGTAGCTGTGAATCTTTTGTTTAGGACATCAACTTTTTCTTTTTGCTTGCATTTAATCATGAAATTTTTAAACTACTAATTCTATTTAACCAATACTATTTTTATCTATCAGTTAACATGAGTTCATGGCTTCCCTGATTATAACTGTACAATCCTCTGTCAGACATGTTTTTCACTGCTTCTGGCTTTATCATATTCTGCCTTTGCTGGGTAAAAAGACTCTTTATAGGGGGGAGGAGCAAGATGGCAGAGGAGTAGGGGACCTAAATTTTGTCTGGTCCCAGGAATTCAGCTAGATAGGGATCAAACCATTCTGAACACCTACGAACTCAACAGGAGATCAAAGAATAGCAGCAACTCTCTGAACAGAAAAGCGATCACTTTCTGGAAGGTAGGACATGCGGAGAAGTGAATCCGAGGCAATCCTTGGGAAGATAGACAATGGGGGAGGGGGCCTCCGTCAGCCGCTACTGGCAAGTGATAGAGCAGCAGAGCACAAAATCAGAACTTTTAGAAGTCAGCTCCACTGAGGGACGTCACTCCAGTGGCTAAGCCAGGGGTGGAACCCTCACTGGGACAGTGTGGTCTCAGGACCCTCAGGGTCACAGAAAGACCAGGGGAGCCTGAGTGCAGCAGAGCTCCCAGGTATTGGAGTGGGGAAGCCAGCTACAGAGACGGAGCCAAGGAGTGGGCTCTCAGCTCGGGATTGCCATAAACTGTGACCTACAGCACAGTCAGGCCACTGCTCTTCCAGCAGGGACCCAACAAGCGGCAGATCTGGGGAGACTCCCCTTCCTCCCCCGGGAGAAGCAGCACGGGAGCACACTGCAGGAATCTGAGGGGCTTGGAGACTCTACACGGGGTTGTGTGCCAGAGACAGAAACACTTGGTCACAGGCCAGGTGAGCACAGAGTGTGGCTGGAGACCAGGGAGATGGGACTGATTGACTGCTTTTCTCTGGGGGCTCACTGGTGAGTGGTGTCCCGGGGTCTCAGCTCCTCCAGGGTGGAGATTACAAGGCCGCCATTTTCTTTCCTGTCATCCAAAGCTGTATGGAGAGCTTGCAGGGAACAAAAGCTTCCAAAAGCAAACCCGAGCAGTTGACTTAGCCCGGCCCCCAGCAAGGGCGGGGCAATTCCACCTCCAGCAAAGATATTTGAGAAGCACTGCAACAGGCTGCTCCCCCAGAAGATCAACAAGAACAGCCAGCCAAGACCAAGTTTACGGATCAATGAGAATGGCAGAACTCCAGCACTAGGGGAATACAGCACATAGAATTCATGGCTTTTTTCCCCCTGATTCTTTAGTCTTTCAAAGGTAATTTTTAAAATTTTTTTTAAATTTTTTATTTACCCTTTTTCAACCAAAATCTTATCAATCCGTTTTTAAAAAATCTTTTTTATTTTTCATTTTCAGAGTCATATTTTAACCCTTCATATGAGTTAACCTTATTTTTGGTATATATACATATATATAAGTTGTCCTCTCTTTAAAATTTTGGGATGCAGTTTCTTCTAACAGACCAAAATATTCCCTAAATATCTAGTGTATGGCTTTATTCTAGTCTCCTGCCTGATCACATTCTCTCCTTTTTTTTTAATCCTCTTCTTTCTTTTTTCAACCAACTTTGTATTTTATCAATTCCTTTTAAAAATCTTTTATAATTTTCATATGTACAGTCATATGCCATCTCTTTATCATACTTAGCCTTATCTTTGTACATATATGAGTTATTCTTTCTTTAAAATTTTGGGAAGCACTTTCTTCTAACAGACCAAAATATGCCCCAAATCTAGTGTATGGCACTGATCTATGCACCAACCTGATCATATTTGATCGTATTCCTTTTTTCTTTTTTCTTTCTCTCCCTTTCTTTTCCCCTGCTTTCAGGTCTCTTCTGATTTGTTTAGTGTATATTTTTCTGGGGTCGTTGTTACCCTGTTAGCATTTTGTTCTCATTCATCTATTCTCCTCTGGACAAAATGACAAGGCGGAAAAAATCACCTCAAAAAATAGAACAAGAGGCAATACTGACTGGCAGGGACCAAGTCAATACGGACATTAGTAAGATGTTGGAACTAGAGTCCAGAATGACGATTTTAAAGATACTAGCTGGGCTTGAAAAAAGCATGGAAGATATTAGAGAAATCCTCTCTAGAGAAATAAAAGAACTAAAATCTAACCAAGTTGAAATAAAAAAGCTATTAATGAGGTGCAATCAAAAATGGAGGCTCTAACTGCTAGGATAAAGGAGGAACAAGAGAGAATTAGTGACATAGAAGACCAAATGATGGAAAATAATGAAGCTGAGAAAAGGAGAGATAAACAACTTCTGCATCACGAGGGCAGAATTTGAGAGATAAGTGATACCAGAAGATGAAACAATATTAGAATAATTGAGATCCCAGAAGAAGAAAGAGAGAGGGGGGCAGAAGGTATAGTGGAGCAAATTATATCAGATAATTTCCCTAATTTGTGGAAGGAAACAGGCATCAAAATCCAGGAGGCACAGAGAACCCCCCTCAAAATCAATAAAAATAGGTAAACACCCCGACATCTACTAGTAAAACTTACGAGTCTCAGAGAAAAAGAGAAAATCTTGGAAGCAGCTCAGGAGAAGAGATCTGTAACCTACAATGGTAGAAACATCAGATTGGCAACAGACCTATCCACAGAGACCTGGCAGGCCAGAAAGGACTGGCATGGTGTATTCAGAGCACTAAATGAGAAAAATATGCAGCCAGGAATACTCCAGCTAGGTTGTCATTGAAAATAGAAGGAGAGATAAAAAGCTTCCAGGACAAACAAAAACTAAAGGAATTTGCAAACACAAAACCAGCCGTACAAGAAATATTGAAAAGGGTCCTCTAAGCAAAAAAGAGCCTAAAAGTAACATAGACCAGAAAGGAACAGAGACAATATACAGTAACAGTACCTTACATGCAATATAATGGCACTAAATTCATATCTTTCAATAGGTACCCTGAATGTAAATGGGCTCAATGGCCCAATTAAAAGACATAGGGTATCAGATTGGATAAAAAAAACAAGACCCATTGATATGTTGTCTGCAAGAGACTCGTTTTAGCCCCAAAGACACCCCCAGTTTGCAAGTGAGGGGGTGGACAACTTACCATGCTAATGAACACCAAAAGAAAGCTGGGGTGGCAAACCTTATATCAGACAAATTATATTTTAAACCAAAGACTATAATAGGAGATGAGGAAGGACCCTATATCGTACTTAAAGGGTCTATCCAACAAGAAGGTCTAACAATTGTAAATATCTATGCTCCTAACAGGGGAGCAGCCAATTATATAAGGTAATTAATAACAAAAGCAAAGAAACACATCAACAACAATACAATAATAGTGGGGGACTTTAATACCCCCCTCACTGAAATGGACAGATCATCTAAGCAAAAGATCAACAAGGAAATAAAGACTTTAAACGACACACTGGACCAAATGGACTTCACAGATATATTCAGAACATTCCATCTCAAAGCAACAGAATACACATTCTTCTCTAGTGTCCATGGAACATTCTCCAGGTTAAATCACATCCTAGGTCACAAATCAGGTCTCAACCAGTACCAAAAGATTGGGATCATTCTTCGCATATTTTCAGACCACAGTGCTTTGAAACTAGAACTCAATCACAAGAGGAAAGTGGGAAGGAACTCAAATACAAGGGGGCTAAAAGCATCCTACTAAAGAATGAATGGGTCAATCAGGAAATTAAAGAAGAATTAAAAAAAATTCATGGAAACAAATGAAAATAACACAATTGTTCAAAATCTTTGGGATGCAGCAAAGACAGTCCTAAGAAGAAATTATATAGCAATATAAACCTTTCTCAAGAAACAAGAAAGGTCTCAAATACACAACCTAACCCTACACCTAAAGGAGCTGGAGAAAGAACAGCAAATAAAGCCTAAACCCAGCAGGAGAAGAGAAATAATAAAGATCAGAGCAGAAATCAATGAACTAGAAACCAAAAGAACAGTAGAACAGATCAATGAAACTAGGAGCTGGTTCTTTGAAAGAATTAACAAGATTGATCAACCCCTGGCCAGACTTATCAAAAAGAAAAGAGTAAGGACCCAAATCAACAAAATGTTGAATGAAAGAGGAGAGATCACAACCAACACCAAAGAAATACAAACAATTATAAGAGCATATTATGAGCAACTCTATGCCAGCAAATTAGATAACCTGGAAGAAACGGGTGCATTCCTAGAGATGTATCAACTACCAGAATTGAACCAGGAAGAAATAGAAAACCTGAACAGACCTATAACCACTAAGGAAATTGAAGCAGTCATCAAAAATCTCCCAAGAAACAAAAGCCCAGGGCCAGATGGCTTCCCAGGGGAATTCTATCAGACATTTCAAGAAGAATTAATACCTATTCTCCTGAAACTGTTCCAAAAAATCGAAATGGAAGGAAAACTTCCAAACTCATTTTATGAGGCCACCATTACCTTGATCCCCAAACCAGAAAAAGACCCCAACAAAAAGGAGAATTACAGACCAATATCCTTGATGAACATGGATGCAAAAATTCTCACCAAAATACTAACCAATAGGATCCAACAGTACATTAAAAGGGTTATTCACCATGACCACGTGGGATTTATCCCAGGGCTGCAAGGTTGGTTCAACATCCGCAAATCAATCAGTGTGATACAATACATTAACAAAAGAAAGAACAAGAATCATATGATCCTCTCAATAGATGCAGAAAAAGCCTTTGACAAAGTACAGCATCCTTTCTTTCTTTTTTTTTTTTTTAATTTTTTATTGTTATGTTAATCACCATATACAGCATCCTTTCTTGATCAAAACTCTTCAGAGTATAGGGATAGAGGGTACATACCTCAATACCATAAAAGCCATCTATGACAAACCTACAGCAAATATCATTCTCAATGGGGAAAAACTGAGAGATTTCCCCCTAAGGTCAGGAACGCGACAGGAATGTCCACTATCACCACTGCTATTCAACATAGCGTTAGAAGTCCTAGCCACAGCAATCAGACAACAAAAAGAAATCAAAGGCATCCAAATCGGCAAAGAGGAAGTCAAATTCTCACTATTTGCAGATGATATAATACTGTATGTGGAAAATCCAAAGGACTCCACCCCAAAACTGCTAGAACTCATACAGGAATTCAGTCAAGTGGCAGGATATAAAATCAATACACAGAAATCAGTGGCATTCCTATACACCAACAACAAGACAGAAGAGAGACAAATCAAGGAGTCGATCCCATTTACAGTTGCACCCAAAACCATAAGATACCTAGGAATAAATTTAACCAAAGAGGCAAAGGATCTGGATTCAGAAAACTATAAAATACTCATGAAAGAAACTGAAGAAGACACAAAGAAATGGAAAAACGTTCCATGCTCATGGATTGGAAGAACAACCATTGTGAAGATGTCAATGCTACCTAGAGCAATTACACATTCAAAGCAATCCCCATCAAAATACCAACCACTTTTTTCAAAGAAATGGAACAAATAATCCTAAAATTTGTATGGAACTAGAAGAGACCCTGAATAGCCAGAGGAATGTTGAAAAAGAAAAGCAAAGCTGGCGGCATCACAATTCCGGACTTCCAGCTCTATTACAAAGCTGTCATCATCAAGACAGTATGGTATTGGCACAAAAACAGACACATAGATCAATGGAACAGAACAGAGAGCCCAGAAATGGACCCTCAAGTCTATGGTCAACTAATCTTTGACAAAGCGGGGAAGAACGTCCAATGGAAAAAAGACAGTCTCTTCAACAAATGGTGTTGGGAAACTTGGACAGCCACATGCAGAAGAATGAAACTGGACCATTTCCTTACACCACACGCAAAAATAGACTCCAAATGGTTGAAAGACCTAAACGTGAGACAGGAGTCCATCAAAGTCCTAAAGGAGAACACAGGCAGCAACCTCTTCGACCTCAGCCGCAGCAACTTCTTCTTAGAAACATCGCCAAAGGCAAGGGAGGCAAGGGCAAAAATGAACTATTGGGATTTCATCAAGATAAAAAGCTTTTGCACAGCAAAGAAAACAGTCCACAAAACTGAAAGACAACCGACAGAATGGGAGAAAATATTTGCAAATGACATATCAGATAAAGGGCTAGTATCCAAAATCTATAAAGAACTTCTCAAACTCAACACCCAAAGAACAAATGATCCAATCAAGAAATGGGCAGAAGACATCAAAACCTCAATGAGATACCACCTCACACCAGTCAGAATGGCTAAAATTAACAAGTCAGGAAAGGACAGATGTTGGCGGGGATGCGGAGAAAGGGGAACCCTCCTACACTGTTGGTGGGAATGCAAGCTGGTGCAACCACTCTGGAAAACAGTATGGAGGTTCCTCAAAAAGTTGAAAATAGAGCTACCATCCGATCCAGCAATTGCACTACTGGGTGTTTACCCCAAAGATACAAATGTAAGGATCCGAAGGGGTATGTGTACCCTAGTGTTTATAGCAGCAATGTCCACAATAGCCAAACTATGGAAAGAGCCAAGATGTCCATTGACAGATGAATGGATAAAGAAGATGTGGTGTATATACACACACACACACACACACACACACACACACACACACACACACACTAGAATATTATGCAGCCATCAAAAGGAATGAAACCTTGCCTTTTGCAACGACATGAATGGAACTGGAAGGTATTATGCTGGGTGAAATAATCAGAGAAAGACATGTATCATATGACCTCACTGATATGAGGAATTCTTAATCTCAGGAAACAAACTGAGGGTTGCTGGAGTGGTTGAGGGTGGGAGGCATGGGGTGGCTTGGGTGATAGACATTGGGGAGGATGTGTGCTACGGTGAGTGCTGTGAATTGTGTAAGACTGTTGAATCACAGACCTGTACCTCTGAAACAAATAATAACTTATATGTTAAAAAAAAGAAGATAGTAGGAAGGGTAAAATGAAGTGAAGGGGAATGGGGGGGAGACAAACTATGAGAGACTATGGACTCTGAGAACCAAACTGAGGGTTCTAGAGGGGAGGGGTTTGGGGGGATGGGTTAGCCTGGTGATGGGTATTAAAGAGGGCATGTATTTCATGGAGCACTGGGTGTTATATGCAAACAATGAATCATGGAACACTACATCAAAAACCAATGATGTAATGTATGGTGATTAACATAACATAATAAAATAAAAATAAATAAAAAAGACAAGAGATAAAAAATGTTAATCAGGATGTGGAGAAAAGGGAACCCTTATGTGTTGTTGGTAGAAATGTAAATTGGTACAGTCACTATGGAAAACACAATGGAGTTTACTCAAAGAAATTAAAAACACAACTACCATTATCCAACAATTAGCTTCTGGGTACATAGCTGAAGGAAGTGAAATCACTATCTCAAAACGATAGCTATATCTCCAAGTTCACTGTAACATTATACACAGTAACCAAGATATGGAAACAACTTACATATCCATCAACAATAGATAAAGAAAAAAATATATATATCAGGTTTTCTTTATCTCTATCTGTATATACATAGACATACAATGGGATATTATTTAGTCATGAGAAAAGAAGGAAATCCGGTCTTTTTGACAACATGGATGAATTTTGAGGTCACTCTGCTATGTGAAATTATGTTAAGTTCAAATAGAGAAAGAAAATATTGAATGATCTCATTTATATGTGGAATCTAAAAAAACAAACAAACAAACTCAGAAATAGGGTAGAATAGTGGTTGACAAGGGCTGGGCATTAAAGGAAATGGGCAGATGTTGATCAGAGTGTACAGAGTATAGGATTCTATTTAACAATACTGTATTATGTACTTGAAAGTTGCTGAGAGAGTAAATCTTAAATGTTCCCATCACATACATACACACACACACACACACACACACACACACACTCACACACACACACAAGTGGTAATTATGTGAGGTGATGGAGGTGTTTATTAACCTTATTGTGTTAATCATTTTACAATATATATGTGTATCAAGTCCTCACCTTGTATACCTGAAAACTTACATCATGTTATTATGTCAATTATATCTCCATAAAGCTGGGGGAATTTAAAAAAAAAATAAAAGAGAAAAGAAAATTTTAAAAATCAGGCATATCTATGTCAGTCTATTCTATTTCTGGGTTTCCTATTATGTTCCATTTTTCTATATGTCTGTCCTTCCATCAATATCACACAGCCATGATTACTATAGCTATAAAGTAACCCTGAACATTGAATAGAGTTATTCTTCCAATTTTGTTATTTTTCAAAATTGTTTTAACTATTTAGATCTTTTGTCTGCCTTATACATTTTATAATAAGCCTACCTATGTCTGTAAAAAAACTGCTGGGATTGACAGGAATTGTATTAAAACTATGGATCAATTTGGGGAAAATTGACCTGTTTACTATATTGAATCTTCTGATCCATGAACACAGTATGTCTCTCCATTTATGTAGGTCTTCTTTGATATTGTTCACCAGAATTTTGTAACTTTTATCATCTAGTCCTGTATAAATTTTAATAAGTTTATACTTAAATAAACATTCAATACTGAAGAGGTTATGTAACTTGTCCTTGTTTACATTGTTAGTGTACTGTTTCTCTAGAGCTGCCATAACAGGTACCACCAACTGCATAGCTTAAACAATAGAGTTTTATTGTCTTATAGTTCTGGAAGCTAGATGTTCTGGAGCAAGGCATTGGCACTGTTGGTTTCTTCTGAAGCCTCTTTCTTGCCTTGTAGATGGCCATCTTCTCCCTGTGTCTTCACATGGCTTTTCCTTTGTGCACACTGCTCTGTGTATGCCCAAATTTCCTCTTCCTCTAAGGACACTAGTCAGATTGCATTAGGACCCACTCTGATAGCCTCATTTTAACTTAATCACCTCTCTAATAGGCCATATCTCCAACTGCAGTCACATTCTGAGTTACTAAGAGTTAGGAAGGACTTCAACATATGAATATTCTGAGGTTGACACCATTCAGCCTGTAACAGTTTGTAACAGTTGATGATTCTAAGAGTAGTCATTTGCATCTCTGATTTGCATTAAACATTAATTCTGACATAGCATAGCAGAAACCCAAACAGATCTTCAGGGACAGGAAATTTGTTCACTGGTACTCTATCTTTATTTTCCTCTAAAACCAGTAACAGGCAACAGGCCATGGTCAAAGGAGAAACAGCAGATATTATCATCCGTGGGACTAAAGTGATGAGATGTGCTTGGCTGAAGCACTGTAAGTATGTTCATGTCATTTCCAGGAAAATGGAAAAATTCTGGTGAGGTGAAGTCAATAAAGGAATGATGAGGACTGCGGATAATGGGTTCATGTTGACTACTACGGAAAGCTGACTGACTCTTACCTTGTTGACTCCAGTCCATCTAACTTTCAACTCTCAAGCTAGCTTTGAGATAAACCAAGCAGAAAATATAATGAGAATTCAAAAGACTTAGGGGCACCTGAGTGGCTCAGTCAGTTAAGCGTCTGACTCTTGATTTTGACTCAGGTCATGATCCCAGGGTCATGGGATTTAGCCCTGTGTCGGGCTCCGTGGTCAGCATAGTCTGCTTAAAATTCTCTTTTTATCCCTGTCCCTCTGCCCCGCCCCTGCTGTCACACTTGCTCTCTCTCTTTCAAATAAATAAATAAATCTTTAAAAAAAAGAGAGAATTCAAAAGCTTTAGGCTAAGAAGATGAATGAAGTTTCCTCCTGAGAGCAACTGGGAAAGATTTGACTTTTGAAGTAGATGTGGAAGATAAATGGTCTCCCATAGGTAATAACAAGTTCTACTGGGGCCATAAAGACAAGCGTTCTGATTTCTCACACACAAAGCTGACACCTGAGGCTGTATTATTTCCTTACCTTATTTAGAGAAGATGTTTTAAGACCTTAGGGAGATTAGTTAAATGTTCCCTCTCCTTCACAGGAGGGTTTAAGATAGAGAAAATGTTTCTTAAGATCTGCAATTGTCGGGAAAAGGGAAAACTCTGGGGAGGTGCTTTCTTCATTAATAACCTCACTGACTGCGTCTCTTAGCTGACTTTGAGAAGGAGCCATATGATCTGAGTCCTCAGGCAGGTCCCAAGACCCTGTTCCTTATCCCTAACATCCAAGCAATGGTACATGTGAGTATGGGGAAACACCTAGTATATACAGGAAAAGGGTACTAGGACACTCCTCTAAGCTTATCTAGAGAGAAGACAGGGGGAAGAAGGGAAGGGTCTTTATAGCTCATGGTTCCGGATGAGTGCACAGATCTCAGTCTGAAGTTGGTAGCACTTGGAAAGAGATTCAGGCATGAGTACCTCAGACCTGCCATGGTCATGGTATGAATATGGTTGACCCTCTCACATGTCTCCTAATCCTTTCTAGGGGATGAACACAGAAGTATCTCTTATTCCACAAGATATTTAAATGAAGCAAAGCAGGATTATAGCTTTAAATGGTAGAAGATTACCTGAATTTCAACAAACTCAACTATAGATTCTTCTTCTTAGTTCTATCCCAAATCTTCATAACCTCTTTCCTTCCCTAAGGTCTTTCCTCAGCTTTTGAATCTTTTCTCAATGCCTTTCTTCTCAGAAACTACAAGAAGCTCTTAGCTGAAGACATGAATTTCTCATAGCATGTAGTACAAGGTAGATCTGAATGGAATTCTTGGAAATAAAGAAGAGGAAACTGAGTTGAAGGTTATTGGCAAACTAGAATGGATCACCTCCACTTTGAGTAGCTTTCTCTATTGTGATTTATTACTGTGTTACATATTCTTTTATAAGGTGAATTTTTCACAAAACTGCATTAAGACATTGGGTTACAGATCATTGCTTAAGAGTCAGAGAAGTAGGGGGCATGAAGCTGTATTTAGAACACACAAGAAAAGAACAGCTATGTGGGATTAATAAACAATACTCCTCATATTTTCAATAAGCACTAAATTTATGTATCTTAATCCTGAAGACAGAATATGAAAAATGAGAAATGATTCTGCTAATTTTCTGTCACTTAGTGTCAGGCCAAAAGGGCTGAATCACTGCCTCATGCCCAGTTCTCTGGCACCTTTTCCCTGCTAGAAACTTGGAGTTTAATCTCATCTGCACAGGTGTATGGTTTTCTTTAAGAGCATCTTAAGGTGGTGGCTTCCACTGACAAAATCACTTCAAAGAAGCATTCTTGAATGAGAATATCTTTTTTTAACTTAGGGAAAAAAACAGTTTGAATAAACTGTTCTGGTATGTAACAAGAAAAAAAAAGGACATCCATTTGCTCCAATTCATCTGTATTTACCGATAATGCTTGACTTCCTCATGACTAAATATATATCTTTCAAACTTCCCTTTTTGAGTAAATGACTTCACCATCCTCCCATTTGCTCAAGCCAGAAATCACACACACAAAGAAATAAGACAGTCTCATTTTGTTTTTCCCTCATTCCCATTTCCAATATATCAGCAAATCTTGGTACTACCTAAAAATATGTATCTTTATCTGTTTACATTTTCTTTATTTTCACTGTCCTTCCAGTCAAAATCACCATCCTCAGCTGGATTATTTTGATGGCTAACTACTATCCTTTCTTTGATCTTGCTTGATTATCCATTCCTCACAAAGCAGTCCAAGTGATAATTTAAAAATGCAAGTTTCAGTATGTCACTAGGCCCTCCTCCACTGGGATTTTTAAAATTCTCTAATGTGTTTTCATCACATTTGTAGTAAAACAAAATTCTAGTGTTATCTACTAAGCCCTGTGAGACCTGACCACTGCCTGGGTCCTTGATGGTACCTACTGTCTCTCTCTTGTTTGCTCAACAAGCTCCAGACATGGTAATTTCTCCCTCTAAATGGAACAATCTTCCTCCAGATCTTCATGTGGCCAGCTTTCATTGTTACTCAGGTCTCAGCTCAAATGTCACTTCCTCAGAGATGGAGTCCCAGATCATCCAAATTACTAAACTGTGTGCAATACCATCTCCATCAATCTCTATTAAATAGTGTTGTTTTATTTTCAAATTGCACTTCTATTTATCTAAATGTTTATTTATTTTCTAATTTAATTTATGGTTTATAAGATCAGTGACTTTGTTTTATTAGCATTTAATTCCTTAATTAGGAATTTAAGCATTTAAGAACTTAAAATATCATGCTTATCACACAGTGGATGCTGAAAAAATATTGGGTGAATTAATTTATATATGTATAATTGTATAAATGCATGTGTGTACATATGTACACACAGATCCATGTACGTGTATGCATGTATACATGTAATTACATATAATTGATGTATATATGTAATGGGTTTATGTATTTACATAACATGTTAGGTACTTCACTAGGTGTTGAGCAAGGCAAATAAAACATGGTTTCTATATTCAACTAGTCCATAATCTAGTGATGGAAGAGGTGTTGAGACCTTCTTAAAGGACATACCACTTCCCTCCACTAATAGGCAACACTGTAAGCAGCAATAAGGCTCTCATTTATTACTGCCTAAGACAGGTTCAGAAGTGCATGGGTGGATATAAAATGAAGGAGATCAAGAAGATGGATGTTTAAATACAAATGGAAAACTTGAAAAGAGAGAAATCAGGTTCTAAGGAGTTATGATACTGGTTCTACAGAAAAGTAATAGGAAAGAGAAAGAAATTATATGGAAATAAGATAAATTTTTTCAAGCTGAAGGATAAAGTCAGTCATGAGCCATATCCTTGGCTGGCCTAAGCATTTATTCCAGCTCCAGGGTCTATAATTATCTAACTTCCAGTTAGTCTAGGCTATTATAATGAATAGTGAATAGCTCTATAGTGACTGGGAGGAGGCTAATAAGCACATAATGTTTGTCTTCCCAAAACTAATCCATGAAGTAGGAAGGCAAAGTACCTCTTTCTTCTATCTGTCTGCTCCTTAGCAATGGTGGTAGTGGTACAGTTTTTCTTTCCATATCTTTTTTCTCTTAGACTCTTGGGACTTTGTTGAGATTCAGAGAAGTCCTACATATGCAGGATAATATGGTTTAGGACTCATTGTGAAGGCAATTATAGTTAGGTCAGGGTTGTGTTCCTTGAAGTCCTTCAAGTATGGATTCTTCTGCATAGTTGATGGAAATGGTTTCTAAGTGTAGCGTGTATCAGAAATTTCCTGGGAGCTTGTTAGAATGCAGATGACCATATGAAGAACCAAGGATTTAATTAAGTGGGTCGGGGATGGTCCCTGGAATATGAAGTTAAGAACACAGAAGATACAAGTTGTCCTAAGGATATGTTTTGAGAAACAATGGCTTATACTGATGTCATTATTACCTTTAGTTGGAGTGATATCTTGAAAGTGGAGCTGCATTTCTGTGGTAATAACTAAGAAAAAAGGACATCTCTTCTGGATAGACCGAACATATGGCAGTTCCAATTCCTTCCTGTTGACTGGTTTTCTGGGCTTGGAGGCAGTTCACCACTGGATTTCCACACCCTTCTTTTGTTTTTAATTTAATTTTATTATGTTATGTTAGTCACCATACAATACATCATTAGTTTTTGATGTAGTGATCCACGATTCATTGTTTTCATATAACACCCAGTGCTCCATGCTGTACGTGCCCTCCTTAATACCCATCACCAGGCTAACCCATCCCCCCACTCCCCACCCCTCTAAAACCCTCAAATTATTTCCCAGAGTCCATAGTCTCTCATGGTTTATCTCTACCTCTGATTTCCCCCCCTTCATTTTTCCCTTCCTTCTCCTAATGTGCTCCATGCTATTCCTTACGTTCCACAAATAAGTGAAACCATATGATAATTGACTTATTTCACTTAGCATAACCTCCTCCAGTCCCATCCATATTGATGTAAAAGTTGGGTAGTCATCCTTTCTGATGGCTGAGTGATATTCCATTGTATATATGGACCACATCTTCTTTATCCATTCATCTGTTGAAGGGCATCTTGGCTCTTTCCACAGTTTGACTATTGCGGACATTGCTGCTATGAACATTGGGGTGCATATGGCCCTTCTTTTCACTACATCTGTGTCTTTGGGGTAAATACCCAGTAGTGCAATTGCTGGGTCATAGGGTAGCTCTATTTTTAATTTTTTGAGGCACCTGCACACTGTTTTCCAAAGTGGCTGTACCAACTTGCATTCCCACCAACAGTGTAAGAGGGTTCCCCTTTCTCCACAACTTCTCCAACATTTGTTGTTTCTTGCCTTGTCAATTTTTGGCATTCTAACTGGTGTAAGGTGGTATCTCTATGTGGTTTTGATTTAAATTTCCCTGATGGCTAATGATGATGAGCATTTTTTCATGTGTCTATTAGCCATTTGTATGTCTTCTTCTGAGAAGTGTCTGTTCATGTCTTCTGCCCATTTTGATTGAAATTTTCTGATGAGTTGGGAAGGGACTGCAACTCAAGTCAAAATAGGCTGTGTTTTCATTACATCTCAGTTAGGTCAAAGAAACAAGAAGGTGAGCCAGGAGAAAAATTATAAAGAAGATGCTATTGATGTGATTGGTACTTTGTCCAGATCACTTTACACAACTGTGCACCTACTCCTTGCTCCTATGAATGTTAGTTGCTCATCACTCACATTTGCTGCTTTCTCTAGCTTATTAGTCCCAAGATAATTGGAACTGCTTCACCAAGATTATAACCCCTGCTTCCCAGGAGGCAGACCACAGGCGAATAACATTTTCCCTCATAAAGCTAAACTCCAGCTGGGGACTATGTCCTTGCTTATCTCCTTCCCCTGCCTACCCTGTTTTTTCTTGCTCCCTGTCTCCAGAGAGTATTCATTAATAAATTGTATACATCTGAATCCCTGTCTCAGGTTTTACTTACAGGGAGCCCAGCACAAGAAAACCCACAACTCTCATCTCTTTCCTGTTTCATCAATTGTAAAAGGACTGAGCTTACAAAAAGAGAGCAACTGTATGATTTACTGTTTTTTCATCCTATCACTTGATGATATCCAAGTAACACAGCTTGAATACCAAACTGTGTGTGCGTGTGTGTGTGTGTGCACGCGCACGTGCACACACGCGATGGTAAGTTACATTCTATTTCCCATTATCCGTTTTCCCAAAATGCAGGAAATGAAAGCTAAAAAATTCAGGAAAGCAAACCTGGCTGACCACTTGGTCAATGATTAATGAAATAATTGCCCTTGTTTGGGAAATTCATTTCTTATTTGCAAGTAATTGAGGAAACAAATTCATCAAAAAGAGGCTGTAGGGGGAAAACAGAATTGGGAGAACCAGGGAAGAAATTAAAGGAATACCTCTATTTATCTATACAAAAGAACTACAAATGACTGCAATTCACCTAGACATTTATTTTTCTTAAAAATCTGTTTTATGAATCAACATAAGCACCCTTCCTTGGGTGTATGTTACTATCATCACAAAATTTAGTTTTCTGTAGATCTAATATAGGTTTATCTGTGGTAAAATGCAGGGTACCAAAAGCAACCTATTTGCAACAATATATCCCAGGAAACACTGCAAATATGTTTTGTATTCATAAGCAAGGTGGACTTCAGAGTGGTCTGTTGGACCAACGCATCAGCCCATAAGTGAATCTCCATCAGGACAGGTTGGTGAAATCTGAAATTTAGCTTATCATCACTGAATACTTAAAAAAAAAAAAAAAGAACTGTATGGAGTTACTATTGGAGAATTTCATGATAAATAAATTCACTAGTGCTTAATGAGACGAATAATCAGCATGTAGTTACAGGAGATTTAAGGCTTATTAGAACATATATTAGGAAAAAGCCTTTGCCAGTATTATCCTTGCTCTTCCAAAGAATTTTATATTAGCTATAATTTAAAGAATAATCTACCATAAGGATATGAATTTGAGTTAGAAAATGAAAGGTTAATCATGCATTCCTCTGGATGAAAGACAAAATCCAGTCTTAAAAATCATCAGAAAGAGAGTCAGAAATATTAGAGAGATACATTGAAAAACCTTAACCTGATCTAAAAAGTCAGCAGATTATTCCTCTTCCAAATATAAAATGAACGAATAGCAAGTGAGAGGCAGATGAATTCATTCTGTTAATTAATAAATAATTCCTGGATTTTTTCTCAGGAGATGCAGATGTTTATAGGGTAAATGAAAGAAGATGAGTTTATACTTATTAAGCTTTATATTAAATTAGATATTCAGAGGTATTAGAAATGTTTAAAGGACCCAGGGGTCTCTATATGCAATTAAAGAATGTCAGTCAATTTTTATTTTATAGCCTAAATCTGCAGACAGTATCATTGTTATGAATAAGCTCATAGACAAAATTTATTTTTATAGGAAATTTAGAAGTTTATGCCCCTATAGTTCTATTGCTTGTCACCAAGCTGACAGGCGGTGAGAACAGTAAAGAAGCACCACAAACATGAGTAAGATGAGATGGATCCTTCAGAGGAAAAATTTAAAAGATGGGATCTGCATGGACTAGGGTGGAATGCTGAAGACTGACAGATAATAGAATTGAACTCCATATAAAAAAGAAGGCTTTCGAGATCAAAACAGTCTTGCTTAACAAATAGCAAACAATTCCTAGGAAAAAGACTCCTCTGAATCCTTAGTGAAGGTACTTAGAATGCCTGAATGTTACCTTCAGATATGTTATAAATATTATAGGGTATAAATAGGACTTAAACTGTGTGACACTGCAGCTCTGAACCATTGCTGGGAAATGGTAGGTAAGGCCAGAGGAAAATATTTTAACTCAAAAGATAAGATATTGTTACTGATGAGGCCATCTGAATATCTTCAAAACACATATTCCCATGAAGATTGAGCTCTGTGACCCAGAAGGAGACAGGCACTGACTGTATGATCCTTGTCAGGAGCACTACATCAAAGAAAGGCTTTCATTACATGAGATGGGAAGTTCTTCCAAATCCGAGATATTATGCTACTGTGAATCCTATACTTCACAGGCAGTGTTGTAGGAAATATGAAAGGAATGAATAAAGTTTGGAAAACACATGCATGACAAGACGTTAATGGCCACTTAAGGAAATGGTGCCCTGCTCACCTCCTTCCAGTGCCCCCAAACTTGGCTGCTTGGAGTGTTGGTTGATATGGGCTAACAGCTGCTCCCATTCTCCAGTGACTTGTCCTATGTCTCACGTGGAAAGTTATCCTGACTGCGGCATCTTGCAGCAAATGACCTTCTACCAGTTCTAGAGAAAGTGGTGCTTCCTGGAATGGAGTTACACCCAAGGATGGGGAGCTCTGTGGATGAGAAGGTAAATCTTCCAACTGATGAAACACAGGGAAAGCTTGAAATCATGTGAATTATCTCAGGTGCTCACTACGTTACCTCATTTTCAGCTCAAAATATGGCTTTCCCAAATCAAGTCATCCTTAAGTATGCATTTAATACAGAGTTTTCAGGGAAAGGAAATTCAGACTCAACTCATTCTCAGAGACTGACTCCTAATCATGACTTCCCAAATCCTACTGACTTTCAGAAAGACTTATGGGCAGAGGAGAGTTCAGGAGGAACTTAACTGAATCTGAAATGTCAGAAACCAAAATGTGACCTACATAGTTTACCACATTGCACCCATCCTCATTTTAAAGTCTCACAGTTGAGCTAGGCTCCAGGACAAATTTAGAAAACAAAGCTAAGACAAAACAAGAGTTCATCAGATCCTTATCCATGTCAGAATGTGAATACAGTCCTTTCTACTCAAGTATGAATTATCAGAGGAGGTCAAGGATGGAAAGAACACCTTCTCCATGTCCACTACTTCACTTCATTATTATTTAAAGTAAAAGATTTTTTACTTAACTTACATGGTTCCAAACATAAGAACTATGATCTCTGGATAAGACTTACTAAGAGGAAGATATAAAGCTTACTGTTTGAAAGAATTTATCAGTAATTAGACTCATTTGTGAGATAATATCACTTTAAGAATGCATGTATGAAACAGTGTAATAAGTGATCTCATCTGAAACCAAAGGAAGGTAATTGTCAGAGAATTATCAAACTTCATCTAAGTTTAGTGAGATTACTTGCTCCTGGATTCAGGAATGGCAATGTCAAATGCCATTTTGATGGTATCTTCTCTGTTCAGGTGGGGATCAGAAAGGACAAAGGTGATTTGACAGCACAATTTCCATCTGCTAAATGAAGCTACAATTCTGCTTTCTGTCTGTAGTGACAATGTGGAGTTATAGGACACAGCTCTGGGGGCCCTCATCCTTCCCCAGAGGAGGCCAGGAGAAGATATCCCAGAAGCTTAATTATCCAGCAGCCAAAGGGACCCTGGGGAAGCATTTTTCTATACAAATAGCTTCACCAATTAATCCTATCAGCAGCCTTCAAAGATAATATGGGCATCACGTTCTATATCAAGACCACAATTATCTCTCCCCTTAATTCCTGGTGCCCCAGGTATGGCTCTGGTGACCATGAGAGAATAGGATGGAGATAATAAAGAAGAAATTGAAGATGACTGCTCTTCTTGGACTCCTCTTCCTTTATGCAGACATTGCAAGATGGTGAATACAGGAGTGGGGAAATCTGTGTGTATCCATGGGCTGGGGCTGTGTCCAGTGTAACAGATTGCCACATAAAAATTCAGTTCCTGCTGTGAATTGTGTAAGACTGTTGAATCACAGACCTGTACCTCTGAAACAAATAATAACTTATATGTTAAAAAAAGAAGATAGTAGGAAGGGTAAAATGAAGGGAAGGGGAATGGGGGGGAGACAAACTATGAGAGACTATGGACTCTGAGAAACAAACTGAGGGTTCTAGAGGGGAGGGGTTTGGGGAGATGGGTTAGCCTGGTGATGGGTATTAAAGATGGCATGTATTGAATGGAGCACTGGGTGTTATACGCAAACAATGAATCATGGAACACTGCATCAAAAACTAATGATGTAATGTATAGTGATTAACATAGTAAAATAAAAAAAAAAGTTCAGCTCCCTAGGAAATATTGACTCCTCGAGCTACCCAGTGCATTTTTGTGTTGTCTTCTTTTGTTATTGTTTGAAATCATGGGTGCAGATATGAATAATCAAGAGATCCAGGTTGCAAATGGTGTTGGGAAAATTGGACAGCCACGTGCAGAAGAATGAAACTGGACCATTTCCTTACACCACACACAAAAATAGACTCCAAATGGTTGAAAGACCTAAATGTGAGACAGGAGTCCATCAAAATCCTAAAGGAGAACACAGGCAACAACCTCATTGACCTCAGCCGCAGCAACTTCTTCCTAGAAACATCGCCAAAGGCACGGGAAGCAAGGGCAAAAATGAACTATTGGGACTTCATCAAGATAAAAAGCTTTTGCACAGCAAAAGAAACAGTCCACAAAACCAAAAGACAACTGACAGAATGGGAGAAAATATTTGCCAATGACATATCAGATAAAGGGCTAGTATCCAAAATCTATAAAGAACTTATCAAACTCAACACCCAAACAACAAATAATCCAATCAAGAAATGGGCAGAAGACATGAACAGACACTTCTCCAAAGAAGACATCCCAATGGCCAACAGACACATGAAAAAGTGCTCAACATCGCTCGGCATCAGGGAAATCCAAATCAAAACCTCAATGAGATACCACCTCACACCCATCAGAATGGCTAAAATTAACAAGTCAGGAAATGACAGATGTTGGCGGGGATGCGGAGAAAGGGGAACCCTCCTACACTTTTGGTGGGAATGCAAGCTGGTGCAGCCACTCTGGAGAACAGTATGGAGGTTCCTCAAATAGTTGTAAATAGAGCTACCATACAATCCATCAATTGCACTACTGGGCATTTACCACAAAGATACAAATGTAGGGATCCGAGGGGGTACGTGCACCCCAATGTTTATAGTAGCAATGTCCACAATAGCCAAACTGGAAAGAGCCAAGATGTCCATCAACAGATGAATGGATAAAGAAGAGGTGGTATATATACACAATGGAATATTATGCAGCCATCAAAAGGAATGAGATCTTGCCATTTGCAACGACGAGGATGGAACTGGAGGGTGTTATGCTGAGTGAAATAAGTCAATCCGAGAAAGACATGTATCATATGACCTCACTGATATGAGGAATTCTTAATCTCAGGAAACAAACTGAGGGTTGCTGGAGTGGTGGGAGGGGTGGGAGGGACGGGGTGGCTGGGTGATAGACATTGGGGAGGGTATGTGCTATGGTGAACGCTGTGAATTGTGCAAGACTGTCGAATCACAGATCTGTACCTCTGAAACAAATAATGCAATATATGTTAAGAAAAAAAAAAGAAGAAGATAGCAGGAGGGGAAGAATGAAGGGGAGTAAATTGGAGGGGGAGACAAACCATGAGAGACGATGAACTCTGAAAAACAAACTGAGGGTTCTAGAGGGGAGAGGGGTGGGAGGATGGGTTAACCTGTTGATGGGTATTAAAGAGGGCACATTCTGCGTGGAGCACTGGGTGTTATGCACAAACAATGAATCATGGAACACTACATCAAAAGCTAATGATGTAATGTATGGTGATTAACATAACAATAAAAAATTTAAAGTAAAAAAAGAATGATGAATATGTTGGGTGGGGGATGGGCTAAATGGGTGATAGGTATTAAGGAGGGCACTTGTTGTGATGAGCACTGGGTGTTATATGTAAATGATGAATCACTAAATTCTACTCCTGAAACCAATATTACACTACATCTTAACTCGAATTTAAATAAAAATTTAAAAACAAACAAAGAAACAAAAAAAGAGATCCAGGTTGCTACCTAGATTTTCTTATTAGCCCAGAGCTATCAAGAATATTTTTCCTACAATAAGAATATTCTCTAGGTGAGGTAGGCAGAGGAAGAGAGACTGGTGTTGGGAGTACAGGTGCAGGGCAGGGTCACATGACACATACGGGTTTCGATATCACATCTTTTCCTCCTCTTGGTACTCTTCTCAGTGTTCAGTTTTCTTTTGCTCACATCTCCCTATGTTACCTTTCTGTCCTCTCTTTCCTCTTCTTTGTACTTT
Organism: Callorhinus ursinus; assembly: GCF_003265705.2. Classification (NCBI taxonomy): domain Eukaryota; kingdom Metazoa; phylum Chordata; class Mammalia; order Carnivora; family Otariidae; genus Callorhinus; species Callorhinus ursinus. Next base: position 184,481 of record NW_027397097.1, read on the forward strand.
ATGCCTTCAGTGATTTGACTAATTCTCAGTTATAAGACAAAACTGTGTGTGTGTGTGTGTGTGTGTGTGTGTGTTCTTGCCCCAATGCTTATCCTTAAGAGTTGTTGTTCCTTTAAGGCTTGGGAATGAGCACAGTGTAAGAGCTCCACTGGGGGTAAGATACAGTCAGGACTGGCGAGGAATGTCCACCATTGAGAAAAAATTGGAGTCTGGAGGGTTTGATGGTGACCACATATGCAGGGTGTTGGTAAGTTATTGGTGACTCTTAACTGGACATTTGCTTGGTGAATGGCTGTGCTTCAATCAGTCAGCTTACACATTAGCCAATTAGTGTGTCAGTAAGTAGTTTGGAAGTCAATGTCAATACATAAATCAGCTTAACTATCAGCTTACCAGCGAGTTAGTGTATCACCCTGTTAAAAATAAGACCATTGATATTTCATTAAGGACCTGGTAATCTATATCAAAATCTGTCTTTGCTTCCAGGAAGACTGATGTATTCATAGAACAGTCAATAAGGAAAGCAATGTTAGCATTGGATTGAAAATACATCCATGTTTTAATTGGATTGAATTAATTAGAGTGCTTAGGTCTGAGAGGCTGGTACTAAAATGTAAAACATATTGCATTAAGGTTTGTACTAGAGCATGCGTGATGGGGAAGAGACATATGGGACTTAGCTACAGGGAGAGGACAAAGTGAGGGATAAGATTTAAACCCAGTAAAAGTGTAATGCGCATAAGAAGGAGGGAATAGGAAAATGACGGGATGGAGATGACATCCAGCTGAATCCTAGGTGCATATGCAAGAAAGGCAGGAATCACCAGACCTGTCTAGCCAAGGCCGACCGGAATTAGCTGAACCCTATATGTGAATACAAAAGTAATTGTTTAATGTAAGCCACTGAAGCCACACAGGCCTTTGTCATGTAGCAATTTTTTTTTTTACATTGGCTAATTGACACAGTAAGTAACTTGCATAAACTCTTCAAATATTAGTTTAATATTCAATGCTAGTGCACTAGTTTTCTATTGCTGTGTAATAAATGACCATGAACTGCACTGCTCACAACACTTGTTCATAATACCACAGTTGTGTAGGTCAGAGTCTGGTAGTCTTGATTGGTTCTCTGTTTAGGTTGTCATAAAGCAACAGCTGGGCTGGGGTCTTGTATGAAATTTCTAGGGAAGAATCCACTTCCAAATGAATTCATGTTGTTGGCAGAATATATTTCCTTATGGCACTAAGAATGATGTCCATACTTTTTTGCAGGCTGTCATCTGGGACCCTCTCTTTGCTCCTAGAAACTGCCTGAATTCTTTCTCATGTGGCCCCCTAGATCTTCAAACTAGTAACTATCTGTCAATTTTTTCTCAAACGTTGAATCATTTCAGGTTCTCATTCCACCACTAGTCTAACTTTTTCACTACTAGTGAAAAATCTTTGCTTTTAAGGGCTCATGTGATTAGATTTGGTCCACCCTGTCTTTTCACGGCTTGCTAGCTCGTTTCATTTTAGTGAGATAGACACGATTGTCTTTAGGTAAAAGTTAGGAATTGAAAAAGTCACTTCTAAGTTTCCATCTGCTGTCTTCAGCACCAAATTCAATTCTTCCTCGAAGCAGGAAGTTGTAAATTCCATAAAGTTTATCAATGTAACAGTCCCAGGAGGTTAGGAGGCACCTGGACAGACTTCAGACACCCCTCTCTGGGGCTTTCTGAGTGTGTTGGTCCTGTGGGGTTGCATAATATACTTATCCATACAAAATATTATAGTGTGAACTACAACTCATGTAAATACGGTATCATCCCAAGAGAGCATATTTTTGTGACAAGACCATGAGGTTTGTGTCCTTGATGCCAAGTCAACTTCCTCATTCATGTAGGTATCATTAATTCCTATTTGTTGAATCAATGAACAGAATATGAATGGTGGATCTAAAATGGAAAGACCAACTTCTTTCCTATAATATAAAATATGTTCACAATAGAGAGAAGAAACTAGATGACAGAACTAGAGATGGACAAAGATACAGATGGACTACATTTAAGAGATAGTGGATTAAATAAAATGTAATATTAAAATTACTTTTAACTTTTTTCTTTTTTCTCTTTTTAATGTGGCTACTGGAAAATTTAAAATCACGTGCATGGCTCAAATTATATTTCTACTGAACAGTTTTGGTCTAGAGAGAGCTTTTTTTTTGTTTCTTCTCAGGGATCCACCATGTGGTCCAACATCAGTACTGCTCCTTTTCTACTGACTGGCTTCCCAGGTCTGGAGCTATTTCATCCTTGGATTTCCGTCTCCTTCTTTGTCATTTATGTCTCCATACTCCTCAGCAATGGTACCCTCCTCTTCCTTATCAGAGTAGACCACACTCTCCATGAGCCAATGTACTACTTTTTGGCTACATTGGTAGCCACGGACCTTGGAGTGACTTTGACAACAATGCCCACTGTGCTGGGTGTTCTGTGGCTTGATCACAGGGCAATCAGCCATGGAGCCTGCTACTTTCAGGTCTATCTAATGTGTGGAGTCTGGAGTCTTGCTCGTTATGGCCTATGATCGTTTTATTGCCATCTGCAATCCCCTGAGATACACCTCCATTTTCACCAATGCTAAAGTGGTGAAGATAGGTCTGGGGGTCCTAATGAGGGACTTTATACTTATTGCTCCCATAATCACCACCCTCTCTGGATTCCCCTACTGCAAATCCCATGTCCTCTCCCATGCCTTCTGCTTGCACCAGGATGTGATCAAACTGGCCTGTGCCGACATCACCTTCAATAGACTCTCTCCTATAGTGTTGGTCTCATTAACTTGTTTCTTGGACTCTGTGCTTATCCTTATCTCTTATATTCTAATCCTTAATAGTGTCATGAGAATTGCCTCAGTTAAGGAACAGGCTAAGGCTCTAAACACTTGTGTCTCCTATATTAGCTGTGTTCTGGTTTTTTATGTCACCGTGACTGGGCTGACCCTCATTCATCGATTTGGGCAATATGTGCCACATGTAGTTCATATTATCATGAGCTATATCTACTTCCTCTTCCCCTCATTTATGAATCCAATAATCTATGGTATTAAGATCAAGCAGATAAGGAATGGTATCAGTCGCCTTCTCTCTTTCCATAGAATTTGATTCTAATCTATTTACCTTGGAGTCTCTACCCACTACGGGATGGGTTTCTTGGGAGAACGGACTATATGAGGCCAATGTGGCTTACAATCAAAAGGACTAGCATTCCTGTCATTTAAAAGACACATACTCATTGCTCTGATTCTTAGCCCCTTGCCCCCATCATACTCCCAAGGACATTGACCTTAGTCCTGTTGCTCTGTTTGGTATGTTGGTTTGCTACATACTGTCATTTTCTCATCTGGCAGAATTGTCTTCATGGTTACCTGAGGCTAATGATATTTGAAATAGTTGCAGAGTCTATAAATTGAGAAGGGAATGAGTTAGCTTGCAAGAGCTCCCTGGCATTTTGTGGAAGACAGGTAAACATTTTTTGTATGCCTGAGAGCACATCAGAGATGACAGAGGGTCTTAGACAACCCTACTGGTATTGCATGGTGCTAGAGTGGATCAGAAATAAATGAGAATGAGAACTGGGTGTTATAGGCAACTGATGAATTACTGAACCCTACGTCTGAAACTAATGATGTATTATATGTTGGTTAATTGAATTTAAATTTAAAAAAGAAAGAAATGAGAATAAGATATTCAGACCAAGAGAGGGCTTGCTGCCAAAACCACCCAAGGCCAAAGAAGAACTTGGATCCTAGCAGATCCCAGTATAGCTAGATGCCCACCATAGATAGATTAATGAGAAGGCTCTGAGTTGCTGATATCTGGTGTCCTCAAACTTAGGGGATGAGGACTTCAAGCCACTACCATAAAATAAAGTTCCATTTCTTGCACACCTGAGTTTTTGTTCTGTGTTCTGCAGTTCATAACCTTTACATATGCTTAATGAAAAAAGATATTAGTCAAAGAAGCATTCTAATATGTACACAGGGGCAACATTTTGTCTTATTCTGGACTGAGGGAATGGCGGTGAAATAAACTATTTTCAGGAAATATTGTAATTGTATGGGCTTGAAACACAAAAGATATTTAAGGAAAGTTCTTTTAGGGCCTCCCATGTATTTTATTCCATGCGGCAGTAAACATGATGAGAATCTGTACATCAGCAATATGGGAGGAAAACTTACATTTTATTAGTCCATCAAAAGATAAAAAGGGATAGAGAGAATGATGTATATTCAGCAAAATTATAGAAAATATGTTGGCAGAGAGAATGCTAATGTATTCATTCAATAAAATTAGTCCATGACTTTTTTTTTCCTGACTGGAGAAGGAATTGCATATCCTTATGTCTTACCGGGATCACTGGAATGGTTTCCTATAAACAACAGATTCTCTTGTAAAGGAAATTATTTCTCCATTGGAAATGGCTATTTATAAAATAATCTGTGAAAACTATTGATTAGGATCTTCCTTCACTGTTTGATTCCATTCTTAATTCACCTAGCTTTTTTTCTCATTTGAGTCTATGAGAGAGAAGAGAATAATAGATCAATTGACCTGTGTAGTCCAGGGAGTTTAAAAATTAAAAAATAAAAGAATATATAACAAGAACTTAAAATCAAGGGAAAAATACATTTAAAAAAATCAAGGCAATGGTGATATAAGTAAGACTAACATAATAAGTGTCTCTAATAGAGTGATACCTAGAAATGAATTAAAAAAAAAACCAATGAAATATACAAGGTAATTCCATAGTTATAAACTATTTAAAGAAAATGTAATGGGCATGATCTTTATTTTTTATCATCTGTCTATCTGTGTGCAAAGGTACCTTAAAAATTTAAGATTTCATAGAAATATAGTTACCAATCAATTTTATTATACCATCTTATTATCTATGAAATTATATTCTATCTTTTACAATATATACTGTGTTCTCAAATTTCCCCAATTAAAATGGATAGAGTATATCTAGATATATGGAACAACCATTACATTTAAAAAGGCTAAAACGGTAATCATATTATACCTTTGACTAATCAGTAAATTTACTTGCATCAATTTATTCTTAGGAAATATGGAAAATTTGTAAAAAAAAATCACAGGGTGGTAGAAAGAATGTAGTCTTGGAAGAAAGCAGCACATCTACTCTTGCCTCCTTCACTTAAAACCTTTGTGATCTTGAGCAAATCATTTAATATCTGAGCCTCAGTTATCTATCAATTAAGAATAATAAAATGCATGCTATAGGCATTCATATGTCATGTTAATTATATTAATATCATTGTATTGGCAAAGCCAGACATCTAAAAATTTCTACCCATCAGCACTAAAACAGAAGGGAAGAACATTAAGCCAGTAGGAAATCATTTAATATATGATGATTCTTTCACACGATGAAATACATCGTTAATATGAATAAAAATTGTAAGTTTTAAATAGCCTTTGGAAATGATAATGTTCCTTCAAGCTTCTCCCTCGGCCACTCCCAGTATAGCTTTCCCCTATGAGGACACCAGGACAACCAGTCCATTGACACTTGTATTTTTGACTTCTTCTTGTCTTCATTTACCTTGACAACGAAGACAGTTTTATTTTCAGTTCTCTGGAAACTCTTATGCCAGTATCCTATGTGTTTTGTGTGTTTCATTGTTTGTTTTGGCTTATTTTAAATTAATCCTAGACATTTTATTCTTTTATACTCGTCCGAAAAAAACTTAACAAAATAAAGGAAATGTAAATATTTTCTTTCTGCTACCCATCATATTCTGCTCTGTTCATTGTGAAGCTGACACAAAAAGGCTAATGATCTAAAAATAAGGTAATTTTTCAGACAAAAGGTTGACTGTCCCCATACACATGGCTATTAAGAAATTCACTCATGTTCTTTCTGAATCAGAACTTATTTCCGCAAAGGAACAGAAATGACAAAAATACAGTTGGAATTCATAGCTGTAGGATCAACAATGGTACATGTGATCCCTCAGAGAAACTGGTATACCTGTGGTACTTAAGGTAGACAACAGGAAGGACATGCATGGATTTCTTAAACCCTGATGCCGAGGATTCAGAGGAGGGAGGATCACATAACTAAGTCCTGATATTCCACCTCTGCTGGCGTCTGAGTTTCCAGTCTTCCTCCCACATCCTTTGGGAGATGCATGAATGACCTGAGGACATTGATTAAGTGGCCCAGCTACTACCAGAAAGATGAAAAAGGGAAGAGAGATCAAGGGGTCTCCAGAGTGGCTGTAAAGCTAACTCCGGGGGAAGTGATTCCTACATATATAAGCTTTCTAATGGGGCCTCCTGAGGGGGCTATGTGAGGGAAACATCTAAACCTGGTCTTCAGAGAAGGCAAGGAACAAGTCCCTATTACAGCAACAAGGCTGGAGTGGATGAGTGCCAGGAACAGAAACATGGAATGACTCTTTTCCTTTCTGATATTATATACAGTCAAAAGAAGCACTTAAGAAAGTTTTCCAGAGGACTGCATAGAAGGATGTGTGTGCGTACACGTTAGGAACTGCTGTCTTAGAAAGGGCATGTGACACTCGCTGGGAAAAATAGAAAACCTGAGACTGTCTCTGGCCCATCACTCTTGTACCTATAGAGCTTATACCTCATTCCATTCAGGAGGAAGGGAGTAGATGAAAAGAGCAGATGAGGGGGAGTGGGTCTAACACTCTCCTCTCTGGTCACCTGTGCATTTGTTTTTGTTTTGTTTTTAAAGATTTTATTTACTTATTTGAGAGAGAGAGAAACAGCATGAGAGGAGAGAAGGTCAGAGGGAGAAGCAGGCTCCCCGCTGAGCCGGGAGCCCGATGTGGGACTCGATCCCGAGACTTCGGGATCGTGACCCGAGCCGAAAGCAGTCGCTTAACTGACTGAGCCACCCAGGCGCCCTCGCCTTGCATTGGGACTTTGTGATGGATTCATTACTCACTCTTCCCTTTTGATGTCCACGTACCGTTCCTATCCTTTATTCCTCATACTCCCAAGCCTCCTCTGCGTCTTTCCTGCCCCCATATCTACTGAGAGTCAAGCTGCGCTCTCAGGGTGAGCAGTTTGGTCTGTTTTTATGGATCTGTGTGTGTGTGTGTGTGTGTTGTTGTTGTTGTTGTTGTTGTTGTTGTTGTTACAAGTCTAGGAATCCCATTTACCTAGAAAAACATCATAACATGAAAATCATGGTGGATAAATCATCTAGATGTTTTCAGCATTAGGGACCCTGTTGAGACATTCACTGGCAATACTTTGCATACAATTGCACAGTGATCAAGGCCAGTTACAAACTCTGCTGGTGTGTATTGTGAGATTCTTCAGGACAGAGACTGTGCTCATGAAAAGGTTTTCTTAGCAATCAATATAGTAGCAGTCATGTGGTGTGTGCTCACTCATAATCTGCACATTCTAAATAGTAATCTTTCCACTTGTCCCAGATGATACCGAGGGATGGTGCTTTCACTGGTTATCTGCACCTTCAGGTGTACAGTGTCCTTTAAGGACAGTTCATCAGATATTAATAACACAGTTCCCCCAGGACTTTAGGAAGTCACTAAAGAAAATACATGTCCTGAGTTGGGAACTGCCTATCATTTTCAAGACTGTAGCTTTCCTCTCTACACCTAGACAAATTAATTCTTGTGTACCTGATGTAATTTTCTCAACGTTTGTCAATAAATCAACCCATTTATAGCCAAGCCATATTTATGGAACTTTCGCTACCTAATGCAAGCTTAGGAGGATGCATGAAGTATAGTCCCAGCCCTGAAGAAACTGTCTGTAGTGGCCTCAGTTTGATGACAGTATCTTGTACCCCTGGAAGCCCCACACACCTGCTCCTGGACAAATATCAGGTTTCTCTTTTCATCCTGGACAGGTTTTCCCTTTATTCCAAAGGCTCAGGAACGTGTCCTGGTTTTACATTCTTAGAGCTATCATAGCCTTCTGTGTATCTTATTTTTCTGATGCAAGCCTAGCTATAGAAGAAAATACAGTCCCCCTGTTTCTCATTTTTCTGCTCATAAAAATAGTAAAATCTTATGTCCTTGTTGGTCTTGGACATTTTATTACCAGTTTCCGAAAAGACCTAATTGATTTTTATTTTATTTTATTTATTTATTTGCCAGAGAGAGAGAGAGAGAGAGCACATAAGCAGGGGGAGTGGCAGGCAGAGGAAGAAGCAGACTCCCCCGCGGAGCAGGGAGGCAGATGAGGCACTTGATTCCAGGACACTGGGATCATGACCTGAGCCAAAAGCAGATGCTTAATAGACTGAACCACCCAGGTGTCCCAAGACCTAATTAACTTTTAAGGGGAAGCTTACAGTCTGGAAATATAGTTTAATGATTCTGAATTACTTTTCTTTAATAAATTAAATTCATGACCTTATGGGGTTTTTTGTTTTTGTTTTTGTTTCATTTTGTTTTGTTTTTGCTATTTTCCCCTTTAGAATAGATATCTCTAATTCACTACCTCTCCCAACACCTTTCTCTTCCTCTGACATGTTGTTTTCTCATCCCTGCTTTTAAACCTCAGGCAGCTTTCAGGGATAGAACAACATTTGTATAGTAATACTAATTTAAACCTGTATATGATTTGACATGCTTTAATTTTAGGGAACTCCTAGAGTTGATGATTTCTGTCTCGGTGAGTGCCATGCCCATACAGATTTAACTTCAGAGCATTTTCTTTTTCTTTTTTTTTAAAATATTTTATTTATTTATTTGACAGAGAGACACAGCGAGAGAGAAAGCACAAGAAGGTGGGGTGGGAGAGGGAGAAGCAGGCTCCCCGCCGAGTAGGGAGCCTGATGCGGGGCTCGATCCCAGGACCCTGGGATCATGACCTGAGCTGAAGGCAGACACTTAACTGACTGAGCCACCCAGGCACCCCTCAGAACACTTTCTTACACAAGAGTTACATTCTTTGTGAATTGTCCTGATTCTGATTTATTTCTGATATTAAGGACATTTTATGCAGAAGTGTTCTATTTCTGAATTTATGTTGAAGTGAGACTGTAGCATAAAAGGTAATAGGTTCTTTATTTGGGGTTGTTGCCACCAAGAATGTGGAAGTAGTAGAGATGACTGACGTCTTTAGGCTGTAGGAACATTATAATGTGACCAGTCACATGAGCAACAGCTCATCAGAAGTGAGGTATTGAAGGAAAAGGAGCTAACAGGTAAGAGGAGACATAGAGAAAGAATCTGAACATTCAATTAAGTCAAATGATTTTGGAAAGACAAGAAGCAGAAAGAGAACCAGTGAATAAAGCAGCTATGAAAAAAAAATTGCGTGAGGATATTTGACAGGAACAAAGAAACCACCCAGGTGGAAGAATCCAAAAACATGACTCTCCAAAGATGGAATAGATATGAAATGTTTAGGGCAGTGATTCTCAGATATTCCTGTACACCTGAATCACTTGGGGATTATGATAAAAGGCAAATTTTGGTTCAGTGGGTTGGAGGTAGAGTCTAAGGCCACATGTCTAACAACTCCCTGTGCTTGTTTGTTGCGGCTGGTCTGCGGCCCACACTTCTGGTAGACAAACTCTAAAAAGGGGTAATTAACTAACTGTTGGAGCAACAAAGCAATTAAAAAGGGTGGTGGCCTGTGTTCCATAAAACACCAACATTCAATTTCAAAAACAAACGAAGGCAAGTTTTTCTAACTGACAAGTATGTATTTATCATGATTGTGAAAGATAAAAGCAAAATCAAAGTTAAGTGTGTCCAGAAACTTAGCGGTCATAGCAAGAAAGCAGCTAAGTAAGATTATTATCCACTTGTACTTATTTACCTTATTCATTATTATTATACACTGTTAGTGGAAAAATTTTAAGCATACACACAATAGCTGGACCTGATGTAAGAAAAATTATTGGAAAACGTTTCATTTAATTTGAGAAAATTTTAACTATTAACTGAATATTTTTTTCTACTTAGGGAAAGACTAACATTCTTTATCTCAAGTGTAACCTGCAACCCTCTATTCTTCTTCTGCAGAAAAATACTTGTGGAGTTATAGTTATCATGCCAATTAATTATCTCCAAGTATGAAGATTGTGATTGAGGCTTCTGTGCTATAATACCAGTAAAAAATCTAGGCTCCTGGGTTAAAGGCTTCTAGAAAGCTGCTTTTCACTTGTGGACATAGTATGTGACCCAATACTAGCACTGCCCCCTTTTTGCTGACTGGCTTCCCAGGTCTGGAGGTTGCACATCACTGGATCTCCATCCCCTTCTTTGCAGTCTACGTCTCTGTGCTTCTTGGCAATGGCACGCTCCTCTACCTCATCAAGGATGACCACAGCCTCCATGAACCCATGTACTATTTCCTTGCCATGCTGGCAGGCACAGAGCTGATGTGACATTGACAACAATGCCTACTGTAATGGGGGTCGTATGGATGAGTCACCGGGAGATGAGCCACGGAGCCGGCTTCCTGCAGGCTTATATTACTCACTCCCTTTCTATTATGGAATCAGGTGTCTTGCTTGTCATGGCCTATGACCGATTCATCGCCGTCTGCACCCCTCTGAGGTATAACTCCATTCTTACCAATTCCTGGGTAATGAAACCAAGATTGGGGGTACTAATGAGGGGCTTTTTATCCCTTGTGCCTCCAATCGTGCCACTCTACTGGTTCCCATACTGTCGTTCCCATGTTCTTTCCCATGCCTTTTGCCTCCACCAAGATGTCATGAAACTCATCTGTGCTGATATTACATTTAATCGTGTGTACCCAGTGATTCTTGTTGCTTTGACTTTCTTCCTAGATGCTTTGATTATCCTCTTCTCTTATATTTTAATCCTGAAGACAGTTATGGGCATCGCCTCTGGAGAGGAGCGAGCTAAGGCCCTTTACACCCGTGTCTCCCATATTAGCTGTGTTCTGGTGTTTTATATTACTGTGATTGGCCTGACTTTCATCTACAGGTTTGGGAAGCATGAACCACATGTGGTCCACATTACCATGAGCTATGTCTACTTTCTGTTTCCTCCATTAATGAACCCCATTATATATAGTATCAAGACCAAGCAAATTCAGAGAAGCATCATTTGCCTATTTTCTGTGCACAGTAGGGCTTGAGCTTTTATTTCATAATCTTGAGATCTTTGGGAGTTTTTCATTTCAGTGTCTTTTTTCAGAGCTAGATGAGATTTTAATTATTACATAAAGCTATAAGTTGACTTGAGCAGATAGGTATTCTAATATTATACCTGTATTAGAATATATATATTAGAATAGAATATATATAGATTGTGTTATTAGAATATAATATTATTATATTAGAATATAATATATATATTCTGTGTATGTATTCCAATATATGTATTAGAATGCATATTGGAATAGAATATATAGAATGTTTTATTACAATATATATTATACACATATAATGCTGGTGATCTTGGGAAAATGGGATATAGGATAGAGGTGGGATGGGGCATTCCAGATCTTGTATGTGAAGAGAGAAGAAGTACTACTTCAGAAAATGTCAGATAAGTGACTAAACATAGCCTGGATCAAAGACAGTTCATCTGAAGGAAGACGTGCAGCTGGAAGTGTATTTTGTGTGTTATATAAATGATAATTAGAATGATCTGTTTTTCATCTTCCCATCTCTATGTTTGAATCTAACTATAATCCAAATGATGTTGCTCTAAAAGTAAGTGAATTTCAGTGAGGAAAACTAGCAAATGTATAGAACTCTAGAAAGCTTACATCTAGAGCTTCACTTTCCCTCAGTATATTAGTGGATTTTCTTAAATGGAAACTGATACAGCTCAAAAGCCAAATAGCAAGCCACCAATTTCCTATCAGCCAGTTGAAGCCAGAACTCCTAGCACACTTTGTTCTCTTCCCAATGGCTGCTGAACACCAACATACTAATTTTTCTTCTTTCTGGGTTTCTACTTCACCTCCCGATATTTTTCTTCTGTAAAAATGGAGTATAGATTTAGATATCTTTTGTTTCCATCTCCCCTTGCTTGCTTCTCTAACATAAAAGAACTCAGGCCTTTTTCACTTGAAATTTTTCTGCTAATCAAGTCAGAAAACCCGGCACAAGTAATGGTATGCACTGATGGAATAGTTTTTCCCCTCCATTTTGTTCAAAATCTTGTAAGGTTTTATGCTGTTCATTTTGGTTGAGTGATGGTGTATTGTCTGTTGTTCATGTTATAGGTGATAATAATTACCTTACCCATCTACTGTTAGTTCTATGCTACTATGTGGAGCTAGACTAGTTATAGGCATGTGACCTAAATATTTCTATATTCTGAAAAGGCTGCTAAGAACCTAGGTTGGCTCTTCTAGTTGGACCCTTCCCAATCCCCTAGTTTCTTATTCAAAGCTTATGTACAGAGCCCACGAAACAACCAGTCCAGTCTAAATTCAGTCTGCCTTACCTAAGAAACTTTCCATACTGATGTCATATCCAGGGAGTAAGGACTCTAAGAATATTCCAGTAATTTCAACATGGAAAAACCTCATCTGCTATTTTCACTAGAAAAAGCCCGTATCAATTGCCTCCAGTCTTACACTTTCATCATCCTTTCCTTAAATGCGTGATATCTGGAGATGCATTCTCTAGCAATGAAGAGCCAGAGGATCTCCAGTGTGAAAAATACCATTGATAAGACTTACTGTAATATTTAGAAATCTTTATAAGCAAAAGCAGTTGCAAGTTAAAAAAATTGACCCTGGCTTTCTTAAGCTAATAAAGAACATCACTGAAAGAATATTGGGATGACATTCAGAATTCAGCAAGGGCAGCAACTGTGTTCCCCCATCAGCTTACGATATCCCTAAGGATGACTGCCTACCATTCTGCAAACCTCCAAAGCCGTCAATGCAGTTCTTTAGAAAAAGATAAACAATTTTATTTGTGTGGTAAGGGCCGATTTATTTAATCCACGACAGATTTCAATGTCTCAGAGTCACAGCAAACATCCTGTTTCGGGTATTCTTTTTTTTTTTTTTTTAAGATTTTATTTCTTTATTTGACAGAGAGAGACAGAGCGAGAGGGGGGAACACAAGCAGGGGGAGTGGGAGAGGGAGAAGCAGGCTTCCCGCGGAGCAGGGAGCCCGATGCGGGGCTGGATCCCAGGACCCCGGGATCATGACCTGAGCCGAAGGCAGACGCTTAACGACTGAGCCCTCCAGGCGCCCCATGTTTCAGGTATTATTTTAAGAGCTCTCCATGAATCAATTTGTTGCATATTTATATCCACATAGCAGTTCTTGAGGCGGGACAAACAAATCTAAGCAACACACAGCTTTCAAACACCCTGTTTAGGGACACAGAATTTTTAACAATTTTATTTATGAATAAAAAGTGATAGTGTTAGACACTTAATAATTTAAACATGGTGATGAAGATGTTGCAATTTTTCTTTCTTTGCCTTTTCTTCTTTGCCTGAAATCTGAAAAATATATTTTCAATATATTTTGCTAAACCTCTAAAAGTCTTCTTTGTCTGGGTCGTATCTTCTTCCCCTTCCTTCATAGGTGGTTTGTGGGCGTAAGCATGAGTCTGCATGCATGGGTGTATATGTGTGTGTGTAGGGGGGAGAAATCTCTAGAAACACTATGTACCCTTCTGATTCTCTCCAGATCTCACCTCGATCTTTATTTTCTCCATTTGAAAAACAAAGGTATTGTTGCATCTGGTTTTCTCTTTCTCTGTCTTAATTAGGAGACTGAAAAATTGAGTTGTTCAGGATGCAGAACTGTTAACACCCCAAAAGTAACTTTCTCGCACTACCTTGCAGAATTATACATCCCACCTGTAACCCCTGCAAATCACTAATCTGTTTTCTATCACTAGCGTTTTCTCCTCTCAAGAATGTCATGTAACAAAAATCAGACTGTGTGCAACTTTTTGAGATTAGTTTCTTTCACTTAGCAATGCCTTTGAGATTCATCTAAGTTGTGTTTACCAATAGTTCATTTTTCCTTAATTGTTGAGTAGTATTTCTTATATGGATATTCCATTATTTGGATGCTGTTTTCCTGGTATTCCCTAATAATTTTCTGTTGGTTACTGTTAGCCTCCAATTATGTTCCATTTTGACCATCCTTTCCCATGTCCATTCTTAAGACATTTCCCTCCTGCAGAACTCTACCACATCCAAAGTGTAAATAACTGGATTTTCCTGTCTTTCCATCTCTCTTACTCATACACCTATAGAATTCGCATGTGCCTTGGCATCTCTATATTAGATCTATCATTCTCTTTTCTTTAGTTTCTATCTTGTGAGTGTTCCCTCAGGAGACATCTTCCCCAACCACTCCCTTTATCTGACTTATTGCTGATCCCCTTGTTGCATTCACTGGCCCTGCCTTCTCTGATAGCTCACTCAAGCCTCTTAGCATATTATCAAAAGCTACCACTACTGAACAGCTGGATCCAAAAGTATTGTTGACATATGGGGCCAGGGAGTAAAACTAGCAAAATAGGGATAATAAGCACAGATACTACACTTAAGATTAAGATTCAACTCCATGACTGTAAATGGGAGATACAGGTATTTCTCTAAAGTGGCTTAGATGTGAAACCTAGATGCTCACATGAGTCCAGGGTATACCGATAATAGAAGAAAATTAGTTATATGTTCAGATCTTACTGTTGTTACTCGATGCCCTGAGCGCTTCATCCTTTTATCTAACTGATCGTCATGTAATTTTCATTATAATTCTTAATCGTCAGATGAAGAGACTGAGATGTAGGTAGATTATCTGGGTAGGTTAAGTATTGTGTCTAAAATCACACAATGTGGAACCTAATTATATGTATCCATACAAACAGAGTTTGTGGTCCAAGTGAGAGAAAAATTTTCTCTCCTTCATGTTCTCATCAGATGAAAACAAATAAAATATTCAATCCATCAATCATGCCTTAAATGGGATTCTGCATGTCTGTTGAAGACTTGGTGGAGGCTTAGATAACTCAAACTATTGTATCTGAGAGGTGAGTGAAGGTGGGTGACCCTAACAGAAGGGAGAAGGAGGTTGGCAAGACTGTGTTTATGAGTATATATAAAATCAACATTAGGCTTCTCTGTGTCAATGGGCTATATTTGTGAATAATATGTATAAGAAAGTGTGCCTGTTCGCTTATAAGTGTTTCAGTATATCTAGAGGTGTCCACTACTTTGAGTTGCTTTAACATGCCTGGATATCTCTATTTACTTTCTTAAATCTTAATGATAAGTGTGTATCATAGTAAACATCTAACAAATATCTAAGGAATCATTTAACATGGTGCACTCACCAAAATTCATTAAGTGCCTGATATGTACCAGGTCTTATAATGAATACTAGAGAAGTAAAGGGGAAAAAATATAATCCTTAATTTAAAGAGCTGTGTGGTCTAGTTAGGGAGAAAGACATACAAACACAGAACTGATATATGTAGAAATGAACTATAAGAAAATGCAGCATATTTACCAAGAGCCTTTGGGATCATAGAAAGGATGATCAGCTCATATGGCCAAGGGCAGACAAGAGTTAACTAATATGAAGTGACTTCAAAGGAGAAAATGTGCCAGAAATTCCCTTTCCATATATCTTCATGATGTTGTCACGATGGAACAGATGAATGCAACCAATAAATTTTAATAAGTAATATTTATGCTTAATGAACAATATTTATATTAGATGTTTTAACCTAAATCTGTCTTTGAGTGTTGCAAAGCAGCTGTTAGCCATTGTTAAATATGGATTGAGGTAGGAATCTATACATACAGAAGAATGGAAAGAAGAAAACGGAACAAAGACCTTATAAGACAAAAACCTTACAATCATAAATAGAAATTGAAAAGGGATTAGAAAAACTGACATTTTATGGAAAGTGAGATGGGTAGATAAAATGTGGGTAAAAAGTGCTATTTTAAGGAAAAAGTAAATCTCCATATTCCAAGTTTCTATGTATAAAATAATTAAAATCTATGGCATTACGTTTTAAGGAGGTAAAGTGTTAGATCAGTATAGGAAAGACATTTGTAACAATTAGAGTTGCATAGTCATAGTAATGGAACAGGTTATCTCATACGCACCACTATGAATGCCCCAGAAAAAGCAGCAAAAATATTAACTAACATCTTAAGGATCTAGGCACAATGTAGAAGATTGTACAAAGCCTCTAAATTTTCTATGAACTCTAAGACTCTCAAATTATTCATCACCTCACTTATGTGCAAATATTTTTGATGCAAATGCTTACATCATAGTCCAGTCAAAAATCTCTGTACATTATTGAAAATTTCCCATTTATAACTTTGTTCTTGCTGCTTCTTTAGGAATAGCCCGCTTTTTAAAAAATTTTTTATTGTTATGTTAATCACCACACATTACATCATTACATCCATGATTCATTGTTTGCGCATAACACCCAGTGCTCCACGCAGAACGTGCCCTCTTTAATACCCATCACCAGGCTGACCCGTTCCCCCACCCCCCTCCCCTCTAGAACCCTCAGTTTGTTTCTCAGAGTCCATAGGAATAGCCCGTTTTTGATCTACCTGATAAAATCACATCCCTTTCCAAAGTCTGCCAGTGTGCTCTCTTCTCTTTTAAATGTCCATCCAACTTTTTTCTGTAGAAGAAACTTAACTCTTCTTTGTCACATAAGTGTGTGTGTGTGTGTGTGTGTGCGTGTGTGTGTGTGTATATATTCCAAGTGATTATCACATAGAATACTTATCCATGAAAACTAGGACCTAGTCTTCCAAACCCTTCTAGGCTAGACATATTTTAGTATTTGTGGGAAGGAGAGAGCCTCGGCTCATATCCACAGATGAGGCAACTAATAGAGCCGCGTGTCTGTCTGTGGCACATGGTTCCTGCAAGTTCTCAGTCTCCTTGGCATGCTACTGGATGCTCCATGCATATAGGACAAGTGGTTTCTCTTGGAAAAGATGTCACTTTTGCCAGGGTGTTCTCCAGAAGGAACTAATCTCTCTCCCGTTCCAGAGAAAGACCCAGGTTTAGCCCCTGATGACATGATCTCATCCTTTGATTCCCACCTCTATCCATATGTGATCTTCATGTCCTTGCTCCAATTCCCACACCCTCAACATACACACGAGAATAATCCAAAAGTAATATTGATAATAGTAATAACAATATGATTATTATGGCTGATGCTACACACAAGACATTGCTCTTACATTAATTCATTCACTCTTTACAACAACACTGAGAGTCAGGCATCTGTATCAACCCCAATTCTACAGAGTAGGAGACTGAAGCACAGAGGCACACAGTGTTGTCCCGAGATCAAGCAGCTGGTAAATAGCAGAGGGGAAAACTCAGCTCAGGTTGTTAGGTTCTAGAATATGTGCTCTTAACTATTATATAATAATAATACCTGACAAACCATTTTTCAAAGCCTAAGTCACTTGTTCTGGACTAAGACGCACTTTGAGGTGAGAGAGGCTGGATTTAGCCACTATTACGGAGTTTGGTGAGCTTTTGGCATGCGTCTCATCCTCACCGCTTATGCATAAAACCTACTTACTTTCTCATGCCTTTGATTTTACAGTTAATACTCCTGTTGCTTTGGGGCATGTGAAGTAATGCTGATTACTCATGACAAGACAAGAGTGGCAGAGAGAGTACAGATCACTGGGATCTACGTGCTCCTCTATCTTTCCCATCTGCCCTTGCAATTACATTGGCCACATGGCTGGTTCTGACTAAAGGAACTTGAAGATAATCATGTGTCCCTTGAAGATAATCATGTGCCAAGCCAGGGGTATCTTCTCATCATGCGCTCTGTCCTGCCATGTGGCGAGAAGGAAAAGACTGTGAGATGGTGAATTCAAACGCTGGAAAGAGCCTGCATTCCTGTGCCTCTGCTTGGAGGTGAGAACCCAGCAGAACTAACTGATAATTCACACTGAGCAATAACTAAACCTGAATTGTGTGAGAAACTGCCTAAAATTAGTGAAGCAAACCATGTTTCTGATGCACACTTGTATTTGTTTATGGCTTATTTATTTGCTTCTACTTCAGTTCTGTTTTCTGTTAAATGCCATTTCAAATCCTCACCTCGTGGGCTGAGTTAAAGTGACCATCGGTTCCAGACCTCCAAATATGACAGATACTTTCTTAGTTCACTCTCCCAAATTTGCCCATTTCCTCAAGTTCTCCTAGACTGATCATCATTCGTGAATTATAAAGAATCACTGAATGTTTCCCAAATCCATTATTGCATCCTTCTACATCTGACAAGTTAACTGTGACCCAGATCTCTGAGTAGAGTTAAGACAAAGGTCTTAGCTTCTGCAGTGCTTTAACCGGCATGCCCATGGTGACTAACACCAACAGTCTTCTACCTCATCCTCGCAACTTCCCTAGTCCTCCCTGCCCGGATCCTATCCCTTCTGGCCAACATCAGGATAGAACCCTTGACTGATGAGCCCATGCTCCTCTCCATGTTGGCTCAGATGGGTCTGGTCTTTACTTTCCCACGTCCTTCCCAGTCATAGGGAACCTGTGTTGCTGTGCCTCAGAGTTTGGCTTTTAAGCTTATGTTTACTTATGCGTCGTCTTTGGATTGTGTTTACGAAATCCTCTACACTAATGGTCTAATCCTTTGACTGCCAGGTGGCTGTCTCCTACTACGTGTATTGTGCCTCTGTCTTTATTCACAGAGTCAGTCACCTGCCCTTTTGGTGTCACCATCATCTCCGGTTAGGTGCTGTCTGTTCTTTTCTATTATTCTGATCAAATGGCTTTTTGTTTCTTGTTCCCACCATCTTTCTCATCTCTCTTACCTCCATCTTCACCTGATCTACTCAGTCTGTACTTTTGTCTGGTCTAATAATTGGTATGGGTTTAAGCTAGTATTGCTCACTGTAATAGGGAATACATTGTCCGTTATTTTTTCCTGTGCACCGACATGGCGAAGTATTCAGTCATTCCACTCTTTGTGAGAAATATCTGTAAACTTTCTAGTTCACTCTGCTATAGCCATTTCAATTTAGACCAGTGAGCACCAGGGTGCCTTCTCAGATTTAACGTCCCACAGTCTAGTGGCCCACACTCAGGAGAATCTGATTAATTACTGTGAAGGATGAGAATGCCAGTGGTAATTGCAAGGATTAAAAAATGGATCATTTCAATCAAAATATTATTTTTTCTTCTTATTATATTGTATTATATAATATATAGATTGTTATTATTTAATCTTATATATTATTAATATAATTATTTTAATTATTTTTAAATTAAATTTTAATTAAAATAATTATTTTAATTATTCTAAATAAATAATTATTTAATATTATATAATTTATTATAATTATATAATTATATAATATATAGAATATAATATAATGTATTATATTCTCTTGCACGTACCTGGAAGAACTCTTTTAAAAAAGCAGGCTGCAATTGTTGCTTTGACCACTAGAGGGAAGGAGACACCCATGAAGTTAAGACGCCAAGATCCGTGGAGCCTCACAGGAGGGAAGGGGTCTCTTGACTGAAGGTGGGAGCCCCCACCTTGCAGAGATGGGACATCTGGGCGCCCTGTCACTTTCCCTTTTTCCCAGTTATATCACCCGAAAAAACGTCTACATTCCCTTCTTCATATCTAATAGTAAAGCAAAGGAGAGTAAAATGTCAGCTTGGATTTTCAAAATGTCAGACTTTCCAAAATGATTTTAGATACTAGTGTGTATTTATCCTAGGATTACAGAAAAGATAACATTACCTCCAACTTAATATAATGGAAGTAATTTTTTTTCAAGAGATAAAGAAACAAATATTAAATCTCCTTCCCCACTCCTCCACTCCTCTTTCCTTCACTCCCTCCCTCTCACCCACCAGCTCCCTCCCTGTTATCAGAAATATTTTCGGAAGGACTCACATCAGACAGCTAAAGCTGGTTACCTTCAGGGAGAAGAATGCTGTTAGAAAGTAGGGTTAGGGTATCTTGGTGGTGCAGTCCCTTAAGCGCCTGACTTGTTTTTGGCTCAGGTTATCAGGGTCATGACATCTAGCCCTGCACGGGGCTCTCCACTCAGTGCGGAGTCTGCTAAAGTTTCTCTCTCCCTCTCCCTCTGCCCTGCCGCCCCCCGCCCCGTGCACTCTCTCTCTCTCAAATAAATAAATAAATCTTAAAAAAAGAAGGTAGGCTTGCATGGGTCCTTTCAATTTTTAGTTTGTATGTATCTGTATTGCTGGAGTATTATATAAGATAAATAAAATAATATTCTAGCTATATAATGTTCAAATATTTCCTTACATAATCTGACTTATAGTTTATTCCCTCGGAAAAGGAGGATAAATACTTGCTGTATAGTGTATTAATGATTAAATAAGATAAGGTCAGACTGACTCCTAGACTGTGCTTAAAAATATATATTAAAAAGTGACATCATAAAGACAGTATGGTACTGGCACAAAAACAGACACATAGATCGATGGAACAGAATAGAAAACCCAGAAATGGATCGTCAACTAATTTTTGACAAAGCAGGAAAGAATATCCAATGGAAAAAGGACAGTCTCTTCAATAAATGGTGTTGGGAAAATTGGACAACCACATGCAGAAGGATGAAACTGGACCATTCCCTTACCCCATACACTAAAATAAACTCAAAATGGATGAAAGACCTAAACATGAGACAGGAATCCATCAAAATGCTAGAGGAGAACACAGGCAGCAACCTCTTCAACCTCGGCAGCAACCTCTTCAACCTCAGCTGCAACAACTTCTTCAAAGGCAAAGTAAACAAAAGCAAAAATGAACTATTGGAACCTCATCAAGATAAAAAAGCTTTTGCACAACAAAGGAAACAGTCAACAAAACTAAAGGTAACCAACAGAATGGGAAAAGCTATTGCAAATGTCTTATCAGATAAAGAGCTAGTATCCAAAATCTATAAAGAACTTAATCAAACTCAACATCCCCCCCAAAAAATAAAATTCCAGTCAAGAAATGGGCAGAAGACATGAACAGACATTTCTCCAAAGAAGACATACAAATGGCCAACAGACACATGGAAACATATTCAACGTCACTAGGCACCAGGGAGATACAAATCAAAACCACAATGAGATACCACCTCACACCCGTCAGAATGGCTAAAATTAACAAGTCAGGAAACGACAGATGTTGGTGAGGATGCAGAGAAAGGGGAACCCTCCTACACTGTTGGTGGGAATGCAAGCTGGTGCAGTCACTCTGGAAGACAGTGTGGAGGTTCCTCAAAAAGTTGAAAATAAGAGCTACCCTAAGACCCAGCAATTGCACTACTAGGAATTTATCCAAAGGATATAAATATAGTGATTGGAAGGGGCACAGGCACCCCAATGTTTATAACAGTAATATCCACAATAGCCAAACTATGGAAAAGGCCCAGATGTCCATCAACAGATGAATGGATAAAGAAGCAGTGGTATATATATATATATATAAAGGAATATTACTCAGCCATAAAAAAATGAAATCTTGGGGTGCCTGGGTGGCTCAGTCTATTAAGCATCTGACTTCGGCTCAGGTCATGATCCCAGGGCTCTGGGATCGAGCCTCACATGGGGCTCCCTGCTCAGTGAGGAGCCTGCTTCTTTCTCTACTTCTGCCTGCCACTCCCCTTGCTTGTGCTCCCCCTCTCTTTCCTTCCCTCTCTCTCTGTGTGTCAAATAAGTAAGTCAAATCTAAAAAAAAAAAAATTTAGTCTTGCCATTTGCAGCGACATGACTGGAACTAGAGGGTTATATTAAGTGAAATAAGTCAGTCAGAGAAAGACAAATACCATATGATTTCACTCATATGGGGAATTTAAGAAACAAAACAGATGAATATGGGGGAAGGGAAGGAAAAATAAAATAAAATGAAAACAGAGAGGGAGGCAAGCCATAAGAGACTCTTAACTATAGGAAACAGAGTTGCAGGAGGGGAGGCGGGTGGGGGGATGGGGTAACTGGGTGATGGGCATTAAGGAGGGCACGTGATGTAATGAGCACTGGGTGTTGTATAAACTGATGAATCACTGAATTCTACCTCTGAAACTAATAATACAGTGTATGTTAATTAAGTTGAATTTAAATACTTTTTCAAGTGACATTTATAGGGCTCTAAGTTTATGCTAGACACTATAATAAGTCCATTGATTCATTCATTCATTAGGGTCTAATTTAAACACTAGAAGCAGACACTTATCTTGATTTCATGCTGGAGACTTCCAGACTCATAGAAGTTAATTAAGTTGCCCAATGTCATAAATATGTTCCAAAGACTGAACTCATACTGTGGTTTGTCTAATTTTAGATACCACCTTCCTACACACAGCACTATGTCATAAATATGTTCCAAAGACTGAACTCATACTGTGGTTTGTCTAATTTTAGATACCACCTTCCTACACACGGCACTATTCTTATATTTTAAAAATTATTATTCTCTGGTTATTATGAAGACAGGGAAACACAGAGAAGGCAGAGTGTATTCCCCCCAGTCTCAAAATTAAGTTAAGCAGCTGACAGAGACTTACAGGCCAGTCTGGGGACCGCAGGAGGTAGCAGAGTTGTACTTCTACTTTAGTTCCACACTCAAACACACACACACTTGAGCATTTAGATACTATACTCCACTCTGGCCTTTTTGTTTATATTTATTTCTATTTGTTTATACTACACTCTGGCTTTTTTGTTTATATTTATGAATCACAAATGAGCGAGTGAATGGATAGATAGGTAAATGAATAGATAAAGTAAATGTTTCCCTTCATGATTGGCTGTGCACCCTGTTGGAAATGTACCTGTTCCATATGGGATACCTGGCTTTGTTTACTTCCTCAGTGCATAGGTTAGATTCTGATGTCCAAAATCGTCTAAAGACGGGAAAAATCAGTTTCTGACCCAAAACTAGTGTTTCATGGACAACTGGACTAAACGGGTGCAGAAACATGTTAATAGGAAATGAACACTAATATCTTCTCATTTCCCTGAATCTGATCCCCGCCTCTCAGCCCTTTCAGACCCCCTCCTACTGCACCAAGCCTGGCAAGTAGGCAGGAGAGCTGAACTTGGGAAACCAAGGAGAGAAGTATGCTGACCCCCAAAGACACAGACCCAAACTTCTCAAGTCTTCACTAACCCTGCAGGTGGGCAGGGGTCACCTCTCTGCTGGCTTCAGGGAAGGGGATAAGGACTAGCCTGCACTTTTATTCCGAGGCAGTACTGACCTCCAGGCAGTACCGTTTTGGGACCACTAGTTCTTTGCAGAGATTTCTACCTGAGGACAGCTAACTAGCAAGTAGAGGGCCTCTGACTACACCCTGTCAACCCAGGCTCCACTGCTGGAAAGATCCAAGTTCCTGTTTGTGATTTAAGCTCTTTTTGGTTATAGAAAATCAAATTCTCACCTCCATCCCCACCCATGCTAGGCATTGGAATGTTAATTCTGTAAGGTCTACTCTCTACTCTCCCTCAGGCAGGTTAAGGAATTGTTCATTAAAATACTCTGAGATGCCTTTCCTTGATTTTCTCCCATGTATCAGGCATAGGACTATGTGCTATATATATATATATATAATGACAACATTTGGTTAGTTTTTATTGTTTTTTTTATTGATAAAAAACTGAGGCTTAGAGATAATAGCTTTTATTTTCTGAACTCATAGAGACTTCTTTTATTGCCCATAATGTAATTTTCCTGACACTAACAATTAAAAGCTATTGTGAATTTACAGAAACACAATAAAGCTGTGAAATTAAGTCTATCGCCAATTTATGGGGGAAAAAAAAAACAAATGAAAACCCAAACATGTTTTTCTCCCACTAAGCCACTGAATCAAGAGAAAGAGGAAAACACTGAAAGTAAATTTCTCAGTGGTTCCTGACTATTATGCAAACACAGGTTTGTGGACCTGGGAGGCAGCCGTGTGGGGCGGGATGAGGTTTGGATGGGATGGCATATAGTTTGATGGCCTTACCATCACTTTTAGAGCAAGAGAGCTCTGTGGGCTCACACAAAAGGG
Organism: Callorhinus ursinus; assembly: GCF_003265705.2. Classification (NCBI taxonomy): domain Eukaryota; kingdom Metazoa; phylum Chordata; class Mammalia; order Carnivora; family Otariidae; genus Callorhinus; species Callorhinus ursinus. The sequence continues at coordinate 208,530 of NW_027397097.1, forward strand.
GCTGCAGGGTATACATAGACCTCTAAGTGTTGTTTCCCTCCTCGGGGGAGAAGAGTCGTAGCCTGAGCTTATGGACTCTGAGCCCTTTGTCCTTTCTCCCACTCAGCATCCAGGTCAGAAGGACATGGCTTGTCCTCCCCTGTGCTAGGCTGACTCAGCCATGGGAGGAGGCCCTGCCAAGGCTCCGATAGCCCTATCTCTAGGGCCAGGACCCAGGACGGGCAGCCTCTCCCTCCCAGTCCCAGAGTACGGTTTGCTTATTTATTATACATTTAAATTATATATTTATTTTTAAAGAAATAACCAGAAGCCCGCCCAGCCTTGGCTCTAGCATGGAAACCACCTAAGATATTTTAGATTCCATCCGTTCCTTCTCTCTGAATGAGCAAAGGGGCTCAGGGGACCAAGTCAGGAGCTTCGAGTCCTAGCCCGGGCGTATCCACAGCAAATTAAATCATAGTGAGAAAGTTCTGCCTTTCTCTGAGCTTCAGTTTTCTCTTCTATAAACAGCAGGCTAGAGTAAATGGCCCTTCTTCCAACACAGAATTTCTGTTGATTAAATTCATAAGTTTCCTCAACTTCTAAAGCAGGTATGTCATTGAACCACTACTGTTCAATGAGCAGGATGCCCCCAGGGCCTCTCACTCAGCTGTGACATTCTCTTCCTTAACCGGGTCCACTGAGTACGAGCTGTGTGTGTGTGCGGGCTCATGTCTGAAGAGAGAGTGCCCCTCTTCCTTCTGTTCCCATACACCTCTAGGAAAGAATGTGACACCTTCCTTACATAAGCTTCCCACTAACCCATTTCAGAAATTCAAACCCTTTGCTGCAGTGAAGTCCTAGACAGTGGAGAGCAGTGGTTAAGAGCAGGGGCTCTGGGGCCAGACCACCTGCGTGGCTGGCAACTCAGCACTTGTACTGGTTGGATTGCTCAGTTCTCTCATCTGTAAAATGGGGTTTTAACACCTTCATTAGATTGCGGTGACACTGAGGAAATTTACGCAAATATTTAAAAGTGCTGTCTTTTATATGCTAAGTACTCTAAAGTGTTTGCTACTTTTATTGTGTTTAACTAGAATCATTCTTGCTACAGGGGAAAGCCGTTTTATTCTGCACTGTACATCAGTTCATTTATAACAATAATAGTAATTTAAACACTGACATTAATTGAAGGCTTACTTGTGTGCCAGGCACTATGGTAAGTACTGGGCATGACATATCATTTAGCTCATTTCTCTGAAGTCAGGAACGAGTAGACCAAGGGGAATTGTGGTGGCTGTGGTCACTGTCTTCAGGTAGATATTTGGCTTTGTGAATTCAAGGACTGTGGCTCTCCAGTTCTCTCTGATGCCTCCAACACTTGTATAGCACATGCAGTTTGTGTTTACCAAATGTATGAATGTTCCAATATGGAAAAATTATCTTTTGGAACACAGATTTGAGTTACACTATGTGACATAAGATGAAGGGATTTTTATTCATGTAAGAACTTCATAAATATAAAGTCATCTAACAACAAGGGCTCAGGGGAAAAGCCATGGGCTCCTCCCCATGAGAGAAAGTGTGTCACCCATGACTGTGTAACTATGACAGAGGTGTTTCCAAGGGGATTCCTGACTTAAGGAGAAGGTTGGTCTTGATGAATTCCTCCATTCACGTAGCCCTGTGGAGGCCTATGCCGTTACATTTTATTCTCCATTTCCCTGTCATATAAACAGTGATGAACACACATGAAAGGAAACTCGCCCCGTAGTTTTGATTGGGGGAGATCAATCAGATGATCAAGCGTATGTGTTGAGGCAAATGGGAAAGCAGAGAAAGAAAGAGTTCTGAGTGCAGCAAAATAAATAAATAAATAAAAATAATAAAATAAAACTAAAAAACAAAACGACAACAACAAAAACCCGCAATGCTCCCTCCCCACTCAGGGATCCAAGAGATGGGAATTTAGGGCTTTGTGAAGCCTGGCCTAAAATCAGGAGCCCCAAAGGATATGAAGAGGACAGAGACCCAGTTTCCACACTGAGCAAGGTTCCTTCATGTGGCAGGGAGCCCCCTGCCAACTTCTAGAGACCCTCTCTTCACTCTGTCCTATCAGAATTTCCTCACCTCCATCCAGGAACTGTTTTCCACAATCTATGACCCTGTTAGTTCAAGGAGTTCCCCATGAGGAGACCCTCCAGGCACCTAGAGCTGGACAGCAAGTTCCTACACTCAGCATCCAGGAGGCCCTGAATCCAGTTGTTCAGTGTTCCTTCCTTGGCTCCTGTCATTGACTTTGACCCTCCCTCCCCTCCCTGAAGTCTACTAAGATGGTCCTATTTGGTAAGCATGGTTCTCTAAGAAATACCTCTTTTGTTAATAGTTTATCCCCAAGTCCCCCTCTAAAGATATGGAATCACTGTAAGTAATAAAAGGAATCACGATAATGAACAGAGCATGAAGGGGAATGAAGCAGAGTTAGGAGATGGAGTAGGAGAGTCATGGGAGAAGAAAGACAAGATTAGTGGATGATAAAGTCTGTAACTTATTGAGATCTTTTGTGTTCTAAAGTCTAATCAATGAAGTTACTGCTTTGAAGACAGTGTGTCATATTTCCTTCCATCCATATCAACTCTCTAAGGTAATGTAATTATTATCCCTATTTTTAGATGACAGGACTAAGCTCAAAAGAGTCAAGGCATTTGCCTGAGGTCAGACATGTAAGAGGCAATGCTTGTTCTTGGACCCAAGTCAGGCTCAGTCTACTGTTCATAAGCCCTTTGCTGAACTGATGAGCACCATGAGGCAGATGGGCCCAGGAGAGCAGGGAAATAGCCTGCGGAGGAAGGAGAAAGGATGGAGAGGTCAATGACTATAAATTTGGAAGCAGGAGTCTTTTAGGGTTTAAACTTCAGTGAACTTTGACTCAGCAAACTCAAGGTCCCCGTAAGGGCTTTGAGAGCTGGTGTGCAAGATGTGTTTATCAGAGGTTGCAGAGAGGGCAGGACTAGCTGCCAGCTATCAGGGACCAGAAGGGCTACAGGTCTGTGGGCTCAGATAGGTGGCCAACTCAGGTTGGTGGCTCTGGGTGGAGCCCGGGACTCTCCTAGGAGATAGACTGCAAGTTCAGGGGGAAGCATGGGATGGGGTAGAGAGGCACAGCACGGCAGCATTTTATATTCTACTGCCACATAAGATTCCCCATATCTTCCTCTAGGCACAAATGCCTTGACTCTTCTGAGCTCAGTTTTGACATCTGTAAAATAAAGGCAATAATTGTATCTATCTTATGGGATTATTATGAAGATCAATAGAGATATGCACAGTCTGGACTGGTGGCAGAGATTCAGGCCAGAGCTATAGGTTCCCTAGGGACCAGATGGCTCCATGCAAAAGGAAAGTTCTAGAAAATAACACCAACCACTTTTAAAGATGTGGAAGCAGTATCAGAGCCCAATATTTAATTTTTAGCAGTGGTCTGAGATGTACAACAGAAGCCTATCCCTTCCCCAGTAAGACCACCCTCCCAGTATGGCAGTCCAAGTCCAGAGCTTAGCTTTAAGGGATGAATACTTGAAGCCGCAGGGCACACAGGAAGCCAGCTGACAGCAACTTTGCAGTTGAAGAAACCCTCACTTCACTGGGAGCGTGTACAACTCAAGGTTCTGAAGCATAAGAGGTCCACTAAAAATCTGACCAGGAGTTGAGCAGGAAATAGGTTGATTAAGGGACCAGAAACCACAGGAGAGACACATAAAGAAATAGAGGAAATGTAGACTACAGCAAAATGAAAAGAGAATGGGAATTAATACTTCCCTGAAATCTTTCTCTAGGTCAGGTGCCATTCTAAGATATTTAAATAGTCTCATTTAGTATGATAGTTCTGCAAAGTATATAAAATATATTATAATTCATTCTAATGATAAGTAATATTTCTTGAGTAATATTTCCTAACTCTATACTAAGAATAATTGAAGTTCGGGTGCCTGGGTGGCTCAGTTGGTTAAGCGACTGCCTTTGGCTCAGGTCATGATCCTGGAGTCCCGGGATCGAGTCCTTCATTGGGCTCACTGCTCAGCAGGGAGTCCACTTCTCCCTCTGACCTTCCTCCCTCTCATGCTCTCTCTCTACCATTCTCTCTCCTTCTCTCAATAAATAAATAAAAATCTTAAAAAAAAAAGAATAATTGAAGTTCATGGTATGGATTAACTTAGTTTATCTTTACACCAATATTCAGAATTGGATTAATGTCTCTAAATTAAAAGGCACAGAAAATGTCCTGAAGGCACTTAGCTAATAAGTAGTCAATTTGTGATTTGAACCCAGGTGGTCGGGGCTCTCCTACTGTCTACATTGCATTGCCTCTCTCTAGGGGTGGGGGGTTGACAGACAGAGATAAAATAATCGTGCCAGCTCACAGAGCCAGTAAGAGGTGAGGCTATATGTAGGCCCAGTTCTGCTACTGTGGAAGACCATGCCCATTCGATAGCAAAATACCTATACAGACACCCACTGTGGACTCAGGAAACACAAGTGGGTACTTCTGACCCCTGCTTCCCACTTCCACACCTCGCAGATTAGAGATCAGGGTTTGAGCCACAGTTGCATACTATATGTCCTCAACATTGTTGCATCTCCTTAGGAAAGTTTCAAAGAGAGAGAAATAAAGAAAAAATTGGAAACAAGTTGACAATAAAAAACTAATGATGTAATGTATGGTGATTAACATAACATAATAAAATAAAATTTAAAAAAATATTAAAAAAAAAGAGGTCCTAGCTTGGATTACAGAGATTGTCAGATTATAGGTTATAGGTAGGTCCCTGAGAACACTAGAGACCCATATCTGCCCAAATGACCCCTTGACCCCCTAGGCCAAGCTGCAAGTTTGGTTGAGGAAGACAGTGTTCATGTATTATATTCTTCCATTACTCCTCAGGCCTAACCCACTGCCTCTTTCTTTGTCCTGCAGTAACCTGGAAACTCACTGCCCCAAACAAGTCTGTGTGACATTCTAACTAGTGCCAAGGACTAAGGACACAAAACCATGCTAGGGGTAGTGCTGTGGTGATGAGTTACAAACAATACATACAAACAATGAGATTGTCTGCAAGTTCCCTGCACCTCGCTTTACAGTGACTGACAAGAGTTTTCCCAAATGTTACCAGAGCAAGACCCTGTTCTGTATGTTAACTTCTCCAAAATCAGTCTGGGCTTCACATTGTCTTTCTCATCTGTAGGCTGGAGAGAAGAACTCAGCATTAGTCTTTTAGAAGTCCTTAGAGCATCTGTGTTGGGCTAAGCTCTTCTGCTTTTTCTCTCTCAAAAATCAGCCATCAGTGTTTTTTCACTTAAGGTCTTCCATTGCCTGGGGGGACACTCACTGGTCCAAGGACAACTAGAGGGGAAGGAGTATGACAGGGACAGAAAGTAAAGGGAATGGGTAAATGGGAGGGTCAGAGAAGGAGAAGGTAGACCAGAAGTTGCAACATGATGGCCTATTGTCTAAATATCCCAATAGAATTGTTTGGGGAGGTCTGAAGAGTGTTTCAAAATAAATTAAATCAGTTGCCAAGATTGAAAATCAAGAAATGCCAGACATAAAGGAAGAAAGGCACGATCTCATTTATATATGGACTCTAAAAACAATTGAATATATAGCAGCAGAGGGTAGAACAATGGTTACTGGGCTGGGGTGGGGGGAAGGAAATGTGGAGATGTTGGTCAAAGGGTACAAAGTCACAGTTATATAAGATGAAGAAGTCTGGCGATCTAATGTACAGCATGATGTATACAGTTAGTAATAACCGTATTGAATACTGGCAATTTGCTCAGAGTAGATTTCAGGTGTTCTCATCACACACCAAAAAAAAAAAAAAAAAGGTAACTCTGAGGAAAAGATGTTAATTAGCTTGACTGTGGTAATCATTCATTTCACTATGTACATGTATATCAAATCATCTTATATATACACAATTTTATAATAAATACATACAATTTTATTTAAAAAAATAAAAGTAAAGGAAAAGAAAGGAAGGAAGGAAGGAAGGAAGGAAGGAAGGAAGGAAGGAAGGAAGGAAGAAAGAAAGAAAGAAAGAAAGAAAGAAAGAAAGAAAGAAAGAAAGAAAGAAAGAAAGAAAGAAAGAAAAAATAGCTTCAAAGTATCTGTACTTCCAATCATCCTTTGAAAGTAAGATATGACCCTAATGGTTTAATGTATATATTTATTACAACATTATAATAACAGATAATACTAAGTGAGCATACACTATGTTCCTATCTCTACATCATGAACTAAATTAATCCTCATAACAGCCTTATGAGCTAAGTCATATTATCATCTTATAGTTCAGAGACATGGAGACATTAAGCAAATTGCCCAAGGTTATCTAAGAAGCAGGTGGTATTGGTGTCCCTGAGTTCTCAAATCTTCATGGCAACATCTAGCTAAAACATTGACTGCCCTATTTTTATTAGGGATGCAGACCCCACCTGACACCCTGACACCCTGTGATTTTCTGACTCAAGTAAACTTAAGGCTATGATGTAGAACAGGGGAGGAAGAGAGAGCCATTATAACGAGTGGTGAAGTCTCCTTCCCTGACTGTGAATCACTGGGGCTCCTCTCTAAGATAAAATTACTCTGTCTCATTGTATTTTAGCTAGTTCCATGCCCCTTGCCTGAAGAGAGATGGGGGCAGGTATTCACCATCAAAAAAAAAAAAAAAAAAATCCATGTTCATCTCTCAAGGCCCATCTTACATTTCCTTAATTTTATAACATCTTTTAGTCCATTACTTACTCCCTGAAAGGAACCACACCTAAAGCATCATAATCCCCACATACATAACTCTATTAAGTATAGAAAATAGTATAATATTGGGGGGTGGGGGGATGGGTTAGCCTGGTGATGGGTATTAAAGAGGGCACGTTCTGCGTGGAGCACTGGGGGTTACGCACAAACAATGAATCATGGAACACTACATCCAAAACGAATGATGTAATGTATGGTGATTAACATAACAATAAAAGAATAAAAAAAAAGAAAGTAGTATAATATTGTATTATATTTAACTATTGTTTTTGACTGGGACTCCCAAAAGGCAAGATGCATGTCTTATTTATAATTCAAGGACTGAAATTAGTGTCTAGCACCTAGCAGGTACTCCAGAAACATTTACTGGATGGCTGTACTTTCTACACGCCCAGTCTCCTCTATCCCCTCCAGCCTCCTTGTCTTTGATTAAATAAACTTCAATTTTCCATTAATTCATATTCCATTTTTGTATTAACCTCCACTGCTGCCTTCCCATAGTGCAAACATAGACATTTCTGCCACGGCTCCAGTCGGAGTCAGTGCCCTGGTCCCTATCTTCTTGGTCTGCATAGCCTTCTAGGGCAGGCTCTGGCCCCAGGACAGCCACCCAGGCTAAGTCATGCTGAGTCATGCTGAGGCTTAGGGTGTGTGGACAGATGTTTTCAGCTTTGAGTGTGTGGACAGATGTTTTCAGCTTTGAGTGATGACTGCTATCTGGGTCCCCAGCAGGAGACTTACAGGACAGATGGTAAGAAAAAGAGAAGTTGCTGAGTGACTGTAACTCCACCCCAACCAGCATCATGAAGAGGAAAGGATCCCTGAGGCAGAATATGACATCTCCTAAAATATGTTCCCTTCTGATTTAAAAGATTATTTCTGGTTGTCTCAATAGATGCCATAGAATGAGCAGTCATTGCTCAGCAAATATTAATCTTGCAAGTTGTCCTTCATACCTAGAAGTAGAAAAAAATCCACTATTAGTACATGCATATGGATTTTTAGTTCATAAAATATGTAGCTATTAATCTAATACTATCAGAGTAATTTGAAGCACTGGACCTTTGCTAGCAGCATGGCCAAGTAGATTGATGTTGAAGAAAGGTGTTCCAGAAAAGAATGTGGACTGAATGTGTCGGACTTGAGGGATTACACAATTGGGAAAAAAAATTTTAAATGAGAGACAGATTAATTCAACTGACCCTTCAAGAACTTTTGGATGAACGTTTGATTCATGTATGACTATGAGCTTCTTGAGGTCCCAAGCTGTATTGGTTCTGGACATCCAGGGTCCATTCCGGGCCCTGGTACATACTTGGCATAGTTTTTGGTCTTCGTCGGTGAATGAGTGACCCCTTGTCAGTCTACTTGGCTCTGATAGGAGCACATGGAGAAGATTTAGTGATGCTGTGTTAAAATTTTTTTTCTCGATTCAAGTACAGAAGTAGAGGCAAGCAACATGACACATGTCTAACATAAGTGCAGTCATTAAGAAAGGAAATCTACCGAAAGAACGTTTATAGAGACAGCAGAACACAGGGAGTGAGTTATGTGTGTAATAGCTGAGAGAGGGGCTGGAATATGAACAATTTAAATCAAAATTCATGGAAAAAAAAAGTGACAGAAAAAAATTGGGGCATGGGATTAGAGAGACTAGTATAGTTTGCGTTGAGAGACATGCTTAAGAGTGGTATTGGACTGGACTTGAAAGTTAACTAAAGAGTCGGAAATTCATTCATTCTTCATAGTATGAATAAGGAGCTATAGCTCGATGGTTGCGGGCAAAGAGTTTAGGAGTCAGGCATTCTTGATTTGTGTTCTTGGGAAAATTAAAGTATCACTTACCATCTTTTATCATACATAACGTGTAGTAATTATACTTAGATCATCTGTTTGTTTTGATGGCTATGGAATGTCACATATAGGCTACTTAAAAATGCCTGAAACAGGGGCACTTGGGTGGCTCAGTCGGTTAAGCCTCCGACTCCTGGTTTTGATGTAGGTCATGATCTCAGGGTTATGAGATTGAGCCCCACATTGGGTTCTGTGCTCAGCAAGGAATCTGCTTGAGATTCTCTCTCTCCCTCTCCTTCTGCCCCTCCCTCCTGCTCATGCACGTGCACTCTCTCTCTCTCTCAAATAAATAAATAAATCTCTTTAAAAAATGCCTGAAGCAGATCACATACTGAAGAAATGACCGCTATTATTATTATTGCTATCATTGCTCTCGTCGCGGGTCTGTGCCACATGATACAGTAGGAGATAGAGATGCAGAGAGAAATAGCACAGGACCAGAAACTGTGGGTGTCCCCTTATGGTAATCAGGTGAGTCGTGTGAGTAGAATCAGTAAGAAAGAGGCTGCAGATGGATCAGGAGCCAACAGGAGAAACCATTTTCATTCCACACCAAGGTGTTTCAGTATTACCTTACAGGTGAAGAGTGAGGACATGAGGATTAGAGATTTGAGCCAAAGAACCAGATCACATCTGTGGAAATGGAAGATAATTTGGGTTGCAAAATGGGAGTTGGATAAGAGTCATTCATTTATTCATTCAGCAAACATAGCCAGAGTGCTGCTCTACAACAGTCTCTGTGTTAGACTCTAGTTTACTAATGTGAATAAATGTAAATGAAGCAATATCACTGGGCTCAAGGATTCATCTTTTCTGGGGGGGGCGGGTAGTCATTCCAATAAACAGATGATTTTTACTGCAAAGTAACAAATGTTGTGATGGAGAAGTGGACACGTAAGCAAGCCATTCGGCCAGTATTTATTGAGGTCAAGAGATAAGGTTAGTAGGTGACTGTAATAGCAGCTGTTAGAAATGATGGGGTCCTGAGCCAGAACCAGGAGAAAGAATGAGGCCCTATTTCATCGAGGCCCAAAGAGGGTCTGCTATAGTTGCTATAGTCTAGTGGAAAATCGGATGAGAATATAGGCACCTAGGGCACCGGCTAGAATTTAGTCTTGGGCAGAAAGTTCAGAGCTCATGGAAATTCAAGACTCAGAAACAAGGAAATCCTCAGGACTGAGTAACCTGAGTCAGGCAAAGCTAGTCTTTCTCACAGAATTTATTCAGCCTATGTGGACTTCAGGCTTTAAAATTATAAATTTTAGTTTTTAGAAGTTACTCAACCTGTATGTAACTCAGATCCTAAAATTTATCCATCTTAGAATAAATTAATTTCATATTTCCCAGAGAACTGGTGGTATGTCCCCTCCACACACACGTTTTACTTTTGGGTTCCTTTTGGAACTGGCATCATTTTTGTATTTGTTTGTTATGTTTTGTCTGTTTATCTGCCTGTGTATCCCCACAGTGGTTCAGAGTAGGTGGTCAACAAATATTTGTCAAATGATTGGTGCAGAAGACATACTATCAGAGAGGGACTCTGAAGGATGTGGCTTTGGCCAATTGTGGCAGAAGCTACATCACAGTCTGAGGAAATGCAGTCCTTGTTTATTCTCTTGGCAAAGGATAAAGATGGAAGGACTTTCCTAGAACTCAGCCCACCATCTTTGTTCTGTGCCTACAGGTTTTGAGTTGCCCACCTTTTTTGGCATGGATCGCTGCCTGCAGCTGAACCATCAGGTCAAAGTTCTGTTCACTCCTGACCATTCTCCCATATTGACCATTTTGTCTTTCTCAAGGCAGTCCCAGAACAGCTGGGTTTTGTTTTGTTTTTTTTTAATCAAGGGCTCAGATCAAAGTTCTATTCAATTCCTAGGAGACCTTATTACAGTTCTCCAGAATCATCAGAGGAATGTGGTTTACAGCAGTGTCTGCAGAGATGAAATTTATTTAGGACACAAACATGGAAGTACAGTAAACCAGAAGAAGAGATCACAAGGTTTTTAGGGGCCTGAAAAAGGGAAGATCCCAAAGACGAAGTGATGGGGAAATACGTGTAATTGTTCCTGATTCTTCCCTGTCTTAGGAAATGTTTTTGGTGTCTGGACCTGGTCCATGATGTGAACCATTTGCCCAGACTTCCAATAGAGCTCTCCTGTTGTGCCTCTGAAATGTGTTCCTCCTTCTCCAGGCCACCTCTCCAACCCCAGGCCTCTGAGCTGCTTCACACTCTATGATTTCCTCACTGAACTGCAGCCACTGTCTCCTGACCATGATTTCTGCCTACATTGTCTGTCCCTATACACCAGAATTATCTTCCTGAAACATGGTCCTGAAATATCTCTCTGGGGTGCTGGGAGGAATCAAAATTTTCCTACTGCCTTCAAGGAAATGTCTAAGCTTATCAATCTGAAATATCAATCAGAAACCTTGTAAGTATGTCAGCTTTACTAGGATATAATTCATATACTGATTCATTTGAAATATACAGTTTTGTGATTTTAGTATATGCTCAGTTGTACAGCCATCAATACAATCAATTTTAGAACATTTATTCATCCCCAAAAGAAACTTCATATCCTCTTGAGGTCACATAACTTTTATTACAGTATATTGTTATAAATGTCTTATTCTATTATTCAATAGAGTTATTGTTGTTAACCTCTTAATGTGCCTAATTTATAAACTTTATCATAAGTATGTACGTATAGGAAAAAACTGAGTACATATAGGGGTCAGGACTACCCGCAGTTTCAGAGATCCACTGGGGGTCTTGAAACGCATCCCCTGTCAATAAGAGGCAACAACTGTATATATAGATAGGCATGCGTATATGCAGATATAATGAGTGCATTAATCATATACATGTATGTGTGTGTATATATATATATTTGTTTTATGTATGTTTTTTTCTTACAACTCTGACACAGGAATTATTACTGTTACAAATTTTATAGATTAGCATCTCTATGACCACACCTTCTTCTACTCTCTCCCTCACTTCATCTGTGCCTGCGCTGGACTTATTTTCATTCCCTGAAAATCCTAAGCATCCTCCCACTTCAGAATCTTTATATTTACAACTCCTTATGCCTTAAACACTTTTGCAGTGTTGGATGAATGGTCAAACACACACACAACTAAAAGTACAAAGAATATAGACATATAGCCACGGCTGTGCGCGTACAAAGCAATTGGCGGAGCAGTGCTGGGAGTAGGAAGGCCAGCTAGAGCTAGTCAGACCCCCAGCAGGCAGGACCGTGATCAGATTCTCGAGTTCCAAGATGTGGCCCACATGTAGGTTGAGATAGGCTCTTGAAGGCTTATTCTGGCCAAATAAAAGGTACACAAACCAAAATAGAAACCAGGGTACTTATTTATTATTCTGCATTGAGATTTACAACTGTAATACTCACATCTATTGAATAATAAGTCCTTTCCTTACATCAATCAGATAAACGGAGAGGGGACAAATTGTGCAGAGGTTGGTGGCTGGGTGCAATCATGCCAAGTAACCCTCTTGCCAATGGGATCAGATGTGGCTTATTCATCCATCCACATAGCAAGGCTAGCCATGGCATGGACATAAATGTCATGTGAGGCTCAGAACATCTCTAAACTCTAAGCCAACAAAAGAGATCTTCCTTTTTCCTATCCTTTCCTTATTGGTCAACTCTATAATGATTGGCATGTTTTTATATATACATCAGAATATTTCATAAGGTTATAAGTAAGAGCTTCTGGCCTGGAAGTCATTCTGTCTCTTTCAAGTGACTTTGAGTCTCTTTTTGTCACTAAATTTATCTTTTGATCTCAGTTGAATTTAGAGAATGCAATTTATTCCCCTGGCTTCGTAGGCCTTGCCCATTATCTAGTCACTGTGGCCTTTATATTCTGATAATACTCACATATTTGTGATCACACACACACACACACACATACATATTACACAGAACATATTTATCAGGCACTTCTGAGCAGTTAACCTTACAGGACCTTCAAACACTAACCCACAATCTCTTGCATTTGTTGATGTGTAAGAACCAAGGATAGGGTCTTCGAAGACAGTAAGAGAAGCACTCTGGATTTCACTGTCTTCAGTGTCTTAGTCCCTCCCTTGCCACAGTTCTGTGTAGTCTTGAGCTCTTATCTATGCCCACAGTTTCTGACCCCACCCAGCTATCACCCTCTCAAGTCTCTAGAAGGAGAAAAAACACTGGATCTGCCTGCCTCTATTGATTAAAAACAAAACAAAATGAAATAAAAGCCCCCCAAATTCCAGAAAGCAAATGAATTAGCAAACCTGAAGAAGACAGAGACAGGAAAAGATTGGTGACCTTAGGGACTGAATTGGCTGGACTACAGAGAAGTGCTACATTAGCTCGTTGGTCTAGGAATCTAGGAGAAATTCCTTTTCCCCTCAGATGCCTCAAACTCAGTAAAATAGGGAACTTGGTTTCAGAAAGAACCCTCCTGGGGCTAGAATTAGCAAGGGCTACAAAGGGTTTAGGGGAGGAGCGATGACTAGCTGCCCCCACTAGGTCTACAAAACAAAGGGTGCTAGTTTCTCATAATTCCTTGTGGTGGATGATCTTGTTAATGGATGGGGTCCAACCATAACCATTACTGCTTCAATTTAAGCCCTGCTTACTTACCAAACCTCAAATTTATCCTTTTCCAGAAAGATGTAAATTTTCTATTCAGGAAACATGTTATGCCATAGCTTCAATACTGAATACCCAAAGTGCTGAAGATAGCATGCCTAGGTTAAAAAAAAAAAAAAAAAGCATTAAATGTTTTGTAGAATTCAAAAGTCACCAAGTCAAAGACTTCCCAATCTTCTAGTAGCAGACACGGAAGCTTAGCATAAAATTGGATCTTTTCCATCACTTCTATATGCAAGATTCTAAGCCCTATACCTAGAAGAGTCCCATTTGAATCAACCGTAGGTAGCAATCTAAATAGTGGGTTTATGCATGCTTCAGAGGTACTCTACTTGGATAAAGTTTATTAAATCATTACTTGACTTAGGTTAGAGCCATGGGATATGGACTAATAACTCATAGTAGTGCAGTAAACTGAAGGGAAGGAAGATTAGAAAACACTGGCTCTAATAATGGAGTCACTCCTTTACAGTATGTTTTTCTATATTTTTCTTAGTTCATAAAGTACATTGGGCAATATTATTTGCAATAAACAGGGAAAAAACAGGAATTCCCTGTTTTTGAAAACAAATCACAAAAATAGATGAAGGCAACTTTACTTAAGGTGTAAAAGCATCAAGGAAAGCAAGAAAATAGAGCTACATTTCTGAAGAAATGGGAAATTTATGACTATCTAAGCTGCTAGATTCAAGTTTTAACCTTCCAGTTTCATCATGTGGAAAAGTGTGCAGTAACTGAGTTCTGGCCCTCCATTTCCTCTCCCTTTTGCTTAATTAACATTCACACACATCTCTGGCTATGCCTTAGGCACAGTGATCCCAGAGGCCAGACCACTGATGTTCATATCGTAAGCTGCCAACTGGGAGAATTCACGCTGAGAACAAAACCCAGCTCTGGCTGACTCACCTACAGCCTTTGTGAGAGATGGTGCCGAGCTGGCAGCACGGGACTTAGAAAGCAGCCGTGTTGCCTGCTATCAGTGTGGTCTGTTCTCTCATTCTTTTGGTGAACAGAAAATGTTCCCTGGCTTCCTGCATGGCAGCCTCAGGAATCTCTTGCTACTCATGGTAACCAACTTATTCTAGGTGGATGCAACACCTCGTGGAACCTTTGATAGATACCGTCTATTTCTGTTATGAGGCTATAAATTCACACGCATAATGGAAGCAGACTGATAGCCTCTCTAATAAGGAATCCTACACAGCTTTTTATAGCTTCAGTGGTTTATAAACCTTATCCATGATTTTCTACTTTTAAAATTCAAAAATTAAAAAAAAAAAGCTCATTTGTGGTGAAGAATAATTTTGGAGTAATTTTTCTCAGATAATACTATGAAAACCATGTAGTGGGGCCACAGAGCTAGCTTACCTACCAACAGCGTGACTTATATAATCCACACGAATAGCACCTAAAGATATAATATTTGACTCATAGGATTTCTATGTGTCACAAATTAACCATAGAGATTTAAGAAAATATTTTAGGGGCGCCTGGGTGGCTCAGTCATTAAGCATCTGCCTTCAACTTGGGTCATGATCCCAGAGTCCTGGAATCAAGCCCCGCATCAGGGTCCTTGCTCAGCGGGGAGCCTGCTTCTCCCTCTCCCACTCCCACTGCTTGTGTTCCCTCTCTCGCTGTGTCTCTCTCTCTCTGTCAAATAAATAAATAAATAAACCTTTAAAAAAAAAAAGAAAATATTTTATTTTTTCCTGATTAGGAGACATCTTAAATTTCTTAAAATCCTTCAGAGAGCTTACAAAAGTACAAATGCTACAGAACACCTGAGAGGCAGGAATTAATGTTTATCAAAACTTAGAATTTCTTGGGGCGCCTGGGTGGCTCAGCGGTTAAGCGTCTGCCTTCGGCTCAGGTCATGATCCCAGGGTGCTGGGATGGAGCCCTGCGTCGGGCTCCCCACTTGGCGGGAGGCTTGCTTCTGCCTCTCCCACTCTCCCTGCTTGTGTTCCCTCTCTCGCTGTGTCTCTCTAGGTCAAATAAATAAATAAAATCTTTTTAAAAAAATGTGGAATTTCTTTTTAAAAAGTCTTTTAATTTAAATACCTTAAGACAACATGTTTTTACTTTATTAATTTTTTAATTTTATATGTAATAAATATTCTTACTGTTTACTTTTTCTGATGATTTAATCTTTCTGATCTATCTGGATAATCATATCACTTATCTCTAATCATGTCACTCATGAAAAAGCCTGGGTTTTTCATCCAAGAAAGGGAAACAATAATATTTCATATTTGAAGTAAAGTACTTCAAATGAGCAGCTGAGATAATTTAGCTTGAATCAACAAGCACCTAAGCTGTAAGAGACTATACTCAGCCGTCCTAAACTGACTTCAGAATCAGAATTGATAAGCCTTGAACTGAGCTACAGATATGCTGCTTTTCAACTCTGTAACATATATAGTCTAGTCCAGGGAGGTTTTCCTGACTTTCTTAAGAGGGGAAGAGCTGGGCGCCTGGGTGGCTCAGTCGTTAAGCGTCTGCCTTCGGCTCAGGTCATGATCCCAGGGTCCTGGGATCGAGTCCCACATCGGGCTCCCTGCTCAGCAGGAAGCCTACTTCTCCCTCTCCCACTCCCCCTGCTTTTGTTCCTGCTCTCGCTGTCTCTCTCTGTCCAATAAATAAATAAAATCTTTAAAAAAAAAAAAAGGCGGGGGGGGGGAAGCTAACAAACACTGTGAAAGTCACAGCCCAGGAACACTGGTCCATTAAAGACTGAAACTTAATTATACAACTATAGAATGTTTCTCCTCCAACATTCCTTACCACCATACCAACTGGACTCCAGACTAATAACAGTGGATTACAATTGAAAAAGTTGCAAGGTGCAGACTCTATTTCATGCTGAGTTTTTAGGGAAGTCCAAAGACAAGAGTGGCATCAACAAACAAATAAACAAACAAAAGGACACTAGAGGCATTTGAAGCCTCGGGCACCTGTGGCTGCAACAAACATTGAACATACTCCAACCTCTAGCCTAATTACCTGCCAGTTCATCTATTTCTCAGCTTGATCACAAGTCCTGGTTTTATTTTTATTTTTTAAAGATTTTATTTATTTATTTGACAGAGAGAGAGACACAGAGAGAGAGGGAACACAAGCAGGGGGAGTAGGAGAGGGAGAAGCAGGCTTCCCTCGGAGTAGGGAGCCCGACGCGGGGCTCGATTCCAGGACCGTGGGATCATGACCTGAGCCGAAGGCAGACACTTAATGACTGAGCCACCCAGGTGCACCACAAGTCCTGGTTTTAAATAATTGCAGAGTCCTCAGCTGTCTCACTGATTAAAAAAGTATTAGTGGGGCAGAAAATCAAGAAAAGAGCTCAGGGAAATCTCCCCAAGGTAGCCAATTTCCCCTGAAGTCACAGAGAAACGGACAGAGAGAGGGCTCCAGGGAAGCACAGGACATGAGTTTATTCTTTCTGTCCTTTTTATGAAATTACCCTCAGGTATTGTACTTTGGGATTGAGGTCTTAGTCCTATTGGATCCCTTGGATCCCTTGTTACTCTGTTCAGCTTCCTGAAATAACCACGTATGTGTTTTGTCTCCTTTGGAAAACTAAGAACCAGAGGCTTGGTTATAATCCACTCCTCAAGTGAGTTAAAACTCGCTGAGATTCTGTGTCAACAACTGTACTTTTTTCTTTTTGACTCTGTTCTTGTCCCTGTCACCATCTTTAACTCAAATATTAAAACTGTTTTGACTGAAACTCTTGCCCTATCTTGGGCTTAGCTCCTTTCTATAGGTTTTTCTTGGAGAAGAAGAAGGGAAAGATGGATGTCATCTTGGAGGATCACCTGGGGAGAGAAGAGGGTGAAAGGGAGAATGAATGGTAAATTGTGTTGAGGACAGAGGAGGAGCCAACAAAGGAAGGCTGTCTCAGGAACCAATACACATTATCACAAGTTCGGTGTACATTCTTCATTGCTGACCCTTTCCTGACCTGACTCCACCCCTGAGGGACACAGCTCAGCCTTGACCAATGACTTCAAAGAACTAGGAGGAACAAGGGACCAGAAGGTCAGCAGTAAGGAATAAAAGGTGAGAGCTTCCAGCAGCAACACATACCTACTTCTCTCTCTGATCACCTGTAAGCTCCCAGACCTGACATCATGGTGCATTTTAGTGCCGAGGAGAAGACTGCTATCACTAGCCTATGGGGCAAAGTGAATGTGGAAGAGGCTGGAGGCGAGGCCCTGGGCAGGTAGGCACTGGGTTTCAAAGCATGGGAAAGAGTGGTGAATATGAATCTGGCCAATTGACCAGGAAATTCCTCAAGATTTTTGAAAGTCTCTGATTTCCCATCTGCTATGGTTCCATCACGTAGGCTCCTGGTGGTTTACCCCTGGACCCAGAGGTTCTTTGACAACTTCGGCAACCTGTCCTCTGCCTCTGCCATCATGGGTAACCCCAAGGTCAAGGCCCATGGCAAGAAGGTGCTGACTTCCTTTGGAGATGCTATTAAGAACATGGACAATCTCAAGGGCGCCTTTGCTAAGCTGAGTGAGCTGCACTGTGACAAGCTGCACGTGGATCCTGAAAACTTCAGGGTGAGTCAGGAAATGTTCATGTGCTCTTTTATTACTTTTCACTTTGAGATAATAATGGAAGTTGAGACTTTGATTGGAAAGACTAACAAAAATTTCAGAAATCATGGGTCGAACTTGGTGTTAGAAGGACACATCACCCTTGTGCATAACCAGGACCACCTTGATTCAGGACTAGTGACAGTAAAGGGCTATTAGCAACCAGAGTTTGCTTAAAAGTTTTCAAGAACTTTTGTCAGAACTGGATGTGTTCATCCTAGAGAATGACATCAGAGAATAGCAGACTTGTTCAAGGAGGAATGGAATTTGGGGTTTGGTAGATAAAGTTCTGTCTCAAGGAAGGTGAAAAGTCTATTTTACGTGGGTCCTGTTGACTAAAGTTTAGGGAGAGATTTGGGGGAAAAATATTTAGACAGACTGTCTCAAAGAAATATACAACAAGTTCTCTAAAATATATTAAACTACCTGTCAGTATCGTTACCAAAGGGAGGCTTGTTCCTGCACCGATTGGAGACTTTAAATAAACTCACTCTGGGCACCCGTGCAGCCCTAAAATCCCATTATTACAGGAATTAACCAGTTGGGAGATAAGAGAGGGAGGGAGAGTTGCAAATAAAAATGGTGGCTTGGGAGAGAGGATGGGACATAGGGAGGCAGGGAGTTGAATGGAGAGCTCACTCATTATATTGAATTTAGGGACTAGCTTATCGAAGCTTTTTGCAGGCACACACCTCGGAGAATTAAGTGTGGGCTTGGCAGGGAGTATAGGTATTGAGCCACTTTTTCTGCAATTCTTTTTGAGAACTTCTACTCAACATGCTTATTTGTCATTTTCTCTTTCACCTAACAGCTCCTGGGCAACGTACTGGTGATCATTCTGGCTTCTCATTTTGGCAAGGAATTCACCCCCGGCGTGCAGGCCGCTTGGCAGAAGCTGGTGGCTGGTGTTGCCACTGCTCTGGCCCACAAGTACCACTGAGTCCTCTTTCCAGTTCAGCAGTACCCTTCTGTGTCCTCAGCGTCCTCCTTCTGCACATGGGCATTTGGGTTTGGCCTTGAGAGCAGTTTCTGTTTAATAAAGTTCATTCTATTCAATAATCAGAAATTAATATTGTGTCTTCTCCATCTTTCACTCTTGTGTTAAAGGAGAAAAGTTTCATTGGCTGAGGGGTGGGAGGAGACTTGGAAAAAAATAAGAGCTCCTTTGGGAAGACAGACATTATGGGAGGATTCTAGAGGATCTTGGTGGGTGATAGAATGGGGAAGAAGTTTTCTGGGTGGGGGAAAGTGTTAGTTAAGTGGGCAGGGATTTACAGGGCAGTGTGGCAAAAAGTTACTGTAGAGGGGAAGGAAGGAGGTGTTAAGCAGTGCCTCAGAAAAAACAAGATAGATTTGTGGTACATGTCTTAGCTTTAAAACATTTGCAGGGATCTAAGGTCTAGGCCGGAGTCCCAAGCAGACTTTTTCAATTTGCTTTAATGTACCTATCGAATCAGCTAACTTAGCATATATCTTGTGAGGCTGAATTGGACATTGTATGCTAAAACCATTCTCTTCCACCTGGTTTTGCTGTAACATTTGGAAAAGGAATAAATGTCATCCCTTTAGCAAACAAAACAAAACAAAACAAAACACTGGAAGAACATCTAATCCTCCCCTAATTTACCTGTTTTGCTTCCTTATGATGTTGGATAGAGGTATTATTACTATTTTAAGAAATACTAAATCGTGTGCCCAACATCATCTTTTTTTTAGATTTTAAAATTTATTTTTTAATTTAGATTCAATACATGGTACAATCTTAAGAGAACTGAGAACCAAGAAGGGCCGTGGCTTCTTCCCTATAAAGACCAGCTGAACAACAGACTGGTACCTTGTCACAACTCCTCACTCAATGCCAAGGACACTTACAATTCTTTCTTTTTACAGTTTTAATCCATGCTTCAGCATCAGTCTTTAAGTCCTTGCAGGCTGGGTGGGTCACGGGGACCTTGAGATGTGAATTGCGTGCTAGCTGGGGTACTAGGATGGATGGGTGGAAGAGGGAAGAGGGGAAAGAAATAGAGTATCAGATTTCACATGAAAAGCAGAGTCCCTCTGGGGATGGGTTTTTTAAAAACAGAGGGGTGACAGGAAACAAACTGAGGGTTGCAGGGGGGGGGGGGTTGGGGGGATGGGTTAGCCTGGTGATGGGTATTAAAGAGGGCACGTTCTGCGTGGAGCACTGGGTGTTATACGCAAACAATGAATCATGGAACACTACGTCAAAAACTAATGATGAAACATATGATGATTAATATAACATAATAAAATTAAATTTAAAAAAAACAGGGGTGTGGTTTAGTCATTTTGGAAAGCAGTTGGAGAGACCAGGTGATGAAGAGAAGGGAGTTAGTGTTATTTTATATGCAGGGAACCAGTTAAAATTACTGTTCAGGAGACTGAATATGAATAGAAGGTTTAAGAAAATTGATACATATGTGGGTGCATACCTGATCAGAGAAGGAGTATAGACTTGGGTGTGGCCATAGCAGCTTGGTGTGATTTTGAAGAAGTGATTGGGAAAAGGACGATTAGGGCAAAGATTCAGCAGGACTTGAAAAATAATTGACAGATGGTGGGGAAGTCATAGATTATAGCCAGTTTCCTGTCTGGTGAATAAGAAAGAAGGACACCTACTGACAAAGAAAAAATGCCTAGATGTCCCTTACTTTGGAGCTGGAAATGAACATAACCAGTCTCGTGGCAATCATGTCATTGAAGAAGTCTCTAGAACGCTCAAACTGACTCAAGAAATAGTTAATACGTATGCAAGGAATTATAGGAATTATAGGTTGAACTGTAAGTGTGAGTGTGTGTATGTGTGTGTGTATGTGTGTGCATGCGCAATTTCCCCATTCAATTTTTGTACGAGGTAAAGATTTTGGCAAGAAAAAAAAAAACAGGGCAATGAAAGGAATGTATGCCTGGGACATACACCTGGGAAGAACATACACCTGGGGGCTCTTCAGGTTAAAGCTGAAGATATGCGGAGGGGCTCTGATGAGAGAGGACTGGTGTCATGGGACAAGAACTACTCTGAACCAGACAATTATATGGGCCTGAGTGAAGACTCCAGTGAAGACCAAGGCTCCGGATGGCGGTCGAGTTTCAGTGTGGGGATTCTTCAGAGGAAAATTAACCCAGGTCTTAAAAGGGCAAGGTCCAGGCAAGGACTATAATTCCATTCTCCTGATAAGAAAGAAGTGTTTTCTAAAAGCAGCTGGTTTGTCACAAGCCCTTGTGAGGATAGATTAGGGATGGGAGGGGTTGGAAGTCTGAGCAGCGGATGACTCTTTGAAATCAACTCCAAAGAACTGGCCTTAGGCTTTACGGAAGAACTTTGTGGTTTAAGTGGTCAGAGCTACTGAGGAATGGTACATTGCTTACATCCCATCAGGAGAGACCATGTACCTGGGGCAGATTTCAGAGAAGGGACAGCCCTGTGAAGTGCTCAGAGAGGAGGGGATTTAGGTGGGGAAGAAGGCAGCTCAGTGCAGCAGATGAGCTCTGCTAAGTCAAAAGGAAAAGGAAAGAAATTGCACAGAGTAGTTGGGGAGGATAGATCACAGGAATTTTTGTTGGGCTGGAAGTTAATTTGGGGTTATAGGCAAGGCTGTAATGTAATAAGACAGAAGATTAGCGCAGCTGTGGGTGCTGAGTAGATTAGCGATCATACGGATGCCACTTTTACAAATCTCTACGGTTTCCCATGCCTTAGGGTAAAATACCCACTCTACCTTCATGTGCCCTGGCCGATCTCTCCAACTCTGCTCCCTCCTACTCTTCTCTTAACATCTCTCTCGCAGACCTTATAACGCCTTTTTCTAAACGAAATGTCAAGTTTGTTTTTTTCTTTCTTTCTTTTTCCTTTTCTCTCCAGCCTCTGAGTTTTGCACCTGCCCTTGCCTGCTTCTGGGAACTTGTTTTGCCAAACAACTTACGCCTGGCTCCATCTTGTCATTAAAGTCCCTCTTCAAATGTAACTTCCTTTAGGACCTCTATCCTCATATTATTTTTCTCTAGTCACTTGCTACTATGTCATCAGATGCATTTTTTTTCTTGTTATATAACACCCATCTGAAATTCTCTTCTTCATTGATTTAATTATCAGTGTCAGTCTCCTCTGCCCCCTAGAATGGGAGCTTGATGACACTACATACACTGTTTTGTTTTTCCAAGATTCCCAGTTTTTAGAACGATGGATGGCATGATTGGCTTCAGTAGATATTTGCTTTTTATTTTTTTTTACTTTTTTATTTTTAGATTTTATTTATTTATTTGAGAGGGGGGGAGAGAGAGAGAGAGAGAGAGAGAGAGAGAGAGAGAGAGCATGAGCCCGGGAGGAGGGGCAGCAGGAGAGGGAAAAGCACACTCCCTGCTGAGCAGGGAGCCCAACTCGGGACTCTATCCCAGGACCCTGAGATCAGGACCTGAGCTGAAGGCAGATGCTCAATTGACTGAGCCACCCAGGTGCCCAAATATTTTAAATATGTGACGAATGACTGTAAAACTGTTAGATGACCATTTCAATGAGCTAACATTGATGTGATAAGCTTCCAGACAACAGTGGGAACAGTGAGCATGGAAGTCAAGTGAAAGTGTGGAACAGCCATGGAGAGAAATCAAAAAGTCTTGGAAAGTAATTGTCTAGAGAAGATGAGAGAAAAGCAAGAGTTAGAAGTAATGGCCAGAATCACCATCTGGTTTGCTGGGAAGATGGGAGGCTGTTTGCCAACATTCAGAGTTGCAAATGCCCCTGAGTCTGAGGGGTTGCAGTGTGTACGCACCGGGGAGACAAGCACCAGGGCCATCAGAGAGCGGGGACGCTGAGCCCTTCCCTCAGACCACGCCCACGGCTGAGGGGAGCTGGGATTTCTGGCTGTGGTCAGAGTTTCCTCGCTTTTCTTTCATTTCATTGACTTCTTCTCTTGAAAAAGCCTTTTTGGGATTGATTCACACTTTATTTTTTTTTTTTAATATCTCCGTACCAAAGTATTCACATCGTCACAGCTTGGGACTGAGAGCTCACTGATCATCAAGTTTGTCATGGTAAACTAGCTACTGGCACCTTAGCAATTCTTATCCACATTTTATTTTGTTTTGTTTTTCTACATTTTATTCTCTTGATCATTTTGCTACTTTTAAAAAGATATTTTTCAAAGACATTCCTCAAATGCTGCAATTCAATTAATGCTTTATGAATGCCACAGGTGGAGCTAATAAGAAAAACTCGGCACCACAGTAAACTGCCAAGCATAGTATGGCAGAACAATCCACATTTTAAATATAAGTTTTTTCCAAGATGAATTGATAAAAGTTCTCACTATCTCAAATGATTTCTTTTCTAATAGCAGAAATTCAACACCAATATATTGAGTTGAATTCTTTAAATTTTAGAGTACCTTTGTAAATACACATGGAGATGATGATGATGATGATGATTTTTTTTTTTTTTTTGTGAGATTGGTCTCAGGGAGAAACAAACAAACCAGCTTCCTGGAGCTCAAAATGTGGGAGAAATAAACTCGGAGAGAAAAAAATAAAATAAAATAAGTCATTCCCTTTCTCTCCGGAAGTGTGCCTTGTTTAGAACAATAAATGCTTGTTTGAGATGCATGAGACCAAAATACCTTAGGTGACAGGGACAGTAGTGTGTGGAATACTGTCAGTGAAGATTGCCTCTGCCTCATTAGATATGAGGAATAGTTAAGCACAACAAGGGAGTGTGGATCCAGCAAATGCCAAAGACAACTGCCTTAATCAATCACTATTGCCACAGAGTCTCATATTCTCTCCATTGAACATGCAATTTTTCCCCAGTACTCAATTGTGCATTTTCTGACACAAATGATTGGATACATGGTATTGGCCAGAGACACTGCTATGTAGTCAGAGTGAAAAAATGTACTCAAACAAGTACCTATATTTTAATAGAACTCAACCACAATCGTGTAATACTAGTTCTCTTAATTATCCAGTTTTTACCTGTCCTGTTTCTGAACTGATGCTAGATTGGAGTCTTTTCTTCTTACAAGAACTATAAAAGTATAAGCCCCGTCTAAGTTTTAGAAAAAATGGTGACCAAGAAAAGCTGTGGTTTCTTTTATACGCAAGGAGAACAACTGAATGATATCTTGTAAACACCTGACACATTGCCCAACAGATCTCTAATTCTTACCCCTCTTAATTCTAGTCATGCCTCATGGTCAGCCTACAAGGTCACCTCAAGGATAATGGGGTGGGGAGCTTGAGATAGGAAATGCCTAGTAGACGGTGGGGAAAGGACAGCAGAATCCCCCTGATAGAGCCACCGAACGCTATCAGAGACCCAGATGTCCATCCTGCTGACCCTCCCTTGTCCAAACCCCACCCCTGCTGGTGACAGCTTACCCTTGACCAATGGTCTCATTTCATTGGGAGAAGCGAGGGCCTGGAAACTAGAAATGAGGAATAAAAGGCCACATAGAGAAGTAGCAACACAGACTAGCTTCTGGCACATTACTGGTCACCAGTAAGCTCCCAGACACCATGGTGCATTTTACTGCTGAGGAGAAGGTTGCTGTTGTTAGCCTGTGGGCCAAGGTGAACGTGGAGTTGGTTGGAGGCGAGGTCCTGGGAAGGTAGGTACTGGAGGGGGGCAGAAAGGCAGAAAGTATTCCTAAAGGGGTATTGGTCAGTTTTCTTACCTACTTTGATTTCCCATCTCATCTGTGACTGTGATCATCCCATAGGCTCCTGGTTGTTTATCCATGGACCCAGAGGTTCTTTGACAGTTTTGGCAACTTGTCCTCTGAGTCTGCAATAATGGGCAACCCCAAGGTCAAGGCCCATGGCAAGAAGGTGCTGAGCTCCTTTGGAAATGCTGTTAAACATATGGATGACCTCAAGGACACCTTTGCTGAGCTGAGCGAGCTGCACTGTGACAAGCTGCATGTGGATCCCGAGAACTTCAAGGTGAGTTCTGGGCATGCCTGTGCGTTGTCTTTCATCCTAGATATTTGCAGTGTGGATATGTTAGAAAACACAGGTAGTTAAGTCTGATCCCATAAAAGCATTTTTTGGGACATTATATTTCAAGGAAGGGCTTGCTTTTGGTAGTTCGGTTGTTCCAAAGGTCATAGATAAGACCAAGTAGGGTAATTACTATTGACCAGAGGAGGCCACTAGCCGTCTTACGTTTCTGAAAAAATACGTGTGTGAAGAACACTGGCCAGAACTGAGTTAAATGTTTTTGGCTGGGAGAATACAATTATAGCAAGAACATCTTACTTTTGGTAACTGAAATTTTCTCTAAAAATGATGCATACATTTCTGTATGATTCTTGAATTTAGAACCAGGTCTAAGCAAGACAATATAAGAGCAATCTTTTCAATGGACAATTTGACCCCCCCCCCCGCCTTAGTAGTGATGAAATGCTCTTGTATACATGGCTCAAGATTCTTTGTCATGTGAGTGTACAGACAATTTGAATGAATGTGTTATCTGGGGACTTAAACTATACATATTAAGGCCCCTTACAGTCCTATAATCCTACTTTTAAAAAAGACGGAGTCTCTAGAAAAGAGAAGCCATCCATGGCAACGTTTTGGGCTTAGAAGTTGACAGGGCAAATGAGAGAAGGTTAGAACACAATGGGAGGTACAGGGCTGGGAGTCACACTGATGCCAATGTCCAGCATATTATGGCACGCTTTTGTGGGAACATGGCCCTGAAAGTTGCTCGCTCTCTTATTAGGAAGAAAATTGATGCGGCCAGCTTGAAACTTTCTGTTCACTAGGCTCTCTTTTGTTTTTATCCTACTCTTTCCCCAGCTTCTAGGCAACATGATATCGATTGTCTTGGCAACCCACTTCAGCAAGGAGTTTACCCCCCACATGCAGGCGGCTTGGCAGAAGCTGACAGCTGCTGTGGCGAATGCTCTGGCCCACAAGTACCACTGAAGTGCCGGTCCAACTGCGTCGGGGTTTACCAGAGGGACCTGAGTTCCTAGAGTCCGTCTCCTGAAGACGGGCACAGTGCCCTGCTTCCAGACCCAACTGCTATATGATAAAAATAAAATAAAAATTGTGCTCGGTAATGAATATCCTTGTCTTCTCTCTCTGTCTTTATCTTTTATGCTGATTCAGTTAAAAGAAAGCACTTCTTTAGGGAAGGGGGTTATTTGGGGAGGTTAGAGAAGAGACTCATAAGATTCTGCAAGATAAGAGAGGCTTCAAGGGGCTTCAGTTGCTTCTAGGAAGGGAAAATAGACTCTGGAACTGAATAGTGTCTTCAGAAGAAGGGAGCAGATGGAGGTACTCTTGAGAAATGCAAGAAGATTGTTGATAGAGTGAGTAGGGGCACGTTAGAACTCCAAGGAGGGGACCTGTCTAGGCTGCTATTTTTATAATCTCAGAGCTTTTTGATGCTATATTTCACTTATACTAAACAATATAAAAAAACATGTTTTCATCAGCTGTGATATAGTAGAGATGGAACTTCCAAGAGACCCAGGCAAGGACCATGCTTTAAACTTTCCCTGGTGTTTTCATTGGTATTAATGGAGGAACTATCCCTAAAGCATGAGAACTAACTGCCTTGGTTTGAAACTGTACCTTATCTGCTAGCTCTGTGACCTGTAACATATTTCCGATTTCATTAAGCCTTCAGTGAAGATAAAAGGCCATTTATGTGGGAAAATGACAGATTTAGGAATTAGCATGCCGGGTCTAAGTGGCAGAAGAGAAACTGGCCCCTTAAAAACAGTGCAGTCGGGACGCCTGGGTGGCTCAGTCGGTTAAGCATCTGCCTTCGGCTCAGGTCAGGATCCCAGGGTCCTGGGATCAAGTCCTGCATCAGCTCCTTGCTCAGTGGGGAGCCTGCTTCTCCCTCTGCCTGCCCCTTCCTCTGCTTGTGCTCTCTCTCTCTCTCTAAAAAAAAAAAAAAAAAAACCAAAAAAAAAAAAAAAAAAGGCAGTGCAGTGATACAGAATTAGGGACACTACTGCCCGGAAAAGAAGCTATTATTATAAGCAAAGTACCAGTGAAATTTCTTGCACACAAAAGTAACATGGTGAATAGGGAATTTTAGGGAAACGGATCCATGTGTGGGTATAGAACTGACAAGGCAGGGTCTAACTTGGATCTAGCCACAGGAATGTGCTGTGATTATAATGAGGGCAAAGGACTGAACTTCACAGAAGCAATGAAACTAAGAACAACTCAAGTAAGGGGCCGTTGTGGCCAAGATCCCACAGGACTTGGAATGAAGTGCAGTAGAGAGTGGTGAAATCACCAATGATAGCTGGGTTTCCTGTCTGGTGAATGAAAAGAGGAAAGTCTATTCTCAGGACAGAAAATGCCTAGAAGTCTCTTGTTTGGAGCTGGCAATTGAGCACGTCCGCTTTTGTAGCCATTACTTCAAATTCTGTACCCAAGTGCCCGGCATAGAACTGAAAAGCCAGGGCTTTCGGATTAGCAGTAAAAGATTAAATCCAGCCCCATCACCTTGAAAAGTTTGGTTAACATTTTCCAGCATGAAGTTCTTTGTAAAATGGAATAAACATTCCAACCTCGCAAGTAGGTTCCAAGGTTTTAAGGAGATCTCTGTAAAGTGCTTTGGCTGTCATTATTGAGAAGGTAGTGGTAACAGTTTATACAATACACTCTGATCTGTTCCTTTGTGCCCTGTTCCATTTTGTTTTCTTGACCTGACTGTATTCTTTATGAGCTCCAGACCCATATATCTAACTATTTGTTTGATGGTCCATATCTGATTGCTCAAGAGTGCATCAAATACAATATGTCAAAAAAACAAAAAACAAAAAACCTCCAACTGTTTCCTAATCTATTCCTGCTAATCTGTTCCCCATCTAGGGACCAACGCATCATTCATTGCTTGAGCCTGAAATAGAGATGGCATTTTTACCGCCCCCCCAACTATAATATCATCCTATTTGTCTTTCATTTATTTTACCCCTTAAACCCATTTATATATGGAAGCCAGAATAATTTTTTTTTAAAAAAATACAAATCAAATCATGTCACCCACATCCTTGAAGTTTTCAATAGTTTTTCTTGGCTTTCAGGTTAAAGACAGATAATCTGTAACACAGTTTTAAGATCACCCATGGCTCCTCCGCACCTTCTTATCATATAACACTTCCCCTTGTGACATTGTCCTATTTTCTGCATATAAATTATATACATTGAATCATTGTCTCTAGTTGCTTTATCTTGTTTTTTTCATTTTTAGAGAGGGTGAGAGAGAGTGCCTGTGCATGCAGGTGGGCCAGCGGCAAGAGGGGGTGGGGGGAGGGAGAGAGAGAATCCCAAGGAGGCTCCATGCTCAGCACAGAGCCCACCATGGAGCTAGATCTCACAGCCATCATGAGCTGAGCCGAAACCGGGAGTTGGACACTTAACTGAATGAGCCACCCAGGAACACCTCTGGTTACTTTTAATTGACGTTATGTTGTACAATTCATCTGTATTTCTGCAAGTGAAGCAGTAGTTGATTCTTTTCATCATTGTGTAATATTTTGTTCTTTCTCTATATCATGCTTTATCTATTCCCCTGAATGAGGAACATTTAAGTGGCTAGCAGTTTGGAATCATCATGCATACTGATGTTACAGCCTTTGGACTCGCATAAGCATGCATTTCTGCATTTCTGGAAGAATAATTGCCAGCTCATAGGTTTTGCATATATTCTGCTGTAGTAGCTACTACCAAATATTTCCTAAAGTAGTTATACCATTTTACACTGTCACCAGCAAAGCCTGAGAGTTTTGCTGATCTACATCCTTGCTAAATTTTGAAATTGCTTATCTGTCTCCTCCTCTTTATATTCTTTGCCTTCTGACATCCATCCCATTCCAGTCTCTTCCTCTCTGTTGGTTGATCTCTCTCACCCTCCCTCCCTCCTTCCCTCCTTCCATCTAGCTGTACTAGAGGGTATGTATCGGTGGGTCAATGTAATATTATTTTGAATTCAGAAAAGACTAAAATTCCCTTTGAATCTTCATTTCTAGATCTAACTCTACTTCTTTCCTGAGGACACAGCTGGAAATTTCTGCACCTGCATTTTCCCAGAAACCCTGTCGGACTGGCTGAATAAGGTAAATCTTCACTGCAAATCCTCCGCATTCTTTCTTTAGTCATATCATAGTTTCAAATCATGTTATAGGTTTCTGATATTTTTTTCTTTATCTCTCATTGTTTCCATTAAATCCATGGTCCCCAGATCTATGTTAGTAGCTGGTAGACAAACAATATTCATTACTTTCATTCTTCCAATGGACATTTATTTCAGTGAAAAAATGGAAAGAAAGAGTTTTGTTAGGAGAAGTATTTATCCAAAGAAGGAGAAAGAAAGCAACTTAAAAGTATGGTAAAGCATTTATTCATTCCAACCACTTACAAATATCTCTAGAGACAAAGAGAAGTACCACATAGAGTCAACTTGATAACATTTCTGTTCTCTAGGCCTTAGTTTTCTTATCTATGAAGTGAAAGAACAAGATGAGTTAAACTCTGAGAAACATTCCACAATATCAGACTACAGCATTTGCACACGAATGAGAGTGGTAGTATCTTTATGGAAGCCGCTGCCGAAGGGGATGAATTGGGGAGGGAGAAAGCACAGATTCTGAGTCAAGACACACAACACCTAGAACGCCACCCTCAGGGCAACTGAAGGGAACTGAGGAATGGGGATGCAACCTACATTCGCACAAACCAATAAGCTTCTGCTGTGTCCTTGGGCCAATCTGCTCACAGCCCCAGGGAGGGCAAGATTAGGGCTGGGCATAAAAGGAAGAGCAGGGCCAGCTGCTGCTTATACTTGCTTCTGACACAACCGTGTTCACTAGCAACCACAAACAGACACCATGGTGCATCTGACTGCTGACGAGAAGGCTGCCGTCACCGCCCTGTGGGGCAAGGTGAACGTGGATGAAGTTGGTGGTGAAGCCCTGGGCAGGTTGGTATCCAGGTGGCAAGGCAGGCTTACGGAGAGTGAACGGAAGCTGGGCAGGTGGAGATGGCTCAGTCCCCTGGGTTTCTGACAAGCTCTGACGCCCCTGTCCTCTGTGCTGTTCTCACCCCTCAGGCTGCTGGTTGTCTACCCCTGGACTCAGAGGTTCTTTGACTCCTTTGGGGACCTGTCCTCTCCTGATGCTGTTATGGGCAACGCCAAGGTCAAGGCCCATGGCAAGAAGGTGCTGAATTCCTTTAGTGATGGCCTGAAGAATCTGGACAACCTCAAGGGCACCTTTGCTAAGCTCAGTGAGCTGCACTGTGACAAGCTGCACGTGGATCCCGAGAACTTCAAGGTGAGTCTGGGATATGCTCCGTTTTTTCTTTTCACTTTTTAGTCTTTCACTCTGATTCTTTTCCCTACCTGTTCTCCCCCCACCTTCCTTTTTACTTTAGTATATACCATCACTGAATGCTTTTCAAAATTTACATAATTTCATATGTTTTCTTTCGGTATTCCACATTGTTTCCTTTCTCACAACCTCTTTTTTTTTTTATCAAGCCCTTCATTTAATTACTTATCTTTTGCCCCTCTCTC